>NC_081232.1:3297812-3626250 GCF_902713425.1 Acipenser ruthenus
ATGAAGACATTTCTGAGTCAACATAAACTCCTAGGTCTTTTTCATAGTTCCCTTCTTCAATTTCACTATCTCCCATATGATATTTATAATGAACATTTTTATTGCCCGCATGCAATACCTTACACTTTTCTCTATTAAATTTCATTTGCCATGTGTCTGCCTAATTTTGAATGCGGTCTAGATCATTTTGAATGACCTTTGCTGCTTCAACAGTGTCTGCCACTCCTCCTATTTTTGTGTCGTCTGCAAATTTAACGAGTTTGCTTACTATATCAGAGTCTAAATCATTAATGTAGATTAGGAATAGCAGAGGACCTAATACTGATCCCTGTGGTACACCACTGGTTACCTCACTCCATTTCGAGGTTTCTCCTCTAATCAGTACTTTCTGTTTTCTACACGTTAACCACTCCCTAATCCATGTGCATGCATTTCCTTGAATCCCTACTGCGTTCAGTTTGAGAATTAATCTTTTATGCGGGACTTTGTCAAAAGCTTTCTGGAAATCTAAATAGACCATGTCGTATGCTTTGCAGTTGTCCATTTTCAATGTTGCATCCTCAAAAAAGTCAAGTAGGTTAGTTAGACATGATCTCCCTTTCCTAAAACCATGCTGGCTGTCTCCCAGGATATTGTTACCATATAGGTAATTTTCCATTTTGGATCTTATTATAGTTTCCATAAGTTTACATATAATAGAAGTCAGGCTTATTGGTCTGTAGTTACCTGGTTCAGTTTTGTCTCCCTTTTTGTGGATCGGTATTACGTTTGCTATTTTCCAGTCTGTCGGTACAACCCCTGTGTCAAGAGACTGTTGCATGATCTTGGTTAGCGGTTTGCAAATAACTTCTTTCATTTCTTTGAGTACTATTGGGAGGATCTCATCCGGCCCAGGGGATTTGTTTATTTTAAGAGCTCCTAGTCCCTTTAACACTTCTGCCTCTGTTATGCTAAAGTTATTTAAAACTGGATAGGTCGACATGTGGGGCATGTTGTCCGTGTCCTCCTTTGTAAAAACCTGTGAAAAGTAATCATTTAATATATTTGCTATTTTTTTTTCTTGATCTATGATTTTGCCATTTGTGTCTCTTAGACATTTAACCTCCTCTTTGAATGTTCTCTTGCTGTTATAATATTGGAAAAACATTTTGGAATTGGTTTTAGCCCCCTTAGCAATATTGATTTCTTTCTCTCTCTTGGCCTTTCTAACTTCCTTTTTGACTTGTGTTTGCAGTTCCAAGTACTCTTTCTGTGTGCTTTGTTTTTGGTCCCTTTTAAACGCTCTGTAAAGTGCCTTTTTCGCTGAATATTTTTTTTAATTGATCTATTAAACCATTTTGGCCATTTTGTTTTAGATTTAGATTTGTCTACTTTTGGGATGTAATTGTTTTGTGCCTCTAGTACTACATTTTTAAAAGACAGCCACCCTTTTTCTGTGGATGTTTTCTCTATTTTACTCCAATCTACTTCTGTTAGTCTCTGTTTCATACCTTCATAGTTTGCTTTTCTAAAATTGTAAACCTTAGCTTTAGTCATTACTTTTGGGGTTTTAAAAAATATTTCAAATGAGACCATGTTGTGGTCTGAGTTTGCCAATGGCTCTCTGACCTCTGTTTTAGTTATTCTGTCTTCATTATTTGAAAAGACTAAATCAAGGCATGCCTCCCCTCTAGTCGGTGCCTTGACAAATTGCGTTAGGAAGCAGTCATTTGTCATTTCCACCATTTCAATTTCGTCCATCGTGCCCCCCATTGGGTTTTCCCATTTTATATGGGGGAAGTTGAAATCCCCCATTAGTATGGCTTCTCCTTTTCTACACGCATTTCTAATGTCATTGTACAACAGATTATTTTGCTCAGCGTCTGAATTTGGCGGTCTATAGCATGCTCCTATTATTATGCCCTTTGAATTTGTGTCCATTATTCTGACCCATATTGATTCTGCATTGTTTTCTTTGTCCTGATTTAACACCTGGGCTTCAAGGCTATTTCTTATGTATAGCGCTACCCCTCCGCCTCTTCTGTCCTGCCTGTCTTTCCTATACAGTGTGTACCCACTAATATTATATTCGTCTCCATCACTCTCAGACAACTAAGTTTCTGTAACACCTATCACATCATAGTTACTTGTTAGTGCAGTAGCTTCAAGTTCTAACATTTTGTTTCTGAGACTTCTAGCATTAAGATAAATACATTTAATAGTGGTCTTACCTGAGTTGTTGCCCTTGTTTTGATGTGGTCTCCCTTCTGTTTTTTTGTTTTCTCCCCCCTTCCTTTCTAGTTTAAATGCTTCTGTACCACCTGAAGGATCCTTTCTCAGAGTAGATTGGTTCCCTTTCTGTTTAAGTGCAGTCCGTCCCACCTGTATAGATAGTCCTTGTTGTAGAAAGTGCTCCAATGTTCAAGAAAGGTGAAGCCTTCCTGTGTACACCATGATTTCAGCCATGCATTATGATTTTGTATTTCCAGCTGTCCATATGGTCCTTTGCAAGGCGCCGGCAGTATCCCAGAAAATACCACAGTTTTGGTCTTGTCTTTTAATTTCCTTCCTAGCTCTCTGAATTTGTTTTGCAGGGATCTTGGCCTGTCTCTTCCAATGTTGTTTGTACCACTGTGGACGACTACTACCGGGTCATCTCCTGTTCGTTCTAGGAGCCTGTCCACGTTCTCAGTGATGTGCTTGACAGAGGCTCCTGGAAGGCAGCACACTGTTGTAGTAAGGGGGTCCAAACTGCGAACTGAACTTGCTGTGTTTCTCAGTATGGAGTCCCCAACAATCATGACCTCCCTTCTTTTTGCTGGCTGGTCAGCACTGTTCATAGGGTCCTGGGTGTTGTTTCTTTCATTCTCTTGATGTTGGTTTTGGTCATCTAAGTGTTGAAGTGGCTCAAATGTGTTGGATGTCTGGATTTCTGGTGGTTGTGTTTGACGAAGTTTCTTTTTTTCCCTGCTTCTGCCTATCTGAACCCAGCTGTTTCGACTCTCTTCCATCTCCCTGGTGGCTTTCAGTCTGCTCGGGGTGCAGACTTCCATGAATTGTGGGTGTGTCAGCTCCTCAAGCTCCTGTTGCTGTCTCATTTCCTCCATCTCCTTTTCTAGCAGGCTTAATCGCTGAAGCAAGTCCTGGATGGTGCGGCACTTTACACAAACTTGGTTGAGCTCTGTTGGGTTTTCTCGGATTTCCCACATCATGCAGTTGTCACAGATTACTGGCTTGAAGATCATTTTTTTGTTTAATGTAGCTTCTGCAGCTGTCAACCTGCTTTCAAACTGCTCCTAACTGCGCTGTACTTGTCCACGACTGTACTTCTCCCACGATGTCGCTTCCACACGCTGTCGCTTGGAAGACTGCCTGCCTTTTGTTTGTTTGTGTCTGTGCTGCGTGCTCTGCTCCTCCCCCGTGTCCCAGAATGCCGCGGGATTTGAATCAGCTGCTCCAAGTTTCAGCTTATCAGAAAAATACACGCAGCTGCAAGGCTTTAAACTGCAATGCTTTTTCTGAATTCTGCTGAATTCTGTCACAAGAAGTGACAGAATTCAGCAGTTTACATCCCATCATTTGAGTCCACCAGAGAATGTGAAACTCTTTACGCAAGATGCAATTAGAGCAGTGTGTGATAGACATACCCTTCAGAGAAATGGGGATACAGAAGAAAAGTTTAAACTTATCTTAGTTGAATCCCTTGCTCTTGAACCAGAAGCAGTCCCTGATTGTTTTGATCAAGATGGAGTTAGTGATGACTCTACCAAGGATGTCAAATGTAGATTTGGTTCAGCAACAAAAAGAGGACCCAGTTATTGGAAGAGTTATCGCCTTAATTGAGTCTGGGAATACATTTCCCATAACCTTAAAGTATGAGTCCCCTGATTTGCAATTAATTTTGAGACAACGGAATCGTCTGGAATTGAAACATGGCATATTGTATAGAAGACGTCTGGATGGAAAAGAAGTTTCCTATCAACTTGTTCTACCTGAAAAGTTGAGATCAAGGGTGTTGGAGAGCTTACATGATGAAATGGGACATATGGGTATTGAACAAACTCTTGACCTCGTTAGATCAAGGTTCTATTGGCCGAGGATGGCTGCAGCTGTGGAACAAAAGGTGAAAACTTGTGGTCGATGTGTGAGGAGAAAAGCTCATCCTGAAAAAGCTGCACCTCTGGTGAACATTCGTACCACCAGACCGCTAGAATTAGTTTGTATGGACTTTTTGTCATTGGAGCCTGACAATCGTGACACTAGAAATATTTTGGTCATAACTGACAATTTTAGAAAGTATGCTGTTGCCATCCCCACCAGAGATCAAAAGGCAGCAACTGTAGCTAGGAGTCTTTGGGACCATTTCGTTGTTCACTATGGTTTTCCTGAACGTCTACATAGTGACCAAGGATGAGAGTTTGAATCCCATACTATACGTGAACTGTGTGCACTTGCTGGAATACGGAAAGTAAGAACCACACCATACCATCCGAGAGGGAATCCTGTAGAGCGTTTTAATAGGACGCTTCTGAGTATGCTAGGGACTTTGAAGGAAAAAGAGAAAGCACACTGGCATGATTTTGCGAAACCATTAGTCCATGCCTATAACTGCACGAGGAATGAGGTGACTGGATTCTCGCCATATGAACTGATTTGTGGAAGACAGCCCAGGTTGCCCATTGACATCGCGTTTGGCCTACAGCCAAGAGGAGTGGAACTCAAGTCACACTCGCAGTATGTTAAAAATCTGAGATCATATTTGGAAGAAAGCTACCACATTGCCACAGAGAATGCTTTGAAATCAGCCAAAACGAACAAGAAAAGATTTGATAAACTAGTCCGAGAGTCTACTTTGCAAGTAGGAGATAGGATCCTGGTCCGTAATGTCAGTTTACGTGGAAAACAAAAGATTGCAGACAGATGGGGAGCTGACATCCATGTTGTTGTAAAACAAATGGGTGAATTACCGGTGTATGTGGTTCGACCAGAGAATAAAGACGGGCCTCTCCGAACTCTTCACAGAGATCTTCTGCTACCCTGTGGGTTTTTGCCTGCACTAGAAGAGAAAGAAACCACCTCTGGGAAGACACCGGTTAGACGACCAAGGACGCGGCAGAATCCTTTCCAGGATGGAGAAAATGAGCCGCTACATGTGGAATCTGAGGATGAAGATGAATACCCATTGTATTTGCACAAAAATCCCTCAATGAGAGATACAAGAATCATTCAAGTTCATGATTTCTATGACCCAGATAGACCTACAGCTGTACCGATCTCTAGAGAAGAACAAGCGCATGCTGCGGACTCGGATGACCCGTTGCCCTGTACAGGTTCAAGTTTAAACACGTATGCTGAAAGCTTTCATCCAAATGCTGCTGAAGAGAGAGAAGACATTGGAGACTTACCTGAAGTGAACCCAACTTCTGCTGAAGAGAGAGAAGATGACACTGGAAACTTGCCTGATATGAATCCAACTAATGATGAGGAGCAAGAAGTTACAGGAAACTAACTGGAAGGCTTAACTGATGTGAATCCAAGTGATGATGATAAAAGAGAAGAGTTTAATGGAACAAGAAACATAGCCATAGAAATTGAGACAAAGAATACAGAAGAGAATAATCCACCTTGCTGGGACGTTAATGACACTTCTGTACGTCGATCCATGAGGTCGCACAGAGTGCCAGATCGCCTTTGAGTACCAAGAACTAGGGAATCCCCTTTCCTCAGTCATACAGTGTTTATTTCATGGATTGAGCACAGATATTATAAACTCATTAAATGGGTCCGAACATCCTACACTTATAAAGAATCTGATTCCTGATGCCTACCAGGTTGTTTAGGTAATTGCCATGTGAAAATGGGACTCACATATATTCAAGAGGGGAGGATGTAACCCTGTTACAATTCTTATGTACAGAAGGCAATGGGATTAGGAAATGAGTGTTAACAGGAAGTCCCGCCTTGATTGACGGTAGACACCCTGAGAAGGAGATGAGAGCGTCCATTTTGTAAAAGTCGCATGGGGAACTCGAGATTCTTGATTGCTGGACCAACTAAAGTTTATCTCACTCTAAAAATCTTTTGAAGAAGTCTTTAGACCAGAGACCGATGACGATTTTCTTTTAAAGAGAAAAAAAACCCTGTTGAATTCTCCTGCAAAGGAGTGCCGAGCCTAACTTATTGAAGATACACTGAAGATTTCTACCCTGGAATTTTTTTTTTTTTTTTCCCTTTTTCTGGAATTTCTTTTGGATTTCAAAGGACTGTTTTCATTCTTCTCGAAGTTCTACAGAGTGGTAGGAATATCGACTCACACTACATACACACCAACAAGGACATTGGTTTTAATTAGAACTTCTTATTTCAAACTAACTGTATTATTTTAGACAAGAGGTACTGAATTTATGTTTATATGTGTGACAGGATTGACCAAGGTTTGAGACTCAGAGACAGTTTGAAGTTCAAAAATAAAGTTTTTAATAAACACAAATACAAAATAAACCAGCACAAGGGCCAAACAAAAAGGTTTTAAACATAAAATACAAACACAAAACAAAAACTTACAAAATAAAGTTTCCAGGCTGGGCGTTGCCTTCACTGGAACAGAAAAACAGGAACTCTCCTTACAACTCTCCCTCCTCCTAGCCAGGGCCTCTCCCCTGGCTTTTATCCCCTGTGGCTGGAGCCCAATTATTCAATAATTGCTGATTAGTCAATTAGGGCTCCAGCCACATTCTCACATGTTTTTCTGGCAGGGAGGAATTTTAACCCCCTCCCTGCCAGTCCCAACCATGATCATAAAGACGGGGCAGTCCCCCGTCACATATCCCCCCCCTTGTGCCAAGCACAACATGGCCTAAATGGCCACCTCCCCCCTCAGTCTCAGTCCCGGAAGAGGGGGAAGCACAGTGTCCATGGGGGTGGCCATGGTGGGACGTCCGGCACCACCCAATTCTTCGTGGCCAGCAGCTCCCTCTTCCGGGGCTCCGGCCACACACCATCTTGCCGCGAAAGTGCAGCTGGGGGAGCAGGTCTCCTGACCTCCCTCCCCCTCTTCATGGTCAGCAACTCCCCTCCGTGGGGCTCCGGCCATAGTGTAGCGACCCCAGGCGAAACAGGATCCCTGGCAACCCCAGGCGACGGCAGCAGCAGCGGACCCTCGGGAGGCGACGGCAGCAGCAGCGGACCCTCGGGAGGCGACGGCAGCAGCAGCGGACCCTCGGGAGGCGATGGCAGCAGCAGCGGACCCTCGGGAGGCGGAGACGGGAACGGCGGCCCGGCTCCCTCTGGTGGCGGAGGCGGGAACGGCGGCCCGGCTCCCTCTGCTGGCGGAGACGGGAACGGCGGCCCGGCTCCCTCTGCTGGCGGAGACGGGAACGGCTGCCCGGCTCCCTCTGCTGGCGGAGACGGGAACGGCGGCCCGGCTCCCTCTGCTGGCGGAGACGGGAACGGCGGCCCGGCTCCCTCTGCTGGCGGAGACGGGAACGGCAACTCGTCTCCCTCTGCTGGCGGAGGCGGGAACGGCGGCTCGTCTCCCTCTGCTGGCGGAGGCGGGAACGGCGGCTCGTCTCCCTCTGCTGGCGGAGGCGGGAACGGCGGCTCGTCTCTCTCTGCTGGCGGAGGCGGGAACGGCGGCTCGTCTCCCTCTGCTGGCGGAGGCGGGAACGGCGGCTCGTCTCCCTCTGCTGGCGGAGGCGGGAACGGCAGCTCGTCTCCCTCTGCTGGCGGAGGCGGGAACGGCAGCTCGTCTCCCTCTGCTGGCGGAGGCGGGAACAGCCTGTATTCTTCCCCTACAGGTCCATTCAGCCCTAGGCCTGTGGGCTTCCCCTTCTCGGGTCGTGGACGCACCGACTCCTCCCGCTCGGGCCGTGGACGCACCGACTCCTCCCTCTCGGGCCGTGGACGCACCGACTCCTCCCTCTCGGGCCGTGGATGCACCGACTCCTCCCGCTCAGGCTCCTCCCCCTCGGGCTGTGGACGTTCGGGCTCCTCCCTCTCGGGCTGTGGACGTTCGGGCTCCTCCCTCTCGGGCTGTGGACGTTCGGGCTCCTCCCTCTCGGGCTGTGGACGTTCGGGCTCCTCCCTCTCGGGCTGTGGACGTTCGGGCTCCCCCTCTCTGGGCGACGGCAGCGGCTCCCCCTCTCTGGGCGACGGCAGCGGCCCCCATTCTGGCTCTCAGGACGGCAGCTCCTCCCCTTCTAGCTCTCAGGACGGCGGCTCCTCCCCTTCTGGCTCTCGGGACGGCGGCTCCTCCCCTTCTGGCTCTCGGGACGGCGGCTCCTCCCCTTCTGGCTCTCGGGACGGCGGCTCCTCCCCTTCTGGCTCTCGGGACGGCAGCTCCTCCACTTCTGGCTCTCGGGACGGCAGCTCCTCCCCTTCTGGCTCTCGGGACGACGGCTCCATCCCTTCTGGCTCTCGGGACAGCGGCTCCTCCCCTTCTGGCTCTCGGGACAGCGGCTCCTCCCCTTCTGGCTCTCGGGACAGCGGCTCCTCCCCTTCTGGCTCTCGGGACAGCGGCTCACCCCTCTCTGGCTCTCGGGACAGCGGCTCACCCCTCTCTGGCTCTCGGGACAACAACTCACCCCTCTCTGGCTCTCGGGACGACAGCTCCACCTTCTTTATTGGAATGACTGGGGCATCTCCCATATCTACCGCCAGGTAATTAACGACCATCAAGGCCAGCTCTGCGAAGGACGCCGGGTGATGCTGTTCCTCCCACTTTTCCCACCTCCCCCCATCTCGACGCCACAGCGTGTTGATAACTATGGGGAGGTCGTGGAAGATGTCCGCCTCAGGGTGCATCAACCAGTCCCATATTTCCTGGGATGGTGGTAAAGGCGGTGATGTAGGAAGTGGTGGGGTGGCTGCCGAGGACAGGGTTTGCAGCTGCTCCTGGTCCCGATTGTGGGGGCATCCTGCCCAGTTGTGGCCATCCACCTCACAGTACCCACACCAGTCAGCTGGTAGCCCATCTGGACAGGACCTCCACCGATGATCCTCCTTCCCGCACCAGGAACACCACGGGAAGAGCCTCGCTGGGTCCTCCAGCTGGGGTGGCTGTTGTTGCAGCAGCCTACATTTCTTCGGCTGCTGCATCTCCTGCCTTTGCCGCTGTCTGCTCTTCTTCCCCATTTAAATTAAGGTTTCCAAAGAAAATAACTCCCAAAATTCAAGAAAAAAAAAAAATACTGCTCTGAGCCTCCAGGTGGCGCTATCCCGTTTCTGACACCAACTGTGACAGGATTGACAGAGGTTTGAGACTCAGAGACAGTTTGAAGTTCAAAAATAAAGTTTTTAATAAACACAAATACAAAATAAACCAGCACAAGGGCCAAACAAAAAGGTTTTAAACATAAAATACAAACACAAAACAAAAACTTACAAAATAAAGTTTCCAGGCTGGGCGTTGCCTTCACTGGAACAGAAAAACAGCACATACAAACACACTCTTGCTTCTAGAACTCTCCTTACAACTCTCCCTCCTCCTAGCCAGGGCCTCTCCCCTGGCTTTTATCCCCTGTGGCTGGAGCCCAATTATTCAATAATTGCTGATTAGTCAATTAGGGCTCCAGCCACATTCTCACATGTTTTTCTGGCAGGGAGGAATTTTAACCCCCTCCCTGCCAGTCCCAACCATGATCATAAAGACGGGGCAGTCCCCCGTCACATATCCCCCCCCTTGTGCCAAGCACAACATGGCCTAAATGGCCACCTCCCCCCTCAGTCTCAGTCCCGGAAGAGGGGGAAGCACAGTATCCATGGGGGTGGACATGGTGGGACGTCCGGCACCACCCAATTCTTCGTGGCCAGCAGCTCCCTCTTCCGGGGCTCCGGCCACACACCATCTTGCCGCGAAAGTGCAGCAGGGGGAGCAGGTCTCCTGACCTCCCTCCCCCTCTTCATGGTCAGCAACTCCCCTCCGTGGGGCTCCGGCCATAGTGTAGCGACCCCAGGCGAAACAGGATCCCTGGCAGTCCCCCGTCACAATATGGTACACCTTTCTGTCTTAATAAATGTATGCTAGCTGTTAAAAAAACACACTGAACATTCTTTTGTGAATTTCTCGTTATACTAACCGTTCATACGAATCTAGAATTATAAGTAGCCAAAGGTGGGTTACATAAGCAATGTTGGGCTTGCTTAGAACTTGGATGGTAGACCACCTGGGAATATCAGGTGCTGCAGGCATTACATTTTACAATTGAAATGTGTGGAGGACAAAAGGAAATTTCAGAGGAATCACCACCCGGTTCACCGAACATTAAAGCAAAACTGCAATTGCCTGCGGCCACACCACCTTGAATAAGCCTGATCTCGTCTGATCTCAGAAGCTAAGCAATGTTGGGCTTGGTTAGTACTTGGATGGGAGACTACCTGGGAACATCAAGTGCTGCAGGCATTACATTTTACAATTGAAATGTGTGGAGGACAAAAAGAAATTTTGGAGGAATCACCCCCAGCTCACTAAACATAAAAGTCATGAAAGCAGAAATGCAATCGCCTGCGGCCACACCACCTTGAATAAGCCTGATCTCGTCTGATCTCAGCAGCTAAGCAATGTTGGGCTTGGTTAGTACTTGGATGGGAGACCACCTGGGAATATCAAGTGCTCCAGGCATTACATTTTTGTAATTACATTTTACAATTGAAATGTGTGGAGGACAAAAGGAAATTTTGGAGGAATCACCCCCAGCTCACTAAACATAAAAGTCATGAAAGCAGAAATGCAATCGCCTGCGGCCACACCACCTTGAATAAGCCTGATCTTGTCTGATCTCAGAAGCTAAGCAATGTTGGGCTTGGTTAGTACTTGGATGGGAGCCCACCTGGGAATATCAAGTGCTCCAGGCATTACATTTTTGTAATTACATTTTACAATTGAAATGTGTTCAGGACAAAAGGAAATTTTGGAGGAATCACCCCCAGCTCACCGAACATAAAAGTCATGAAAGCAAAACTGCAATTGCCTGCGGCCACACCATCTTGAATAAGCCTGATCTCGTCTGATCTCAGAAGCTAAGCAATGTTGGGCTTGGTTAGTACTTGGATGGGAGCCCACCTGGGAATATCAAGTGCTCCAGGCATTACATTTTTGTAATTACATTTTACAATTGAAATGTGTGGAGGACAAAAGGAAATTTTGGAGGAATCACCCCCAGCTCACTAAACATAAAAGTCATGAAAGCAGAAATGCAATCGCCTGCGGCCACACCACCTTGAATAAGCCTGATCTCGTCTGATCTCAGAAGCTAAGCAATGTTGGGCTTGGTTAGTACTTGGATGGGAGACCACCTGGGAATATCAAGTGCTGCAGGCATTACATTTTACAATTGAAATGTGTGGACAAAAGGAAATTTTGGAGGAATCACCCCCAGCTCACTAAACATAAAAGTCATGAAAGCAGAAACGCAATCGCCTGCGGCCACACCACCTTGAATAAGCCTGATCTCGTCTGATCTCAGAAGCTAAGCAATGTTTGGCTTGGTTAGTACTTGGATGGGAGACCACCTGGGAATATCAAGTGCTGCAGGCATTACATTTTACAATTGAAATGTGTGGAGGACAAAAGGAAATTTTGGAGGAATCACCCCCAGCTCACTAAACATAAAAGTCATGAAAGCAGAAATGCAACCGCCTGCGGCCACACCACCTTGAATAAGCCTGATCTCGTCTGATCTCAGAAGCTAAGCAATGTTGGGCTTGGTTAGTACTTGGATGGGAGACCACCTGGGAATATCAAGTGCTGCAGGCATTACATTTTACAATTGAAATGTGTGGAGGACAAAAGGAAATTTTGGAGGAATCACCCCCAGCTCACTAAACATAAAAGTCACGAAAGCAGAAATGCAATCGCCTGCGGCCACACCACCTTGAATAAGCCTGATGTCGTCTGATCTCAGAAGCTAAGCAATGTTGGGCTTGGTTAGTACTTGGATTGGAGACCACCTGGGAATATCAAGTGCTGCAGGCATTACATTTTACAATTGAAATGTGTGGAGGACAAAAGGAAATTTTGGAGGAATCACCCCCAGCTCACTAAACATAAAAGTCATGAAAGCAGCAACGCAATCGCCTGCGGCCACACCACCTTGAATAAGCCTGATCTCGTCTGATATCATAAGCTAAGCAATGTTGGGCTTGGTTAGTACTTGGATGGGAGACCACCTGGGAATATCAAGTGCTGCAGGCATTACATTTTACAATTGAAATGTGTGGAGGACAAAAGGAAATTTTGGAGGAATCACCCCCAGCTCACTAAACATAAAAGTCATGAAAGCAGCAACGCAATCGCCTGCGGCCACACCACCTTGAATAAGCCTGATCTCGTCTGATCTCAGAAGCTAAGCAATGTTGGGCTTGGTTAGTACTTGGATGGGAGATCACCTGGGAATATCAAGTGCTGCAGGCATTACATTTTACAATTGAAATGTGTGGAGGACAAAAGGAAATTTTGGAGGAATCACCCCCAGCTCACTAAACATAAAAGTCATGAAAGCAGACATGCAATCGCCTGCGGCCACACCACCTTGAATAAGCCTGATCTCGTCTGATCTCAGAAGCTAAGCAATGTTGGGCTTGGTTAGTACTTGGATGGGAGACCACCTGGGAATATCAATGCTGCAGGCATTACATTTCACAATTGAAATGTGTGGAGGACAAAAGGAAATTTTGGAGGAATCACCCCCAGCTCACTAAACATAAAAGTCATGAAAGCAGAAATGCAATCGCCTGTGGCCACACCACCTTGAATAAGTCTGATCTAAGAAGCTAAGCAATGTTTGGCTTGGTTAGTACTTGGATGGGAGACCACCTGGGAATATCAAGTGCTGCAGGCATTACATTTTTGTAATTACATTTTACAATTGAAATGTGTGGACAAAAGGAAATTTTGGAGGAATCACCCCCAGCTCACTAAACATAAAAGTCATGAAAGCAGAAATGTAGTCGCCTGCGGCCACACCACCTTGAATAAGCCTGATCTCGTCTGATCTCAGAAACTAAGCAATGTTGGGCTTGGTTAGTACTTGGATGGGAGACCACCTGGGAATATCAAGTGCTGCAGGCATTACATTTTACAATTGAAATGTGTGGAGGACAAAAGGAAATTTTGGAGGAATCACCCCCAGCTCACTAAACATAAAAGTCATGAAAGCAGAAATGCAATCGCCTGTGGCCACACCACCTTGAATAAGCCTGATCTCAGAAGCTAAGCTATGTTGGGCTTGGTTAGAACTTGGATGGGAGACCACCTGGGAATATCAAGTGCTGCAGGCATTACATTTTACAATTGAAATGTGTGGAGGACAAAAGGAAATTTTGGAGGAATCACCCCCAGCTCACTAAACATAAAAGTCATGAAAGCAGAAATGCAATCGCCTGCGGCCACACCACCTTGAATAAGCCTGATCTCGTCTGATCTCAGAAGCTAAGCAATGTTGTGCTTGGTTAGTACTTGGATGGCAGACCACCTGGGAATATCAAGTGCTGCAGGCATTACATTTTACAATTGAAATGTGTGGAGGACAAAAGGAAATTTTGGAGGAATCACCCCCAGCTCACTAAACATAAAAGTCATGAAAGCAGAAATGCAATCGCCTGCGGCCACACCACCTTGAATAAGCCTGATCTCGCCTGATCTCGTCTGATCTCAGAAGCTAAGCAATGTTGGGCTTGGTTAGTACTTGGATGGGAGACCACCTGGGAATATCAAGTGCTGCAGGCATTACATTTTACAATTGAAATGTGTGGAGGACAAAAGGAAATTTTGGAGGAATCACCCCCAGCTCACTAAACATAAAAGTCATGAAAGCAGAAATGCAATCGCCTGTGGCCACACCACCTTGAATAAGCCTGATCTCGTCTGATCTCAGAAGCTAAGCAATGTTGGGCTTGGTTAGTATTTGGATGGGAGACCACCTGGGAATATCAAGTGCTGCAGGCATTACATTTTTGTAATTACATTTTACAATTGAAATGTCTGGAGGACAAAAGGAAATTTTGGAGGAATCACCCCCAGCTCACTAAACATAAAAGTCATGAATGCAGAAATGCAATCGCCTGCGGCCACACCACCTTGAATAAGCCTGATCTCGTCTGATCTCAGAAGCTAAGCAATGTTTCGCTTGATTAGTACTTGGATAGGAGACCACCTGGGAATATCAAGTGCTGCAGGCATTACATTTTTGTAATTACATTTTACAATTGAAATGTGTGGAGGACAAAAGGAAATTTTGGAGGAATCACCCCAAGCTCTCTAAACATAAAAGTCATGAAAGCAGAAATGCAATCGCCTGCGGCCACAACACCTTGAATATGTCTGATCTCAGAAGCTAAGCAATGTTGGGCTTGGTTAGTACTTGGATGGGAGACCACCTGGGAATATCAAGTGCTGCAGGCATTACATTTTACAATTGAAATGTGTGGAGGACAAAAGGAAATTTTGGAGGAATCACCCCCAGCTCACTAAACATAAAAGTCATGAAAGCAAAAATGCAATCGCCTACGGCCACACCACCTTGACTAAGCCTGATCTCGTCTGATCTCAGAAGCTAAGCAATGTTGGGCTTGGTTAGTACTTGGATGGGAGACCACCTGGGAATATCAAGTGCTGCAGGCATTACATTTTACAATTGAAATGTGTGGAGGACAAAAGGAAATTTTGGAGGAATCACCCCCAGCTCACTAAACATAAAAGTCATGAAAGCAGAAATGCAATCGCCTGCGGCCACACCACCTTGAATAAGCCTGATCTCGTCTGCTCTCAGAAGCTAAGCAATGTTGGGCTTGGTTAGTATTTGGATGGGAGACCACCTGGGAATATCAAGTGCTGTAGGCATTACATTTTACAATTGAAATGTGTGGAGGACAAAAGGAAATTTTGGAGGAATCACCCCCAGCTCACTAAACATAAAAGTCATGAAAGCAGCAATGCAATCGCCTGCGGCCACACCACCTTGAATAAGCCTGATCTCGTCTGATCTCAGAAGCTAAGCCATGTTGGGCTTGGTTGGTATTTGGATGGGAGACCACCTGGGAATATCAAGTGCTGCAGGCATTACATTTTACAATTGAAATGTGTGGAGGACAAAAGGAAATTTTGGAGGAATCACCCCCAGCTCACTAAACATAAAAGTCATGAAAGCAGAAATGCAATCGCCTGCGGCCACACCACCTTGAATAAGCCAGATCTCGTCTGATCTCGTCTGATCTCAGGAGCTAAGCAATGTTGTGCTTGGTTAGTACTTGGATGGGAGACCACCTGGGAATATCAAGTGCTGCAGGCATTACATTTTTGTAATTACATTTTACAATTGAAATGTGTGGAGGACAAAAGGAAATTTTGGAAGAATCACCCCCAGCTCACTAAACATAAAAGTCATGAAAGCAGAACTGCAATCGCCTGCGGCCACACCACCTTGAATAAGCCTGATCTCGTCTGATCTCAGAAGCTAAGCAATGTTGGTCTTGGTTAGTATTTGGATGGGAGACCACCTGGGAATATCAAGTGCTGCAGGCGTTACATTTTTGTAATTACATTTTACAATTGAAATGTGTTGAGGACAAAAGGAAATGTTGGAGGAATCACCCCCAGCTCTCTAAACATAAAAGTCATGAAAGCAGAAATGCAATCGCCTGTGGCCACACCACCTTGAATAAGCCTGATCTCATCTGATCTCAGAAGCTAAGCAATGTTGGGCTTAGTTAGTACTTGGATGGGAGACCACCTGGGAATATCAAGTGCTGCAGACATTACATTTTACAATTGAAATGTGTGGAGGACAAAAGGAAATTTTGGAGGAATCACCCCCAGCTCACTAAACATAAAAGTCATGAAAGCAGAAACGTCATCGCCTGCGGCCACACCACCTTGAATAAGTCTGATCTCGTCTGATCTCAGAAGCTAAGCAATGTTGGGCTTTGTTAGTACTTGGATGGGAGACCACCTGGGAATATCAAGTGCTGCAGGCATTACATTTTTGCAATTACATTTTACAATTGAAATGTGTGGAGGGCAAAAGGAAATTTTCGAGGAATCACCCCCAGCTCACTAAACATAAAAGTCATGAAAGCAGAAATGCAATCGCCTGCGGCCACCCCACCTTGAATAAGCCTGATCTCGTCTGATCTCAGAAGCTAAGCAATGTTGGGCTTGGTTAGTACTTGGATGGGAGACCACCTGGGAATATCAAGTGCTGCAGGCATTACATTTTACAATTGAAATGTGTGGAGGACAAAAGGAAATTTTGGAGGAATCACCCCCAGCTCACTAAACATAAAAGTCATGAAAGCAGAAATGCAATCGCCTGCGGCCACACCTCCTTGAATAAGTCTGATCTCAGAAGCTAAGCAATGTTGGGCTTGGTTAGTACTTGGATGGGAGACCACCTCGGAATATCAAGTGCTGCAGGCATTACATTTTTGTAATTACATTTTACAATTGAAATGTGTGGAGGACAAAAGGAAATTTCGGAGGAATCACCCCCCGCTCACTAAACATAAAAGTCATGAAAGCAGAACTGCCGTCGCCTGCGGCCACACCACCTTGAATAAGCCTGATCTCGTCTGATCTCAGAAGCTAAGCAATGTTGGGCTTGGTTAGTACTTGGATGGGAGACCACCTGGGAATATCAAGTGCTGCAGGCATTACATTTTATAATTGAAATGTTTGGAGGACAAAAGGAAATTTTGGAGGAATCACCCCCAGCTCACTAAACATAAAAGTCATGAAAGCAGAAATGCAAATGCCTGCGGCCACACCACCTTGAATACGCATGATCTCGCCTGATCTCGTCTGATCTCAGAAGCTAAGCAATGTTGGGCTTGGTTAGTACTTGGATGGGAGACCACCTGGGAATATCAAGTGCTGCAGGCATTACATTTTACAATTGAAATGTGTGGACAAAAGGAAATTTTGGAGGAATCACCCCCAGCTCACTAAACATAAAAGTCATGAAAGCAGAAATGCAATCGCCTGTGGCCACACCACCTTGAATAAGCCTGATCTCGTCTGATCTCAGAAGCTAAGCAATGTTGGGCTTGGTTAGTATTTGGATGGGAGACCACCTGGGAATATCAAGTGCTGCAGGCATTACATTTTTGTAATTACATTTTACAATTGAAATGTCTGGAGGACAAAAGGAAATTTTGGAGGAATCACCCCCAGCTCACTAAACATAAAAGTCATGAATGCAGAAATGCAATCGCCTGCGGCCACACCACCTTGAATAAGCCTGATCTCGTCTGATCTCAGAAGCTAAGCAATGTTTCGCTTGATTAGTACTTGGATAGGAGACCACCTGGGAATATCAAGTGCTGCAGGCATTACATTTTTGTAATTACATTTTACAATTGAAATGTGTGGAGGACAAAAGGAAATTTTGGAGGAATCACCCCAAGCTCACTAAACATAAAAGTCATGAAAGCAGAAATGCAATCGCCTGCGGCCACAACACCTTGAATAAGTCTGATCTCAGAAGCTAAGCAATGTTGGGCTTGGTTAGTACTTGGATGGGAGACCACCTGGGAATATCAAGTGCTGCAGGCATTACATTTTACAATTGAAATGTGTGGAGGACAAAAGGAAATTTTGGAGGAATCACCCCCAGCTCACTAAACATAAAAGTCATGAAAGCAAAAATGCAATCGCCTACGGCCACACCACCTTGACTAAGCCTGATCTCGTCTGATCTCAGAAGCTAAGCAATGTTGGGCTTGGTTAGTACTTGGATGGGAGACCACCTGGGAATATCAAGTGCTGCAGGCATTACATTTTACAATTGAAATGTGTGGAGGACAAAAGGAAATTTTGGAGGAATCACCCCCAGCTCACTAAACATAAAAGTCATGAAAGCAGAAATGCAATCGCCTGCGGCCACACCACCTTGAATAAGCCTGATCTCGTCTGCTCTCAGAAGCTAAGCAATGTTGGGCTTGGTTAGTATTTGGATGGGAGACCACCTGGGAATATCAAGTGCTGTAGGCATTACATTTTACAATTGAAATGTGTGGAGGACAAAAGGAAATTTTGGAGGAATCACCCCCAGCTCACTAAACATAAAAGTCATGAAAGCAGCAATGCAATCGCCTGCGGCCACACCACCTTGAATAAGCCTGATCTCGTCTGATCTCAGAAGCTAAGCCATGTTGGGCTTGGTTGGTATTTGGATGGGAGACCACCTGGGAATATCAAGTGCTGCAGGCATTACATTTTACAATTGAAATGTGTGGAGGACAAAAGGAAATTTTGGAGGAATCACCCCCAGCTCACTAAACATAAAAGTCATGAAAGCAGAAATGCAATCGCCTGCGGCCACACCACCTTGAATCAGCCAGATCTCGTCTGATCTCGTCTGATCTCAGGAGCTAAGCAATGTTGTGCTTGGTTAGTACTTGGATGGGAGACCACCTGGGAATATCAAGTGCTGCAGGCATTACATTTTTGTAATTACATTTTACAATTGAAATGTGTGGAGGACAAAAGGAAATTTTGGAAGAATCACCCCCAGCTCACTAAACATAAAAGTCATGAAAGCAGAACTGCAATCGCCTGCGGCCACACCACCTTGAATAAGCCTGATCTCGTCTGATCTCAGAAGCTAAGCAATGTTGGTCTTGGTTAGTATTTGGATGGGAGACCACCTGGGAATATCAAGTGCTGCAGGCGTTACATTTTTGTAATTACATTTTACAATTGAAATGTGTTGAGGACAAAAGGAAATGTTGGAGGAATCACCCCCAGCTCTCTAAACATAAAAGTCATGAAAGCAGAAATGCAATCGCCTGTGGCCACACCACCTTGAATAAGCCTGATCTCATCTGATCTCAGAAGCTAAGCAATGTTGGGCTTGGTTAGTACTTGGATGGGAGACCACCTGGGAATATCAAGTGCTGCAGACATTACATTTTACAATTGAAATGTGTGGAGGACAAAAGGAAATTTTGGAGGAATCACCCCCAGCTCACTAAACATAAAAGTCATGAAAGCAGAAACGTCATCGCCTGCGGCCACACCTCCTTGAATAAGTCTGATCTCGTCTGATCTCAGAAGCTAAGCAATGTTGGGCTTGGTTAGTACTTGGATGGGAGACCACCTGGGAATATCAAGTGCTGCAGGCATTACATTTTTGCAATTACATTTTACAATTGAAATGTGTGGAGGGCAAAAGGAAATTTTCGAGGAATCACCCCCAGCTCACTAAACATAAAAGTCATGAAAGCAGAAATGCAATCGCCTGCGGCCACACCACCTTGAATAAGCCTGATCTCGTCTGATCTCAGAAGCTAAGCAATGTTGGGCTTGGTTAGTACTTGGATGGGAGACCACCTGGGAATATCAAGTGCTGCAGGCATTACATTTTACAATTGAAATGTGTGGAGGACAAAAGGAAATTTTGGAGGAATCACCCCCAGCTCACTAAACATAAAAGTCATGAAAGCAGAAATGCAATCGCCTGCGGCCACACCTCCTTGAATAAGTCTGATCTCAGAAGCTAAGCAATGTTGGGCTTGGTTAGTACTTGGATGGGAGACCACCTCGGAATATCAAGTGCTGCAGGCATTACATTTTTGTAATTACATTTTACAATTGAAATGTGTGGAGGACAAAAGGAAATTTTGGAGGAATCACCCCCCGCTCACTAAACATAAAAGTCATGAAAGCAGAACTGCCGTCGCCTGCGGCCACACCACCTTGAATAAGCCTGATCTCGTCTGATCTCAGAAGCTAAGCAATGTTGGGCTTGGTTAGTACTTGGATGGGAGACCACCTGGGAATATCAAGTGCTGCAGGCATTACATTTTATAATTGAAATGTTTGGAGGACAAAAGGAAATTTTGGAGGAATCACCCCCAGCTCCCTAAACATAAAAGTCATGAAAGCAGAAATGCAAATGCCTGCGGCCACACCACCTTGAATACGCATGATCTCGCCTGATCTCGTCTGATCTCAGAAGCTAAGCAATGTTGGGCTTGGTTAGTACTTGGATGGGAGACCACCTGGGAATATCAAGTGCTGCAGGCATTACATTTTACAATTGAAATGTGTGGACAAAAGGAAATTTTGGAGGAATCACCCCCAGCTCACTAAACATAAAAGTCATGAAAGCAGAAACGCAATCGCCTGCGGCCACACCACCTTGAATAAGCCTGATCTCGTCTGATCTCAGAAGCTAAGCAAAGTTGGGCTTGGTTAGTACTTGGATGGGAGACCACATGGGAATATCAAGTAATGCAGGCATTACATTTTTGTAATTACATTTTACAATTGAAATGTGTGGAGGACAAAAGGAAATTTTGGAGGAATCACCCCCAGCTCACTAAACATAAAAGTCATGAAAGCAGAAATGCAATCGCCTGCGGCCACACCACCTTGAATAAGTCTGATCTCAGAAGCTAAGCAATGTTGGGCTTGGTTAGCACTTGGATGGGAGAGCACCTGGGAATATCAAGTGCTGCAGGCATTACATTTTTGTAATTACATTTTACAATTGAAATGTGTGGAGGACAAAAGGAAATTTTGGAGGAATCACCCCCAGCTCACTAAACATAAAAGTCATGAAAGCAGAAATGCAATCGCCTGCAGCCACACCACCTTGAATAAGCCTGATCTCGTCTGATCTCAGCAGCTAAGCAATGTTGGGCTTGGTTAGTACTTGGATGGGAGACCACCTGGGAATATCAAGTGCTGCAGGCATTACATTTTACTATTGAAATGTGTGGAGGACAAAAGGAAATTTTGGAGGAATCACCCCCAGCTCACTAAACATAAAAGTCATGAAAGCAGAACTGCAATCGCCTGCGGCCACACCACCTTGAATAAGCCTGATCTCGTCTGATCTCAGAAGCTAAGCAATGTTGGGCTTGGTTAGTACTTGGATGGGAGACCACCTGGGAATATCAAGTGCTGCAGGCATTACATTTTTGTAATTACATATTACAATTGAAATGTTTGGAGGACAAAAGGAAATTTTGGAGGAATCACCCCCAGCTCACTAAACATAAAAGTCATGAAAGCAGAAATGCAATCGCCTGCGGCCACACCACCTTGAATTAGCCTGATCTCGTCTGATCTCAGAAGCTAAGCAATTTTGGGCTTGGTTAGTACTTGGATGGGAGACCACCTGGGAATATCAAGTGCTGCAGGCATTACATTTTACAATTGAAATGTGTGGAGGACAAAAGGAAATTTTGGAGGAATCACCCCCAGCTCACTAAACATAAAAGTCATGAAAGCAGTAACGCAATTGCCTGCGGCCACACCACCTTGAATAAGCCTGATCTCGTCTGATCTCAGAAGCTAAGCAATGTTGGGCTTGGTTAGTACTTGGATGGGAGACCACCTGGGAATATCAAGTGCTGCAGGCATTACATTTTTGTAATTACATTTTACAATTGAAATGTGTGGAGGACAAAAGGACATTTTGGAGGAATCACCCCCAGCTCACTAAACATAAAAGTCATGAAAGCAGAAACACAATCGCCAGCGGCCACACCACCTTGAATAAGCCTGCTCTTGTCTGATCTCAGAAGCTAAGCAATGTTGGGCTTGGTTAGTATTTGGATGGGAGACCGCCTGGGAATATCAAGTGCTGCAGGCATTACATTTTACAATTGAAATGCGTGGAGGACAAAAGGAAATTTTGGAGGAATCACCCCCAGCTCACTAAACATAAAAGTCATGAAAGCAGAAATGCAATCACCTGTGGCCACACCACCTTGAATAAGCCTGATCTCGTCTGATCTCAGAAGCTAAGCAATGTTGGGCTTGGTTAGTACTTGGATGGGAGACCACCTGGCAATATCAAGTGCTGCAGGCATTACATTTTTGTAATTACATTTTACAATTGAAATGTGTGGACGACAAAAGGAAATATTGGAGGAATCACCCCCAGCTCACTAAACATAAAAGTCATGAAAGCAGAATTGCAGTCGCCTGCGTCCACACCACCTTGAATAAGCCTGATCTCATCTGATCTCAGAAGCTAAGCAATGTTGGGCTTGGTTAGTACTTGGATGGGAGACCACCTGTACGGTGTACATTTTAGGACATCCTCAGACCTTACCCCTCCTCAAATCAATCCTCACCCCTCCTCGATTCAATCGTCAGATATCAGACCTCACCCCTCCTCGAGTCAATCGTCACCCCTCCACGAGTCAATCGTCTGACCTCCTCGAGTCAATCGTCAGACCTCCTCGAGTCAATCGTCAGACCTCCTCGAGTCAATCGTCACCCCTCCTCGAGTCAATCGTCAGACCACTTCAAGCCATACTATCCCCTCCCCTTTTTACGGTTACTGGAATAGCTGGACAGAAGTTTAGCAGTGCAGTTTTACTTGCTCGAGAGACCGGTGAGTACTAGAACAATTTAAAAAAAAAAAAAAAAAAATACACAAATTAAATAGACCCATATTAATATACGTACACAAACGTACCTTAATAGGACAGCGTGAGTTAGTGCAGTTCAATGTGTTGTACGTTAATTTGAAAATACCTTAAAGAAACTACGTATATTTTTTTCACATTTTTTAAATAACTTTTATAATATAGGTTGCTGGTGTTTTGCAGTGTTGAAAATCAGACGATGGAAAACCAGAACCGTATCCTTTAAATGAAAACATACACCAATAACTCCTATTTTTCTAAGTAACATGCACACTTACCGTTTTATTTGCTTTATTTTAATTTCAAAAGTTGTTTATGAGTTAATGTAAATATTCGTGAAAAGAATGTGTTAATAAGTAAGCTAAAGATAATTGAATGTCCGAATTACTGAATTGATAGTAGCTAGCTACATATAAAGTAATATAATAAAATACAATAAAAACATTAGATTTGGTTGCAATTATGTTATTTTCGAATAATTCAAAATTACATTTACATTAACCTCATAAAATAAAGTGTATTCGATTTATTTAAATTACAGCAACCTTCACTATCACCGTACTTCAGATCAACTAATCCTGAAACTCTTTAATGATGGGTACACCCAAAAAGAGATCGTGAGAATGCTTGAAGCCCATGGTCTCAAAATGTCGTAAGTATATTTATATTTCTTATCTTACTTTTGTGCATAATATATAAATTAACTCTTTTATATATTTGAGTTATCAACAAGGTTTTTGAAAGGACATTTATACTACAAACAAAGATTAACACTTAAGTTTGTGATCGGTCATATGATTTGTATCAACACACGTTTATTTATATACAGTTTACCATCTCATTTTGATATAACAGGTTAGTGAAAATACAGTATGTTTGTTTTAAGTAAATACAGTTAATACTACAGTGCAAACTTTCACCTACCACTAATCAATAATCATTCACCTTCAACAAAAAAAATAATAAAATGTAATCTTTAATATTTCAACACTCCCCCTAAGGTTAATATGTCAATTACAATCTTCTTCTGTTTCACCTATGTAATTAATGCCAACCTTAAGTTATGTTTACTGTTTTAAGTGAAAGGCATCTGAGAAGAATTCTTAAAGCACTGGGATTGAGGCGAAGAAGTGATCACAGACCACTGCATGCAATACGTCAGGCTATAGAGGTATTCAATAGATTTCCTAGCTATCCCTTTGTAATAAAAACAACCTTTAAACTGTGATTTACCAAACAAATTATTTTAATTGTATGTGTGTGTGTGTATATATATATATATATATATAGTGTGAATCTTGGGAAGGCCTTCATCCAGCAGTGGCTTGAAAAAGGCTGAAGATGATGATGATGATATATAATGTAATTTCACTCTATATTCCAGAATGAACTTAAACATTGGTCACCAGCCAAAGGTATTCGAGCAATGTACAGGAGAATAAGGGACGGAAAGGGTCTCCGGCCTTGCTACAGGTATATATCATTTTCTGTACATTAATAGATAGCTCCCTGATAAATACTTACGTTGGGATCTTTTTGTTATTTTTCCTTTTGACACCTTTGTTTCATAAGGTATTTTTCTTAGTTTGTTTTTTTTACACATAATGGTACTTATTCAATTATGTCTCAAAAGAGTTTGATTTCTTTGCTTTAGATAGAATTATAATTAATGAAGAATGAAGCAAACATTATGAAACACACACAGACACACATATATACACATACATATATGCGCGCCATATATGTACATACATTGCCCTAACAAAATATTTGATGGTACGAAATATTAGAGTAATAGCGGGTAGGACTACCTCCAGCTGCAATTACAGCTGTCAGGGGTATTCTCTAATATGTCGTAGTCTCTAATATTTAGTTAGGGCACTGTATAATGTATATAAATAACCTTATTTTTATAGAGATGATGTCCATGAATTCATGAGAGAGCTGGGTGGTAGCGGTCTTGTGAGACGTCGTGCAGGGAGAAAAAGAATAGAAAGGAGGAATTACTTTAGTCACAGACCCAATGACAGCTGGCATATAGATGGTAAGTACTGAGTATCATATTGTAAGTAGGGTATATAACAAAGAAGCTTAAAGAACATTGAATCAATTTTTTTTGTATTCATGTTGCAGGAAATGATAAACTAAGGTTTTATGGAATTTGGATTCACATTAGCATTGATGGGTATGTGAAAATAATAAATATACATGTAGATCAAAGACAGAAGTGCTTTGACAATGAGTACAACAAAATCAGCTTTAAAACGCATGCTGTAAAATAACTTTTTTCATTTTGTTGTCTCTATATGATTTTCTATCTCTACCTTTATTTAAACATTAATGTAACCACTTATATTTTTTAAATCTTTGATAAAAATCTTTTGTATGTATCCATCCATGCATCTATCTATAATCTATCAATCTATCTTTATGTAACTTACGTTTTTTTAACTCTTTATACAAATAGGTTTTCTCGGTATCTGATCTGGATTAAAGCAGGAACCTCAAACCGTAAACAGAACTTTATTGCAAGATATTTTCTGGATGCAGTTTCAGCGTTAAATGGTTTGTATTACATTAAGGCCTAATAGCTTCATAAAAGACAGACAATAAGCTCATTTGCTGATCACAGATAAATGTAATCTTATTTGTGTGGCTGTTCTTTCATTAATTATGAAAACGTGTATGATAAAAGAAACAAACACCAAAATAACATGTTAAAAATATAAATTATTTTGATTAAAGGAAAAAAAATATTGAAAGGTGTAACATACAGCATAAGGGTTAAAAATGTCCAACATTGTAGTTCTTAGCAATACCTTCTTTATATAACTTTTAAAATGCTTTAACTTGTTTTGAAGGCTGCCCCGGGCTCATGAGAGCAGACAGGAGGGCAGGAGAACACCACAGTGGCACTCATGCAGATGGCATTCAGATACCGACATGAAGATTCATTATCAGGTGCAAACAGCTTTCGATTTGGAAAGTCTGTTCATAATCAGGCAAGTTTTTTTTTTTTTTTTGAGAATACAAATTTAAGAAAAAAAATTACAAATAGAAGGGAAAATACAATTAAGAAGATAGAAAAAAATACAATTAAGAAGATAGAAAAAAATACAATTAAGATAGAAATGTTTTTGTTTGCAACATGTTGTTGCTTCAAAGTCATAATTTGTAATTTAGTTTATATTCACTATTGACTAGATCAAATACAGGTACAGGTTGTCCAACTGTATAAACTGTAAAACAAATGATGCATTTTAAAGAGCTGTATTGAGGGCACGCTCACAGGAAAGCTTAGAGAGCGGCATTTGAAAGACCCCAACCTCGTGTTTCTATAGATACACAGCATGTAGGGTTGTCTTTTACAATGCCTGAGTAAAAAGGCTTCAAACATGAACCCGTCGGCGTGTTCAATAACATGGGGGCGGCCCTAATAGTGTTAAACCTTTTCATACAGAGGGCTGAGTGCTTCAAATGGCAGAACCATTTTGAGGTACACATTTCAATTGTATAATGTATTATACCATGTTTTATTCAAGGGCCCTAATACATGGTACTTGTAAGAGTATATTTTGTTATTTTACTAGTTGTTTTAATGCGTTAGTCATACATTACCAGCTGTCCTGTCCCCCATCCCCATTTTTTTAGTAAGAAACTGTCTTTGCATAAATGCAAAATCAGATTTATTGTTATTACTATTAATATTATCAACAAGTTTTATGGCACTTTATTTTTTTAAATAGGCCATGGTGCTGTCTGAGATACTTGATCTGCAAAATCCAATTCATATCTAAGTATTTTCTTTGTTTAATATTCTTGCCTTATTTTGAAAATTACAAATGTAATGTTTAAATGCCTCACACTGAACGTTGACAAAAAAATAAATATATCGTGACAGCAACCAGCTTTTGCAATTTTAGATCTTTCCATGACCAATTTAGGGATATATATATAAAGGTAATGGTATGTGAAAACATTTTAAAGTGTATATTTTATTAATAACTACCTTTAACAGCCATTGCTTGCTGTTTTCCTACCTTTCTCTGATCCAAAATGAACTGACTGTAGAACAAAAGGAATGGAACCGACACAAAATCAGGAAACAGAATAATGCTGCAGGTCCCTTTGGGAAACCAGAGGTCTTGTACATTGCACCACCCACAGGTACTTTTTAGATGCATTGTATATACCGTAGTAAATATTGTTGTAGTTTTAAACAATAAAGAATATAATTTAACATTGAATTAATTGTTATGGTTGTAATAAGAAACAATCTGTGGTTGAAGTTAGAACTGTCTTAAAAATGATATAATGCTACGTAAACATAAGCAGGAAAAAAGAATGCTTCAAATTACTTAGAAAGTGATTGTTTATGTGTTTACTGCAGATTACCATTAACTTTATTATTTGGAAATTGGGAACACTACCATTAAATGCCATTCACATTGTTTTTTTTTTCTCTAGGCACAACAAACATGCTGTGTTCTGTTGATGATGACCTTCTCACGTATGCTGATCGATTCACATGCACTGAAGAAGAGCCGTTGTCTGTTGCGAATGCTGCATTTAGGCAGATTTGTGAGTCAGTGCTTGAGCATGCAAACTACCATGGGCGTTCAACAGTTGAAGAAGCCACAGCTTCTTATATGTTGTTGAGCACAAGAATAGTGTTGGCTGTAGAAAACTTAAATAGAGCAGCTCCATTAACATTTTCTGAAGCATGTGCATGCTATGACAGACTTGCCCTGGAGGGATGGAATTAATGTTAAGCATTATGTCCAGCCAATGTAAGCCATTCATACCTGACTTTTTTTTTTTTAAATTAAGCTCGTGAACAGACCATTTGTTTCATAAATGGTTCACTTTTCTCTACTGCACAAACTACAACTTCTTCGCTCTGTATTGACTTTGAAAGGTGCTTTAAGACAACTGTGTAAGACCGGCAGCTGTATAAATGAATGTCCTCCGAGATTGTGAGCTCCCACTATTTCTAGTAAATAAAGAAAACATCACAAGTCATTTCCCTTGTTCAACAGATTCATTTATTTTTGTATAAGATAACTTGTATTCCGCGTTTTACAATTTTTGTTGGATGTAAGTAAATACTTCCAGAACAAAATACAGCTTGATTAAATATTCCATATTCCATATGCATTTCAAATTCTGTTCAAATTATTTGCAAAAGTTTTATTAAAAAAAACACAAATTTCTTAAACAACTCAAGAATCCTTAATGTTTAAAACTTTTTTCTTTCATTATCCTGTAGATTAAAGAGAAAGTATCAGGGTTGCTACAGCTGTTAACACACCTGCAACTTTAACCTTCATTGTTAACATTCTGACAAGAATTATGTAGTGAGGAGCATGAACAAAAAAACCCCACTAAAAGTAAGTTACCATTGTTTTCATAGGTAATGCAGAATGTAAAGGGACCGTTATCAAATTACCACTTAAAACCATAACGTTGCTCTAAATTGATGATGTCTAAACCCTTAAAGATTTGAACAACCTCAGAAACAGGAGGTCGAAGATCAGAACTGTAGTTCAGACAGGGGCAAACAATTGTTTTCTGGGGAGAGTTAAGGCTAGATAGGCCATGGGGCACGGCCTCTGTCAAAAGCAGCCTACTAAGCTCTCTGCAGTTGTTTACATTCCACGGATAACAGCCAGTAAAGAGCTCTAGGAACGTTGCACCCAAAGACCACACATCAGATTTCACGCTTGGCTGCATGAAGTTGATCATGCATTCAGGCGCCATGTACAGGGCTGTTCCACCCTGAGGACCTGCTACCTGTGCAACAGTTCTGCTTCCAAGTCTTAGAGACACCGAATCTCGAACATTAGCAAGCCCCCAGTCTGTAAGAAGTGCCTTCTTTGAACGTTGCTCTACCTACAAAACATATGTACAGCATGTCAGAAGTTAAGGTTACATTACTACTGAACTGTTAGATAATCTGGGTTAATACACGCACATTATTTAAAAGGTGCAAAGATGTGTTAAGTCTAACTTTACAAGTAAAACATGTATACAAAAAATAAATAGGCACATAAATAGTTAGCGAGAATCATAATCAATATTTTAAAGGTGTATACCGTTTATTTATTGAATATATTGCACCTTTTTATGCTGAATCAATACACTAGTAGTCCAGCCTTTTGGGATGGTGCTCACCATGAAATGGTAGTCGGCAAATTATATATGTAACAATTTTACCAGGGCAAAATTTCAAAATGGGACCCATCTCTCATTATTATCTTTTTCAGCAGATGTGATACTGACAGTGCCTACTGACGTTTTATTATACATTTTTAATATTTGCTATTAAATCAATAAACACTAGCCAGAATATTTGCTGGTTTGATATCCTGATGTATTATATTCTTTGAATGAATGTACTCAACAGCAAGAGCTACTTCCAGTCCAATGTAGCATTGCTCTTCTTCATTCAACTGAAGGGGAAAAATAAAACATCATGAATACTTTTCTTGCATTATAGTATAGTACCTATAACATGTAGAGGGAGTTCAAGATTAAATTAATATAAATTGTGTCAGATAAAAATTAGGGTTGCTGAGAACTGTATGATAAAATATCTTGAAATTGGCATCATCTCCATGAAGCACTTTCTCTAAACTTGCTCCATGGATGTATTCATTTGCAATGAGAATTAGAAACAGCCATCACCCTGGCTATGTGAGGATGGGAAAGCCTTCTGTAAGAGAAAAATTAAACCCACCAGACAAAAGTTGAACTTGCATGTTGTCAGAGTAAAAAAATAAATAAAAATAAAATAGGAATCATAAGATGCAGACCCCACCTCCTTGCCTGCCACATTGATTTCTGGCATGACCTTGAAGTTTCTAGGATCATATCCTGTGTAGTGATTCTTTCATGGTGAGTCCATATATACAAAATGGAACGGTCTGGATCTACGGTCTAATTTTAAGATACTGGGCCATCAGAAGAGTTAATTTGCCCTACAATCTAACATGTGGAAGTGGTTTCTATGACATTACTACAATAGATATCGTCACCACAAATTAATCTGTTGTTCCCTAGCACACCAACCATCCCACCAAATTCAAATCAAATCCATTAAATGGTTTGAGCTATTTTGTTTACTAATACTAATAACTTAATACTACATCCTACAGTCTCCTGTAGGCAGGGTAAAAATAATTAAACAAAGCCTTATGAGAAAAGAAATAGGAGGCCATACTCACGTGCAGACGAGAATCTCATGTGTTATGTCATTCAGAGATCCTTGAATGGGGATTTTTTTAATGGCAGCAACTGTCCCCTGGTAGGATCCCCTGTACACAGTTCCAAAGTTACCACTACCAATCACATAGTCTTCATAGACTTTAATTTGCTCTTCACCTACATAGGGAAGCCTAGGCATGTAAACTGAAAGACAAAAATCAAGAACGGTTTCTCAGATCAAAGTTAATTTGCTTCAGTTACAAGATATCTTACTTAAACTGATCACCAATTATGCTTCTAAAACAATAAAAGGTAAAAGGAATACTTTAGGTCAGGGGTGCCCAATCCTGGTCCTGGAGGGCCGATGTCCCTCCTGGCTTTTGTTGCAACTGTGCTCTAAATTACTTAATTGGACCAATCAAGCCCTTATTAGAAGCTTAATTGGTCCAATTAATCAATTTAGTGTACAGTTTGAACAACAATCAGGAGGGCATCGGCTTTCCAGGACCCTGCTTTAGGTAATGGATCATACTTAATGTTTAAGTAATTGATGTATGTTACAATACATACAATTAAAATCTCTGGAAGATTTACTGTACATACGAGAATTAATATCCAGTTCTGTTGCACTGCTGGAAGGTTGAGGCTGTAGCATCTGGTTGGGTACTGCAGAAGCAGCTTCAGCTCCCTTTGGTCGATCAGGAGCAATCTGGTGGTTTAATAAAGACAAATTAAATGTTACAATACGAGAAAGGTATCTAGAAACAAGAAAGTCAAACACACAGACTACTCTATAGTCAAGTCTTATTGCTTTCAAAGAAGTAGCATACATTTGATTTTTTTTAAACAACTCTATTGCAGTAGATTAACTTTCTGGATGAAACTGAAATCGTAATGTGATATTACAGGAAGATTCAGAAATGCAGATATGCAAGATAAATTACATGAAGCTCAGTTTTAATAAGATTTTTTTTTTAAAAAGATGTATTTATTAGTAGATCATGTTTAATTTCAAATATATTGCTACCATTGAACATACCTCACAGAGACTTTCAGAAAACGTCAGATCTTCTGAAATAATAAATTAAAACAATTAAGTCTGGACAAAAGAAATGCATATATATATTAGACACACACACACTATATTCAATGTAGTACAAAGTGTCTTACCAAATTGGACGTCTTCACAATCCACAACCTATAAATGAAATGTTCGTAAAAGAAAATATCCATGATTATGAGAATAAAGATGTAAATTTCATGTTTCTGGTAAATTACTAAAAGATCAATATCCACTGCTGGCACTATTCAGGAATGGAATAATTGTTGTCTTGATACAATGATTAAAATGTGTGTTTTGAAGAAATGCAATACTTGCCTCTTCCACATAGTTTGTTTTGCGGTTCCTTTTTTGTTCTGCAATATACCAGTAAATAAATCTGTCACACCACATTCAACTAATACATAAAAGTACATTATTTAGTGGGGGGGGGGGGGGGGGGGGCGGGGGAGTTTGTTTATTTGTTTTTTTACCTGCAATTGAGTGTTCCAAACCGCTAACTTCTTCCTAGAATAAAGAATGAAAATTATATTGGACCAAAATATTAAATGTATCCTAATGTGATTATGCTCACCACATCATAATGTATTCACAAAGGTAGATAGTAATGTCAATGCTTGAAGATCATTTTCGAATAAATGCATAAATGTTACGATGACAGCTTTGTAGTGCTGACGATGGACTATTCTGTAGTCCTGTCAGGTCTTGTATCAGGGATGCACAACTCCAGTCCTGGAGAGCCACAGTGTTTTTAGATTTGCATTCCAACTGAACGCTACTACCTAATTCATCTTATCATTGGCTTGACAAACTGAAAACTTTTTCCCGATTCATAAATTATTGGTTTAAACAAACTTATAAAATCTACTCTGGGGCCAAGATTGGACACCCATGTCTCATAAACAACAGTACCAAAATATCTTTACTGTCTTCCCTACCATTTCTTCAGTCTCATAGCTCTCCCTGCTCTGGTCACTGTCTGCCTCTTCAGAAATAACAATTGACGACATATGAATGTATAGGTGTGGATTTGGTTTGTATATCGAAGATAGGCACATATGTAATATACAAATTGGACAAACTACTGAGACCACATGCACATTTTAGTATAATGAATTTAGAAGAATTAACAAGCGCAATTACTTGTTTTCTGTTAATTATAAAGTTTAGGTACCTATGGGTCTGTGTCCAATGTAGAAGGTTTTTATCCAGACATCCTTAATCTCACTAAGGCTTGCATGTTCCTTTTCAAAATCCTCTATAGGCCACCGAGTACCATCCGCATGGCAAAGAGTGAATGTTCCTTCTTTCATTTGTGGATTATTCCACAAGGCTTCTTTAGCCATTAGAATGATGCCGTTGTACCCATCAGTCTCTTGCATCAGAAGTCTGGGAGGCTCTTCTTCCATGATGACCTTGATGTACTTTCCCCCTTGGTTTTTTGTTCGTTCTTTCCACTCCATAGGTCTAACCCTAACCTTTAGTACTTTTCTTTCTTCCTTTTTTAAAGGATATTGTTTCTGTTTTATTGGTAGACTTTTGCTGTGTAGTGCCTTTTTCATTTCTGCAAAGACACTTGCTGCATCTGTAAAATATTTGTGATTTAGAGGGGGAATACATTGTAAATGTAATAGTTTAACACCTGACCAGACATTTAAAAACAAAATTTGAAGTATCTGCATTTGGTTTTGTAATTTAAATATTTTGAACTACAAGTATTTGCGTTTGTATTTAATGTTTTTAAAATAATTTGCCATGTGTATTTATCAAGTTTAGACATGTTAATCACACCTCTATCAATTGCTATTTATTCAACTCAATAAATTCACCTGTTCGTGATCTTCTCAACCTCTGAATTCGCAATTACATGCATTACATCCCAAGTCTGCACTTTGATGGATAGGTTTTTTTTTTTTTTTTTTTTTTTAATTATGTAGAACTCCAAGCTGTATATAAATATCACCTATTCAGTTTCCCCAAAATTGTGACTCCATATTGTGCCCTCGTACATTCATTATTATTAATGTATCTTCAGATTAACTTTGAAGGAAACCGTATCATAATTGTGAGTTATAAAGAATAAAAAGGTGTCCAGTCTCTGAGCCACCTCATGCGTTTCCCATACAACATCAGGTCATAATAAAAGGATGACTGGATGACTGGGAGAATTGGTCGCAATACATATAGTCGACACTACGAACAATGAAAATGTTTTAAATTCATGCAAAAAGCTGTTCGGAAAATATTTATTTTTGGCATCCGTACAAAAGATGAGTATTAAAAAAAAGAGTCTGGAGAAAGATGCTAAAGAGACACTGCCTAGGTAATGTGTTCTATTTTTTTTGGTTTTTTAGGTTTCTATTAGGAAGATAGGTCAGACACATTTTAATTAGGGACGATGGCAAATAAACACTATGTAGCTACCAGATCACTGCTTTCTATGTGTTTTATTGGGGAGATGGGTGTTTAATACATTTTTATTTGGGAAGATGGCAAATAAACAATAATAAAAATAAAACGAATTGCATTTTTAGTTTTATTTTTATTATAGTTTATTTGAAATCTTCCCAAATAAAAATGTATTAAACACCCATCTTCCCAATAAAAACACATAGAAAGCAGTGATCTGGTAGCTACATAGGGTTTATTTGTCAACTTAATATATTTAACATTATTAAATGTGGTAAAACAATTGTCGTTGGATTGTTTGCACTGCCATCTACAGTCCGGAGGATTAATTACATACAGTACAGCCAATCATCCCGACCTTCCTTTTAGTAAGAACTTGCACTGATAGGAACACAGCCCCCTTTAAGATATTACTTTTCAAGCTTTAACACAATTTATAAGAGGACTGAAATGACTCATAATTACCTTGGCATTTACTGACGACGTCTGACTGCGATGTCCTTTTCAACAGGGCTCTCACGCGTGTATCAAACCCATTGTCTGTCAGGATTCCTATATGTACAACAATCACAAATTAAATCAAATGTGCAGTTTACAATAATGTAATTATTGATGTAGGATTGTAATGGAAAACGTTGTTGTTACCAAGGAGTGTGCAGAGCTGAAAAACCAAGTCGACAGTCGTCTTAAGTTAGCTACCACAAAATGCTCGTGCTATGAATTTAATTAAAAAATAGAGTTAGCTTTTGTAACAGAACTGCAGACAATACTAATAACTTAAAATGAGTGCAACATTAAATATCTAGAAATGCTAAATACAGTTTATACTACCTTCTTTTAATTCGTTCTTCAGCTGATCATACTGATCATTGTAGTCTGCCATACTCCACTGGGAAAAAAAAAAGATATGTAATTACTAATTCGCTAAAAACGGAACGTGGAAGCCAATGGAAGCCCATTTCCGGCACAAATAAAAAAAGAAATACATTTTAAAATTACATTATAAGTTCGACATACTATCTCATTATTTTGAATGAGTATCACATTATTTTGATTTACTATCTCCTTATTTTGACTTCACTATCTCATAAGCATACATAATTGAGATTATTAGAAAAATTAAATAAAACACAAACATGTATTCATATATGCCAAATGAGAAAATCCTAGATGGCTGCGAGAAAAAAATAGTACATTTTATTTCAAATATATATATTTTTGTACAGTTAAATCTATTTTTGTATTCAAAGGCTTGCTTAATTTATAGCAGGATTGGTCATTATTAGCAACGCATCTTAGATTTTAGTTGATTCAATTCATAAACCCACCCTAATATATACAATGTTAGAAATAAAACGTTTTCAAAGTTCAAACTACTCCTTTTACGATAAAATGTAATTATAATAATAAGATTATGAAGAAAGAGTTATTGGTGTATGTTTTCACTTAAAAGATACGGTTCTGGTTTTCAATCGTCTGATTTTCAACACTGCAAAACACCAGCAACCTATATTATAAAAGTAATTAAAAAATGTGAAAAAAATATACGTAGTTTCTTTAACGTATTTTCAAATTAACGTACAACACATTGAACTGCACTAACTCACGCTGTCCTATTAAGGTACGTTTGTGTACGTATATTAATATAGGCCTATTTAATTTGTGTATTTTTTATTTTTATTTTTTTTAAATTGTTCTAGTACTCACCGGTCTCTCGAGCAATTAAAACTGCACTGCTAAACTTCTGTCCAGCTATTCCAGTAACCGTAAAAAGGGGGAGGGGATAGTATGGCTTGAAGTGGTCTGACGATTGACTCGAGGAGGGGTGACGATTGACTCGAGGAGGTCTGACGATTGACTCGAGGAGGTCTGACGATTGACTCGAGGAGGGGTGACGATTGACTCGAGGAGGTCTGACGATTGACTCGAGGAGGTCTGACGATTGACTCGAGGAAGAGTGAGGTCTGATGTCTGACGATTGACTCGAGGAGGGGTGAGGATTGACTCGAGGAGGGGTGAAGATTGACTCGAGGAGGTCTGACGATTGACTCGAGGAGGGTTGACAGTTGACTCGAGGAGGGGTGAGGATTGACTCGAGGAGGGGTGACGATTGACTCGAGGAGGTCTGACGATTGACTCGAGGAGGGTTGACAATTGACTCGAGGAGGGGTGAGGATTGACTCGAGGAGGGGTGACGATTGACTCGAGGAGGGGTGACGATTGACTCGAGGAGGGGTGACGATTGACTCGAGGAGGTCTGACGATTGACTCGAGGAGGGGTGAGGTCTGATGTCTGACGATTGACTCAAGGAGGGGTGAGGATTGAATTGAGGAGGGGTGACGATTGACTCGAGGAGGTCTGACGATTGACTCGAGGAGGGTTAACGATTGACTCGAGGAGGGGTGACGATTGACTCGAGGAGGGGTGAGGATTGACTCGAGGAGGGGTGACGATTGACTCGAGGAGGAGTGAGGATTGACTCGAGGAGGGGTGACGATTGACTCGAGGAGGGGTGACGATTGACTCGAGGAGGTCTGACGATTGACTCGAGGAGGGGTGACGATTGACTCGAGGAGGGGTGAGGATTGACTCGAGGAGGGGTGAGGATTGACTCGAGGAGGGGTGAGGATTGACTCGAGGAGGGGTGAGGATTGACTCGAGGAGGGGTGACGATTGACTCGAGGAGGGGTGACGATTGACTCGAGGAGGTCTGACGATTGACTCGAGGAGGGGTGAGGATTGACTCGAGGAGGGGTGACGATTGACTCGAGGAGGGTTGACGATTGACTCGAGGAGGGGTGACGATTGACTCGAGGAGGTCTGACGATTGACTTGAGGAGGGGTGAGGATTGACTTGAGGAGGGGTAAGGTCTGAGGATGTCCTAAAATGGACACCGTACACCTGGAAATATAACATAAAAGTCATGAAAGCAAAAATGCAATCGCCTGCGGCCACACCACCTTGAATAAGCCTGATCTCGTCTGATCTCAGAAGCTAAGCAATGTTGTGCTTGGTTAGTACTTGGATGGGAGACCACCTGGGAATATCAAGTGCTGCAGGCATTACATTTTTGTAATTACATTTTACAATTGAAATGTGTGGAGGACAAAAGGAAATTTTGGAGGAATCACCCCCAGCTCATTAAACATAAAAGTCATGAAAGCAGCAATGCAATCGCCTGCGGCCACACCACCTTGAATAAGCCTGATCTCGTCTGATCTCAGAAGCTAAACAGTGTTGGGCTTGGTTAGTACTTGGATGGGAGACCACCTGGGAATATCAAGTGCTGCAGGCATTACATTTTTGTAATTACATTTTACAATTGAAATGTGTGGAGGACAAAAGGAAATTTTGGAGGAATCACCCCCAGCTCACTAAACATAAAAGTCATGAAAGCAGAAATGCAATCGCCTGCGGCCACACCACCTTGAATAAGCCTGATCTCGTCTGATCTCAGAAGCTAAGCAATGTTGGGCTTGGTTAGTACTTGGATGGGAGACCACCTGGGAATATCAAGTGCTGCAGGCATTACATTTTTGTAATTACATTTTACAATTGAAATGTGTGGAGGACAAAAGGAAATTTTGGAGGAATCACCCCCAGCTCACTAAACATAAAAGTCATGAAAGCAGAAATGCAATCGCCTGCGGCCACACCACCTTGAATAAGCCTGATCTCGTCTGATCTCAGAAGCTAAGCAATGTTGGGCTTGGTTAGTACTTGAATGGGAGACCACCTGGGAATATCAAGTGCTGCAGGCATTACATTTTACAATTGAAATGTGTGGAGGACAAAAGGAAATTTTGGAGGAATCACCCCCAGCTCACTAAACATAAAAGTCATGAAAGCAGAAATGCAATCGCCTGCGGCCACACCACCTTGAATAAGCCTGATCTCAGAAGCTAAGCAATGTTGGGCTTGGTTAGTACTTGGATGGGAGACCACCTGGGAATATCAAGTGCTGCAGGCATTACATTTTTGTAATTACATTTTACAATTGAAATGTGTGGAGGACAAAAGGAAATTTTGGAGGAATCACCCCCAGCTCACTAAACATAAAAGTCATGAAAGCAGAAATGCAATCGCCTGCGGCCACACCACCTTGAATAAGCCTGATCTCAGAAGCTAAGCAATGTTGGGCTTGGTTAGTACTTGGATGGGAGACCACCTGGGAATATCAAGTGCTGCAGGCATTACATTTTACAATTGAAATGTGTGGAGGACAAAAGGAAATTTTGGAGGAAACACCCCCAGCTCACTAAACATAAAAGTCATGAAAGCAGAAATGCAATCGCCTGCGGCCACACCACCTTGAATAAGCCTGATCTCGTCTGATCTCAGAAGCTAAGCAATGTTGGGCTTGGTTAGTACTTGGATGGAAGACCACCTGGGAATATCAAGTGCTGCAGGCATTACATTTTTGTAATTACATTTTACAATTGAAATGTGTGGAGGCCAAAAGGAAATTTTGGAGGAATCACCCCCAGCTCACTAAACATAAAAGTCATGAAAGCAGAAATGCAATCGCCTGCGGCCACACCACCTTGAATAAGCCTGATCTCGTCTGATCTCAGAAGCTAAGCAATGTTGGGCTTGGTTAGTACTTGGATGGGAGACCACCTGGGAATATCAAGTGCTGCAGGCATTACATTTTTGTAATTACATTTTACAATTGAAATGTGTGGAGGACAAAAGGAAATTTTGGAGGAATCACCCCCAGCTCACTAAACATAAAAGTCATGAAAGCAGAAATGCAATCGCCTGCGGCCACACCACCTTGAATAAGCCTGATCTCAGAAGCTAAGCAATGTTGGGCTTGGTTAGTACTTGGATGGGAGACCACCTGGGAATATCAAGTGCTGCAGGCATTACATTTTACAATTGAAATGTGTGGACAAAAGGAAATTTTGGAGGAATCACCCCCAGCTCCCTAAACATAAAAGTCATGAAAGCAGAAATGCAATCGCCTGCGGCCACACCACCTTGAATAAGCCTGATCTCGTCTGATCTCAGAAGCTAAGCAATGTTGGGCTTGGTTAGTACTTGGATGGGAGACCACCTGGGAATATCAAGTGCTGCAGGCATTACATTTTACAATTGAAATGTGTGGAGGACAAAAGGAAATTTTGGAGGAATCACCCCCAGCTCACTAAACATAAAAGTCATGAAAGCAGAAATGCAATCGCCTGCGGCAACACCACCTTGAATAAGCCTGATCTCGTCTGATCTCAGAAGCTAAGCAATGTTGGGCTTGGTTAGTACTTGGATGGGAGACCACCTGGGAATATCAAGTGCTGCAGGCATTACATTTTACAATTGAAATGTGTGGAGGACAAAAGGAAATTTTGGAGGAATCACCCCCAGCTCACTAAACATAAAAGTCATGAAAGCAGAAATGCAATCGCCTGAGGCCACACCACCTTGAATAAGCCTGATCTCAGAAGCTAAGCAATGTTGGGCTTGGTTAGTACTTGGATGGGAGACCACCTGGGAATATCAAGTGCTGCAGGCATTACATTTTACAATTGAAATGAGTGAAGGACAAAAGGAAATTTTGGAGGAATCACCCACAGCTCACTAAACATAAAAGTCATGAAAGCAGAAATGCAATCGCCTGCGGCCACACCACCTTGAAAAAGCCTGATCTCGTCTGATCTCACAAACTAAGCAATGTTGGGCTTGGTTAGTACTTGGATGGGAGACCACCTGGGAATATCAAGTGCTGCAGGCATTACATTTTTGTAATTACATTTTACAATTGAAATGTGTGGAGGACAAAAGGAAATTTTGGAGGAATCACCCCCAGCTCACTAAACATAAAAGTCATGAAAGCAGAAATGCAATCGCCTGCGGCCACACCACCTTGAATAAGCCTGATCTCGCCTGATCTCAGAAGCTAAGCAATGTTGGGCTTGGTTAGTACTTGGATGGGAGACCACCTGGGAATATCAAGTGCTGCAGGCATTACATTTTTGTAATTACATTTTACAATTGAAATGTGTGGAGGACAAAAGGAAATTTTGGAGGAATCACCCCCAGCTCACTAAACATAAAAGTCATGAAAGCAGAAATGCAATCGCCTGCGGCCACACCACCTTGAATAAGCCTGATCTCAGAAGCTAAGCAATGTTGGGCTTGGTTAGTACTTGGATGGGAGACCACCTGGGAATATCAAGTGCTGCAGGCATTACATTTTTGTAATTACATTTTACAATTGAAATGTGTGGAGGACAAAAGGAAATTTTGGAGGAATCACCCCCAGCTCACTAAACATAAAAGTCATGAAAGCAGAAATGCAATCGCCTGCGGCCACACCACCTTGAATAAGCCTGATCTCGTCTGATCTCAGAAGCTAAGCAATGTTGGGCTTGGTTAGTATTTGGATGGGAGACCACCTGGGAATATCAAGTGCTGCAGGCATTACATTTTTGTAATTACATTTTACAATTGAAATGTGGAGGACAAAAGGAAATTTTGGAGGAATCACCCCCAGCTCACTAAACATAAAAGTCATGAAAGCAGAAATGCACTCGCCTGTGGCCACACCACCTTGAATAAGCCTGATCTCGTCTGATCTCAGAAGCTAAGCAATGTTGGGCTTGGTTAGTACTTGGATGGGAGACCACCTGGGAATATCAAGTGCTGCAGGCATTACATTTTTGTAATTACATTTTACAATTGAAATGTGTGGAGGACAAAAGGAAATTTTGGAGGAATCACCCCCAGCTCACTAAACATAAAAGTCATGAAAGCAGAAATGCAATCGCCTGTGGCCACACCACCTTGAATAAGCCTGATCTCGCCTTATCTCAGAAGCTAAGCAATGTTGGGCTTGGTTAGTACTTGGATGGGAGACCACCTGGGAATATCAAGTGCTGCAGGCATTACATTTTACAATTGAAATGTGTGGAGGACAAAAGGAAATTTTGGAGGAATCACCCCCAGCTCACTAAACATAAAAGTCATGAAAGCAGCAATGCAATCGCCTGCGGCCACACCACCTTGAATAAGCCTGATCTCAGAAGCTAAGCAATGTTGGGCTTGGTTAGTACTTGGATGGGAGACCACCTGGGAATATCAAGTGCTGCAGGCATTACATTTTTGTAATTACATTTTACAATTGAAATGTGTGGAGGACAAAAGGAAATTTAGGAGGAATCACCCCAAGCTCCCTAAACATAAAAGTCATGAAAGCAGAAATGCAATCGCCTGCGGCCACACCACCTTGAATAAGCCTGATCTTAGAAGCTAAGCAATGTTGGGCTTGGTTAGTACTTGGATGGGAGACCACCTGGGAATATCAAGTGCTGCAGGCATTACATTTTACAATTGAAATGTGTGGAGGACAAAAGGAAATTTTGGAGGAATCACCCCCAGCTCACTAAACATAAAAGTCATGAAAGCAGAAATGCAATCGCCTGCGGCCACACCACCTTGAATAAGCCTGATCTCAGAAGCTAAGCAATGTTGGGCTTGGTTAGTACTTGGATGGGAGACCACCTGGGAATATCAAGTGCTGCAGGCATTACATTTTACAATTGAAATGTGTGGAGGACAAAAGGAAATTTAGGAGGAATCACCCCCAGCTCCCTAAACATAAAAGTCATGAAAGCAGAAATGCAATCGCCTGCGGCCACACCACCTTGAATAAGCCTGATCTCAGAAGCTAAGCAATGTTGGGCTTGGTTAGTACTTGGATGGGAGACCACCTGGGAATATCAAGTGCTGCAGGCATTACATTTTTGTAATTACATTTTACAATTGAAATGTGTGGAGGACAAAAGGAAATTTTGGAGGAATCACCCCCAGCTCACTAAACATAAAAGTCATGAAAGCAGAAATGCAATCGCCTGCGGCCACACCACCTTGAATAAGCCTGATCTCAGAAGCTAAGCAATGTTGGTCTTGGTTAGTACTTGGATGGGAGACCACCTGGGAATATCAAGTGCTGCAGGCATTACATTTTTGTAATTACATTTTACAATTGAAATGTGTGGAGGACAAAAGGAAATTTTGGAGGAATCACCCCCAGCTCACTAAACATAAAAGTCATGAAAGCAGAAATGCAATCGCCTGCGGCCACACCACCTTGAATAAGCCTGATCTCGTCTGATCTCAGAAGCTAAGCAATGTTGGCCTTGGTTAGTACTTGGATGGGAGACCACCTGGGAATATCAAGTGCTGCAGGCATTACATTTTTGTAATTACATTTTACAATTGAAATGTGTGGAGGACAAAAGGAAATTTTGGAGGAATCACCCCCAGCTCACTAAACATAAAAGTCATGAAAGCAGAAATGCAATCGCCTGCGGCCACACCACCTTGAATAAGCCTGATCTCAGAAGCTAAGCAATGTTGGGCTTGGTTAGTACTTGGATGGGAGACCACCTGGGAATATCAAGTGCTGCAGGCATTACATTTTACAATTGAAATGTGTGGAGGACAAAAGGAAATTTTGGAGGAATCACCCCCAGCTCCCTAAATATAAAAGTCATGAAAGCAGAAATGCAATCGCCTGCGGCCACACCACCTTGAATAAGCCTGATCTCGTCTGATCTCAGAAGCTAAGCAATGTTGGGCTTGGTTAGTACTTGGATGGGAGACCACCTGGGAATATCAAGTGCTGCAGGCATTACATTTTACAATTGAAATGTGTGGAGGACAAAAGGAAATTTTGGAGGAATCACCCCCAGCTCACTAAACATAAAAGTCATGAAAGCAGAACTGCAATCGCCTGCGTCCACACCACCTTGAATAAGCCTGATCTCGTCTGATCTCAGAAGCTAAGCAATGTTGGGCTTGGTTAGTACTTGGATGGGAGACCTCCTGGGAATATCAAGTGCTGCAGGCATTACATTTTACAATTGAAATGTGTGGAGGACAAAAGGAAATTTTGGAGGAATCACCCCCAGCTCACTAAACATAAAAGTCATGAAAGCAGAAATGCAATCGCCTGCGGCCACACCACCTTGAATAAGCCTGATCTCAGAAGCTAAGCAATGTTGGGCTTGGTAAATGCTTGGATGGGAGACCACCTGGGAATATCAAGTGCTGCAGGCATTACATTTTACAATTGAAATGAGTGGAGGACAAAAGGAAATTTTGGAGGAATCACCCACAGCTCACTAAACATAAAAGTCATGAAAGCAGAAATGCAATCGCCTGCGGCCACACCACCTTGAATAAGCCTGATCTCAGAAGCTAAGCAATGTTGGGCTTGGTTAGTACTTGGATGGGAGACCACCTGGGAATATCAAGTGCTGCAGGCATTACATTTTACAATTGAAATGTGTGGAGGACAAAAGGAAATTTTGGAGGAATCACCCCCAGCTCACTAAACATAAAAGTCATGAAAGCAGAAATGCAATCGCCTGCGGCCACACCACCTTGAATAAGCCTGATCTCAGAAGCTAAGCAATGTTGGGCTTGGTTAGTACTTGGATGGAAGACCACCTGGGAATATCAAGTGCTGCAGGCATTACATTTTTGTAATTACATTTTACAATTGAAATGTGTGGAGGACAAAAGGAAATTTTGGAGGAATCACCCCCAGCTCACTAAACATAAAAGTCATGAAAGCAGAAATGCAATCGCCTGCGGCCACACCACCTTGAATAAGCCTGATCTCAGAAGCTAAGCAATGTTGGGCTTGGTTAGTACTTGGATGGAAGACCACCTGGGAATATCAAGTGCTGCAGGCATTACATTTTTGTAATTACATTTTACAATTGAAATGTGTGGAGGACAAAAGGAAATTTTGGAGGAATCACCCCCAGCTCACTAAACATAAAAGTCATGAAAGCAAAAATGCAATCGCCTGCGGCCACACCACCTTGAATAAGCCTGATCTCGTCTGATCTCAGAAGCTAAGCAATGTTGTGCTTGGTTAGTACTTGGATGGGAGACCACCTGGGAATATCAAGTGCTGCAGGCATTACATTTTTGTAATTACATTTTACAATTGAAATGTGTGGAGGACAAAAGGAAATTTTGGAGGAATCACCCCCAGCTCATTAAACATAAAAGTCATGAAAGCAGCAATGCAATCGCCTGCGGCCACACCACCTTGAATAAGCCTGATCTCGTCTGATCTCAGAAGCTAAACAGTGTTGGGCTTGGTTAGTACTTGGATGGGAGACCACCTGGGAATATCAAGTGCTGCAGGCATTACATTTTACAATTGAAATGTGTGGAGGACAAAAGGAAATTTTGGAGGAATCACCCCCAGCTCACTAAACATAAAAGTCATGAAAGCAGAAATGCAATCGCCTGCGGCCACACCACCTTGAATAAGCCTGATCTCGTCTGATCTCAGAAGCTAAGCAATGTTGGGCTTGGTTAGTACTTGGATGGGAGACCACCTGGGAATATCAAGTGCTGCAGGCATTACATTTTTGTAATTACATTTTACAATTGAAATGTGTGGAGGACAAAAGGAAATTTTGGAGGAATCACCCCCAGCTCCCTAAACATAAAAGTCATGAAAGCAGAAATGCAATCGCCTGCGGCCACACCACCTTGAATAAGCCTGATCTCAGAAGCTAAGCAATGTTGGGCTTGGTTAGTACTTGGATGGGAGACCAACTGGGAATATCAAGTGCTGCAGGCATTACATTTTTGTAATTACATTTTACAATTGAAATGTGTGGAGGACAAAAGGAAATTTTGGAGGAATCACCCCCAGCTCACTAAACATAAAAGTCATGAAAGCAGAAATGCAATCGCCTGCGGCCACACCACCTTGAATAAGCCTGTTCTCGTCTGATCTCAGAAGCTAAGCAATGTTGGGCTTGGTTAGTACTTGGATGGGAGACCACCTGGGAATATCAAGTGCTGCAGGCATTATATTTTTGTAATTACATTTTACAATTGAAATGTGTGGAGGACAAAAGGAAATTTTGGAGGAATCACCCCCAGCTCACTAAACATAAAAGTCATGAAAGCAGAAATGCAATCGCCTGCGGCCACACCACCTTGAATAAGCCTGATCTCGTCTGATCTCAGAAGCTAAGCAGTGTTGGGCTTGGTTAGTACTTGGATGGGAGACCACCTGGGAATATCAAGTGCTGCAGGCATTACATTTTTGTAATTACATTTTACAATTGAAATGTGTGGAGGACAAAAGGAAATTTTGGAGGAATCACCCCCAGCTCACTAAACATAAAAGTCATGAAAGCAGAAATGCAATCGCCTGCGGCCACACCACCTTGAATAAGCCTGATCTCGCCTGATCTCAGAAGCTAAGCAATGTTGGGCTTGGTTAGTACTTGGATGGGAGACCACCTGGGAATATCACGTGCTGCAGGCATTACATTTTTGTAATTACATTTTACATTTGAAATGTGTGGAGGACAAAAGGAAATTTTGGAGGAATCACCCCCAGCTCACTAAACATAAAAGTCATGAAAGCAGAAATGCAATCGCCTGCGGCCACACCACCTTGAATAAGCCTGATCTCGTCTGATCTCAGAAGCTAAGCAATGTTGGGCTTGGTTAGTACTTGGATGGGAGACCACCTGGCAATATCAAGTGCTGCAGGCATTACATTTTACAATTGAAATGTGTGGAGGACAAAAGGAAATTTTGGAGGAATCACCCCCAGCTCACTAAACATAAAAGTCATGAAAGCAGAAATGCAATCGCCTGCGGCCACACCACCTTGAATAAGCCTGATCTCGTCTGAGCTCTGAAGCTAAGCAATGTTGGGCTTGGTTAGTACTTGGATGGGAGACCACCTGGGAATATCAAGTGCTGCAGGCATTACATTCTTGTTATTACATTTTACAATTGAAATGTGTGGAGGACAAAAGGAAATTTTGGAGGAATCACCCCCAGCTCACTAAACATAAAAGTCATGAAAGCAGAAATGCAATCGCCTGCGGCCACACCACCTTGAATAAGCCTGATCTCGTCTGATCTCAGAAGCTAAGCAATGTTGGGCTTGGTTAGTACTTGGATGGGAGACCACCTGGGAATATCAAGTGCTGCAGGCATTACATTTTACAATTGAAATGTGTGGAGGACAAAAGGAAATTTTGGAGGAATCACCCCCAGCTCACTAAACATAAAAGTCATGAAAGCAGAAATGCAATCGCCTGCGGCCACACCACCTTGAATAAGCCTGATCTCGTCTGATCTCAGAAGCTAAGCAATGTTGGGCTTGGTTAGTACTTAGATGGGAGACCACCTGGGAATATCAAGTGCTGCAGGCATTACATTTTTGTAATTACATTTTACAATTGAAATGTGTGGAGGACAAAAGGAAATTTTGGAGGAATCACCCCCAGCTCACTAAACATAAAAGTCATGAAAGCAGAAATGCAATCGCCTGCGGCCACACCACCTTGAATAAGCCTGATCTCGTCTGATCTCAGAAGCTAAGCAATGTTGGGCTTGGTTAGTACTTGGATGGGAGACCACCTGGGAATATCAAGTGCTGCAGGCATTACATTTTACAATTGAAATGTGTGGAGGACAAAAGGAAATTTTGGAGGAATCACCCCCAGCTCCCTAAACATAAAAGTCATGAAAGCAGAAATGCAATCGCCTGCGGCCACACCACCTTGAATAAGCCTGATCTCGTCTGATCTCAGAAGCTAAGCAATGTTGGGCTTGGTTAGTACTTGGATGGGAGACCACCTGGGAATATCAAGTGCTACAGGCATTACATTTTTGTAATTACATTTTACAATTGAAATGTGTGGAGGCCAAAGGGAAATTTTGGAGGAATCACCCCCAGCTCACTAAACATAAAAGTCATGAAAGCAGAAATGCAATCGCCTGCGGCCACACCACCTTGAATAAGCCTGATCTCGTCTGATCTCAGAAGCTAAGCAATGTTGGGCTTGGTTAGTACTTGGATGGGAGACCACCTGGGAATATCAAGTGCTGCAGGCATTACATTTTACAATTGAAATGTGTGGAGGACAAAAGGAAATTTTGGAGGAATCACCCCCAGCTCCCTAAACATAAAAGTCATGAAAGCAGAAATGCAATCGCCTGCGGCCACACCACCTTGAATAAGCCTGATCTCGTCTGATCTCAGAAGCAAAGCAATGTTGGGCTTGGTTAGAACTTGGATGGGAGACCACCTGGGAATATCAAGTGCTACAGGCATTACATTTTTGTAATTACATTTTACAATTGAAATGTGTGGAGGACAAAAGGAAATTTTGGAGGAATCACCCCCAGCTCCCTAAACATAAAAGTCATGAAAGCAGAAATGCAATCGCCTGCGGCCACACCACCTTGAATAAGCCTGATCTCGTCTGATCTCAGAAGCTAAGCAATGTTGGGCTTGGTTAGTACTTGGATGGGAGACCACCTGGGAATATCAAGTGCTGCAGGCATTACATTTTACAATTGAAATGTGTGGAGGACAAAAGGAAATTTTGGAGGAATCACCCCCAGCTCCCTAAACATAAAAGTCATGAAAGCAGAAATGCAATCGCCTGCGGCCACACCACCTTGAATAAGCCTGATCTCAGAAGCTAAGCAATGTTGGGCTTGTTTAGTACTTGGATGGGAGACCACCTGGGAATATCAAGTGCTGCAGGCATTACATTTTTGTAATTACATTTTACAATTGAAATGTGTGGAGGACAAAAGGAAATTTTGGAGGAATCACCCCCAGCTCACTAAACATAAAAGTCATGAAAGCAGAAATGCAATCGCCTGCGGCCACACCACCTTGAATAAGCCTGATCTCGTCTGATCTCAGAAGCTAAGCAATGTTGGGCTTGGTTAGTACTTGGATGGGAGACCACCTGGGAATATCAAGTGCTGCAGGCATTACATTTTTGTAATTACATTTTACAATTGAAATGTGTGGAGGACAAAAGGAAATTTTGGAGGAATCACCCCCAGCTCACTAAACATAAAAGTCATGAAAGCAGAAATGCAATCGCCTGCGGCCACACCACCTTGAATAAGCCTGATCTCAGAAGCTAAGCAATGTTGGGCTTGGTTAGTACTTGGATGGGAGACCACCTGGGAATATCAAGTGCTGCAGGCATTACATTTTTGTAATTACATTTTACAATTGAAATGTGTGGAGGACAAAAGGAAATTTTGGAGGAATCACCCCCAGCTCACTAAACATAAAAGTCATGAAAGCAGAAATGCAATCGCCTGCGGCCACACCACCTTGAATAAGCCTGATCTCGTCTGATCTCAGAAGCTAAGCAATGTTGGGCTTGGTTAGTACTTGGATGGGAGACCACCTGGGAATATCAAGTGCTGCAGGCATTACATTTTACAATTGAAATGTGTGGAGGACAAAAGGAAATTTTGGAGGAATCACCCCCAGCTCCCTAAACATAAAAGTCATGAAAGCAGAAATGCAATCGCCTACGGCCACACCACCTTGAATAAGCCTGATCTCGTCTGATCTCAGAAGCTAAGCAATGTTGGGCTTGGTTAGTACTTGGATGGGAGACCACCTGGGAATATCAAGTGCTGCAGGCATTACATTTTTGTAATTACATTTTACAATTGAAATGTGTGGAGGACAAAAGGAAATTTTGGAGGAATCACCCCCAGCTCACTAAACATAAAAGTCATGAAAGCAGAAATGCAATCGCCTGCGGCCACACCACCTTGAATAAGCCTGATCTCAGAAGCTAAGCAATGTTGGGCTTGGTTAGTACTTGGATGGGAGACCACCTGGGAATATCAAGTGCTGCAGGCATTACATTTTTGTAATTACATTTTACAATTGAAATGTGTGGAGGACAAAAGGAAATTTTGGAGGAATCACCCCCAGCTCACTAAACATAAAAGTCATGAAAGCAGAAATGCAATCGCCTGCGGCCACACCACCTTGAATAAGCCTGATCTCGTCTGATCTCAGAAGCTAAGCAATGTTGGGCTTGGTTAGTACTTGGATGGGAGACCACCTGGGAATATCAAGTGCTGCAGGCATTACATTTTTGTAATTACATTTTACAATTGAAATGTGTGGAGGACAAAAGGAAATTTTGGAGGAATCACCCCCAGCTCACTAAACATAAAAGTCATGAAAGCAGAAATGCAATCGCCTGCGGCCACACCACCTTGAATAAGCCTGATCTCAGAAGCTAAGCAATGTTGGGCTTGGTTAGTACTTGGATGGGAGACCACCTGGGAATATCAAGTGCTGCAGGCATTACATTTTTGTAATTACATTTTACAATTGAAATGTGTGGAGGACAAAAGGAAATTTTGGAGGAATCACCCCCAGCTCACTAAACATAAAAGTCATGAAAGCAGAAATGCAATCGCCTGCGGCCACACCACCTTGAATAAGCCTGATCTCGTCTGATCTCAGAAGCTAAGCAATGTTGGGCTTGGTTAGTACTTGGATGGGAGACCACCTGGGAATATCAAGTGCTGCAGGCATTACATTTTACAATTGAAATGTGTGGAGGACAAAAGGAAATTTTGGAGGAATCACCCCCAGCTCCCTAAACATAAAAGTCATGAAAGCAGAAATGCAATCGCCTACGGCCACACCACCTTGAATAAGCCTGATCTCGTCTGATCTCAGAAGCTAAGCAATGTTGGGCTTGGTTAGTACTTGGATGGGAGACCACCTGGGAATATCAAGTGCTGCAGGCATTACATTTTTGTAATTACATTTTACAATTGAAATGTGTGGAGGACAAAAGGAAATTTTGGAGGAATCACCCCCAGCTCACTAAACATAAAAGTCATGAAAGCAGAAATGCAATCGCCTGCGGCCACACCACCTTGAATAAGCCTGATCTCAGAAGCTAAGCAATGTTGGGCTTGGTTAGTACTTGGATGGGAGACCACCTGGGAATATCAAGTGCTGCAGGCATTACATTTTTGTAATTAAATTTTACAATTGAAATGTGTGGAGGACAAAAGGAAATTTTGGAGGAATCACCCCCAGCTCACTAAACATAAAAGTCATGAAAGCAGAAATGCAATCGCCTGCGGCCACACCACCTTGAATAAGCCTGATCTCAGAAGCTAAGCAATGTTGGGCTTGGTTAGTACTTGGATGGGAGACCACCTGGGAATATCAAGTGCTGCAGGCATTACATTTTACAATTGAAATGTGTGGAGGACAAAAGGAAATTTTGGAGGAATCACCCCCAGCTCACTAAACATAAAAGTCATGAAAGCAGAAATGCAATCTCCTGCGGCCACACCACCTTGAATAAGCCTGATCGCTTCTGATCTCAGAAGCTAAGAAATGTTGGGCTTGGTTAGTACTTGGATGGGAGACCACCTGGGAATATCAAGTGCTGCAGGCATTACATTTTACAATTGAAATGTGTGGAGGACAAAAGGAAATTTTGGAGGAATCACCCCCAGCTCACTAAACATAAAAGTCATGAAAGCAGGAATGCAACCGCCTGCGGCCACACCACCTTGAATAAGCCTGATCTCAGAAGCTAAGCAATGTTGGGCTTGGTTAGTACTTGGATGGAAGACCACTTGGGAATATCAAGTGCTGCAGGCATTACATTTTTGTAATTACATTTTACAATTGAAATGTGTGGAGGACAAAAGGAAATTTTGGAGGAATCACCCCCAGCTCACTAAACATAAAAGTCATGAAAGCAGAAATGCAATCGCCTGCGGCCACACCACCTTGAATAAGCCTGATCTCAGAAGCTAAGCAAAGTTGGGCTTGGTTACTACTTGGATGGGAGACCACCTGGGAATATCAAGTGCTGCAGGCATTACATTTTTGTAATTACATTTTACAATTGAAATGTGTGGAGGACAAAAGGAAATTTTGGAGGAATCACCCCCAGCTCACTAAACATAAAAGTCATGAAAGCAGAAATGCAATCGCCTGCGGCCACACCACCTTGAATAAGCCTGATCTCAGAAGCTAAGCAATGTTGGGCTTGGTTAGTACTTGGATGGGAGACCACCTGGGAATATCAAGTGCTGCAGGCATTACATTTTACAATTGAAATGTGTGGAGGCCAAAAGGAAATTTTGGAGGAATCACCCCCAGCTCCCTAAACATAAAAGTCATGAAAGCAGAAATGCAATCGCCTGCGGCCACACCACCTTGAATAAGCCTGATCTCGTCTGATCTCAGAAGCTAAGCAATGTTGGGCTTGGTTAGTACTTGGATGGGAGACCACCTGGGAATATCAAGTGCTGCAGGCATTACATTTTACAATTGAAATGTGTGGAGGCCAAAAGGAAATTTTGGAGGAATCACCCCCAGCTCCCTAAACATAAAAGTCATGAAAGCAGAAATGCAATCGCCTGCGGCCACACCACCTTGAATAAGCCTGATCTCGTCTGATCTCAGAAGCTAAGCAATGTTGGGCTTGGTTAGTACTTGGATGGGAGACCACCTGGGAATATCAAGTGCTGCAGGCATTACATTTTACAATTGAAATGTGTGGAGGACAAAAGGAAATTTTGGAGGAATCACCCCCAGCTCCCTAAACATAAAAGTCATGAAAGCAGAAATGCAATCGCCTACGGCCACACCACCTTGAATAAGCCTGATCTCGTCTGATCTCAGAAGCTAAGCAATGTTGGGCTTGGTTAGTACTTGGATGGGAGACCACCTGGGAATATCAAGTGCTGCAGGCATTACATTTTTGTAATTACATTTTACAATTGAAATGTGTGGAGGACAAAAGGAAATTTTGGAGGAATCACCCCCAGCTCACTAAACATAAAAGTCATGAAAGCAGAAATGCAATCGCCTGCGGCCACACCACCTTGAATAAGCCTGATCTCAGAAGCTAAGCAATGTTGGGCTTGGTTAGTACTTGGATGGGAGACCACCTGGGAATATCAAGTGCTGCAGGCATTACATTTTTGTAATTAAATTTTACAATTGAAATGTGTGGAGGACAAAAGGAAATTTTGGAGGAATCACCCCCAGCTCACTAAACATAAAAGTCATGAAAGCAGAAATGCAATCGCCTGCGGCCACACCACCTTGAATAAGCCTGATCTCAGAAGCTAAGCAATGTTGGGCTTGGTTAGTACTTGGATGGGAGACCACCTGGGAATATCAAGTGCTGCAGGCATTACATTTTACAATTGAAATGTGTGGAGGACAAAAGGAAATTTTGGAGGAATCACCCCCAGCTCACTAAACATAAAAGTCATGAAAGCAGAAATGCAATCTCCTGCGGCCACACCACCTTGAATAAGCCTGATCGCTTCTGATCTCAGAAGCTAAGAAATGTTGGGCTTGGTTAGTACTTGGATGGGAGACCACCTGGGAATATCAAGTGCTGCAGGCATTACATTTTTGTAATTACATTTTACAATTGAAATGTGTGGAGGAAAAAAGGAAATTTTGGAGGACTCACCCCCAGCTCACTAAACATAAAAGTCATGAAAGCAGAAATGCAATCGCCTGCGGCCACACCACCTTGAATAAGCCTGATCTCGTCTGATCTCAGAAGCTAAGCAATGTTGGGCTTGGTTAGTACTTGGATGGGAGACCACCTGGGAATATCAAGTGCTGCAGGCATTACATTTTACAATTGAAATGTGTGGAGGACAAAAGGAAATTTTGGAGGAATCACCCCCAGCTCACTAAACATAAAAGTCATGAAAGCAGAAATGCAATCGCCTGCGGCCACACCACCTTGAATAAGCCTGATCTCGTCTGATCTCAGAAGCTAAGCAATGTTGGGCTTGGTTAGTACTTGGATGGGAGACCACCTGGGAATATCAAGTGCTGCAGGCATTACATTTTACAATTGAAATGTGTGGAGGACAAAAGGAAATTTTGGAGGAATCACCCCCAGCTCACTAAACATAAAAGTCATGAAAGCAGAAATGCAATCGCCTGCGGCCACACCACCTTGAATAAGCCTGATCTTGTCTGATCTCAGAAGCTAAGCAATGTTGGGCTTGGTTAGTACTTGGATGGGAGACCACCTGGGAATATCAAGTGCTGCAGGCATTACATTTTACAATTGAAATGTGTGGAGGCCAAAAGGAAATTTTGGAGGAATCACCCCCAGCTCCCTAAACATAAAAGTCATGAAAGCAGAAATGCAATCGCCTGCGGCCACACCACCTTGAATAAGCCTGATCTCGTCTGATCTCAGAAGCTAAGCAATGTTGGGCTTGGTTAGTACTTGGATGGGAGACCACCTGGGAATATCAAGTGCTGCAGGCATTACATTTTACAATTGAAATGTGTGGAGGACAAAAGGAAATTTTGGAGGAATCACCCCCAGCTCCCTAAACATAAAAGTCATGAAAGCAGAAATGCAATCGCCTGCGGCCACACCACCTTGAATAAGCCTGATCTCGTCTGATCTCAGAAGCTAAGCAATGTTGGGCTTGGTTAGTACTTGGATGGGAGACCACCTGGGAATATCAAGTGCTGCAGGCATTACATTTTTGTAATTACATTTTACAATTGAAATGTGTGGAGGACAAAAGGAAATTTTGGAGGAATCACCCCCAGCTCACTAAACATTAAAGTCATGAAAGCAGAAATGCAACCGCCTGCGGCCACACCACCTTGAATAAGCCTGATCTCGTCTGATCTCAGAAGCTAAGCAATGTTGGGCTTGGTTAGTACTTGGATGGGAGACCACCTGGTAATATCAAGTGCTGCAGGCATTACATTTTACAATTGAAATGTGTGGAGGACAAAAGGAAATTTTGGAGGAATCACCCCCAGCTCACTAAAAATAAAAGTCATGAAAGCAGAAATGCAATCGCCTGCGGCCACACCACCTTGAATAAGCCTGATCTCGTCTGATCTCAGAAGCTAAGCAATGTTGGGCTTGGTTAGTACTTGGATGGGAGACCACCTGGGAATATCAAGTGCTGCAGGCATTACATTTTACAATTGAAATGTGTGGAGGCCAAAAGGAAATTTTGGAGGAATCGCCCCCAGCTCACTAAACATAAAAGTCATGAAAGCAAAAAAGCAATCGCCTGTGGCCACACCACCTTGAATAAGCCTGATCTCGTCTGATCTCAGAAGCTAAGCAATGTTGGGCTTGGTTAGTACTTGGATGGGAGACCACCAGGGAATATCAAGTGCTGCAGGCATTACATTTTACAATTGAAATGTGTGGAGGACAAAAGGAAATTTTGGAGGAATCACCCCCAGCTCACTAAACATAAAAGTCATGAAAGCAGAAATGCAATCGCCTGCGGCCACACCACCTTGAATAAGCCTGATCTCGTCTGATCTCAGAAGCTAAGCAATGTTGGGCTTGGTTAGTACTTGGATGGGAGACCACCTGGGAATATCAAGTGCTGCAGGCATTACATTTTTGTAATTACATTTTACAATTGAAATGTGTGTAGGCCAAAAGGAAATTTTGGAGGAATCACCCCCAGCTCACTAAACATAAAAGTCATGAAAGCAGAAATGCAATCGCCTGCGGCCACACCACCTTGAATAAGCCTGATCTCGTCTGATCTCAGAAGCTAAGCAATGTTGGGCTTGGTTAGTACTTGGATGGGAGACCACCTGGGAATATCAAGTGCTGCAGGCATTACATTTTACAATTGAAATGTGTGGAGGACAAAAGGAAATTTTGGAGGAATCACCCCCAGCTCACTAAACATAAAAGTCATGAAAGCAGAAATGCAATCGCCTGCGGCCACACCACCTTGAATAAGCCTGATCTCGTCTGATCTCAGAAGCTAAGCAATGTTGGGCTTGGTTAGTACTTGGATGGGAGACCACCTGGGAATATCAAGTGCTGCAGGCATTACATTTTTGTAATTACATTTTACAATTGAAATGTGTGGAGGACAAAAGGAAATTTTGGAGGAATCACCCCCAGCTCACTAAACATAAAATTCATGAAAGCAGAAATGCAATCGCCTGCGGCCACACCACCTTGAATAAGCCTGATCTCGTCTGATCTCAGAAGCTAAGCAATGTTGGGCTTGGTTAGTACTTGGATGGGAGACCACCAGGGAATATCAAGTGCTGCAGGCATTACATTTTACAATTGAAATGTGTGGAGGACAAAAGGAAATTTTGGAGGAATCACCCCCAGCTCACTAAACATAAAAGTCATGAAAGCAGAAATGCAATCGCCTGCGGCCACACCACCTTGAATAAGCCTGATCTCGTCTGATCTCAGAAGCTAAGCAATGTTGGGCTTGGTTAGTACTTGGATGGGAGACCACCTGGGAATATCAAGTGCTGCAGGCATTACATTTTTGTAATTACATTTTACAATTGAAATGTGTGGAGGACAAAAGGAAATTTTGGAGGAATCACCCCCAGCTCACTAAACATAAAAGTCATGAAAGCAGAAATGCAATCGCCTGCGGCCACACCACCTTGAATAAGCCTGATCTCGTCTGATCTCAGAAGCTAAGCAATGTTGGGCTTGGTTAGTACTTGGATGGGAGCCCACCTGGGAATATCAAGTGCTGCAGGCATTACATTTTACAATTGAAATGTGTGGAGGACAAAAGGAAATTTTGGAGGAATCACCCCCAGCTCACTAAACATAAAAGTCATGAAAGCAGAAATGCAATCGCCTGCGGCCACACCACCTTGAATAAGCCTGATCTCGTCTGATCTCAGAAGCTAAGCAATGTTGGGCTTGGTTAGTACTTGGATGGAAGACCACCTGGGAATATCAAGTGCTGCAGGCATTACATTTTTGTAATTACATTTTACAATTGAAATGTGTGGAGGACAAAAGGAAATTTTGGAGGAATCACCCCCAGCTCACTAAACATAAAAGTCATGAAAGCAGAAATGCAATCGCCTGCGGCCACACCACCTTGAATAAGCCTGATCTCGTCTGATCTCAGAAGCTAAGCAATGTTGGGCTTGGTTAGTACTTGGATGGGAGCCCACCTGGGAATATCAAGTGCTGCAGGCATTACATTTTACAATTGAAATGTGTGGAGGACAAAAGGAAATTTTGGAGGAATCACCCCCAGCTCACTAAACATAAAAGTCATGAAAGCAGAAATGCAATCGCCTGCGGCCACACCACCTTGAATAAGCCTGATCTCGTCTGATCTCAGAAGCTAAGCAATGTTGGGCTTGGTTAGTACTTGGATGGAAGACCACCTGGGAATATCAAGTGCTGCAGGCATTACATTTTTGTAATTACATTTTACAATTGAAATGTGTGGAGGACAAAAGGAAATTTTGGAGGAATCACCCCCAGCTCACTAAACATAAAAGTCATGAAAGCAGAAATGCAATCGCCTGCGGCCACACCACCTTGAATAAGCCTGATCTCAGAAGCTAAGCAATGTTGGGCTTGGTTAGTACTTGGATGGGAGACCACCTTTGAATATCAAGTGCTGCAGGCATTACATTTTTGTAATTACATTTTACAATTGAAATGTGTGGAGGACAAAAGGAAATTTTGGAGGAATCACCCCCAGCTCACTAAACATAAAAGTCATGAAAGCAGAAATGCAATCGCCTGCGGCCACACCACCTTGAATAAGCCTGATCTCAGAAGCTAAGCAATGTTGGGCTTGGTTAGTACTTGGATGGGAGACCACCTGGGAATATCAAGTGCTGCAGGCATTACATTTTACAATTGAAATGTGTGGAGGACAAAAGGAAATTTTGGAGGAAACACCCCCAGCTCACTAAACATAAAAGTCATGAAAGCAGATATGCAATCGCCTGCGGCCACACCACCTTGAATAAGCCTGATCTCGTCTGATCTCAGAAGCTAAGCAATGTTGGGCTTGGTTAGTACTTGGATGGAAGACCACCTGGGAATGTCAAGTGCTGCAGGCATTACATTTTTGTAATTACATTTTACAATTGAAATGTGTGGAGGCCAAAAGGAAATTTTGGAGGAATCACCCCCAGCTCACTAAACATAAAAGTCATGAAAGCAGAAATGCAATCGCCTGCGGCCACACCACCTTGAATAAGCCTGATCTCGTCTGATCTCAGAAGCTAAGCAATGTTGGGCTTGGTTAGTACTTGGATGGGAGACCACCTGGGAATATCAAGTGCTGCAGGCATTACATTTTTGTAATTACATTTTACAATTGAAATGTGTGGAGGACAAAAGGAAATTTTGGAGGAATCACCCCCAGCTCACTAAACATAAAAGTCATGAAAGCAGAAATGCAATCGCCTGCGGCCACACCACCTTGAATAAGCCTGATCTCAGAAGCTAAGCAATGTTGGGCTTGGTTAGTACTTGGATGGGAGACCACCTGGGAATATCAAGTGCTGCAGGCATTACATTTTACAATTGAAATGTGTGGACAAAAGGAAATTTTGGAGGAATCACCCCCAGCTCCCTAAACATAAAAGTCATGAAAGCAGAAATGCAATCGCCTGCGGCCACACCACCTTGAATAAGCCTGATCTCGTCTGATCTCAGAAGCTAAGCAATGTTGGGCTTGGTTAGTACTTGGATGGGAGACCACCTGGGAATATCAAGTGCTGCAGGCATTACATTTTACAATTGAAATGTGTGGAGGACAAAAGGAAATTTTGGAGGAATCACCCCCAGCTCACTAAACATAAAAGTCATGAAAGCAGAAATGCAATCGCCTGCGGCAACACCACCTTGAATAAGCCTGATCTCGTCTGATCTCAGAAGCTAAGCAATGTTGGGCTTGGTTAGTACTTGGATGGGAGACCACCTGGGAATATCAAGTGCTGCAGGCATTACATTTTACAATTGAAATGTGTGGAGGACAAAAGGAAATTTTGGAGGAATCACCCCCAGCTCACTAAACATAAAAGTCATGAAAGCAGAAATGCAATCGCCTGAGGCCACACCACCTTGAATAAGCCTGATCTCAGAAGCTAAGCAATGTTGGGCTTGGTTAGTACTTGGATGGGAGACCACCTGGGAATATCAAGTGCTGCAGGCATTACATTTTACAATTGAAATGAGTGAAGGACAAAAGGAAATTTTGGAGGAATCACCCACAGCTCACTAAACATAAAAGTCATGAAAGCAGAAATGCAATCGCCAGCGGCCACACCACCTTGAAAAAGCCTGATCTCGTCTGATCTCACAAACTAAGCAATGTTGGGCTTGGTTAGTACTTGGATGGGAGACCACCTGGGAATATCAAGTGCTGCAGGCATTACATTTTTGTAATTACATTTTACAATTGAAATGTGTGGAGGACAAAAGGAAATTTTGGAGGAATCACCCCCAGCTCACTAAACATAAAAGTCATGAAAGCAGAAATGCAATCGCCTGCGGCCACACCACCTTGAATAAGCCTGATCTCGCCTGATCTCAGAAGCTAAGCAATGTTGGGCTTGGTTAGTACTTGGATGGGAGACGACCTGGGAATATCAAGTGCTGCAGGCATTACATTTTTGTAATTACATTTTACAATTGAAATGTGTGGAGGACAAAAGGAAATTTTGGAGGAATCACCCCCAGCTCACTAAACATAAAAGTCATGAAAGCAGAAATGCAATCGCCTGCGGCCACACCACCTTGAATAAGCCTGATCTCAGAAGCTAAGCAATGTTGGGCTTGGTTAGTACTTGGATGGGAGACCACCTGGGAATATCAAGTGCTGCAGGCATTACATTTTTGTAATTACATTTTACAATTGAAATGTGTGGAGGACAAAAGGAAATTTTGGAGGAATCACCCCCAGCTCACTAAACATAAAAGTCATGAAAGCAGAAATGCAATCGCCTGCGGCCACACCACCTTGAATAAGCCTGATCTCGTCTGATCTCAGAAGCTAAGCAATGTTGGGCTTGGTTAGTATTTGGATGGGAGACCACCTGGGAATATCAAGTGCTGCAGGCATTACATTTTTGTAATTACATTTTACAATTGAAATGTGGAGGACAAAAGGAAATTTTGGAGGAATCACCCCCAGCTCACTAAACATAAAAGTCATGAAAGCAGAAATGCACTCGCCTGTGGCCACACCACCTTGAATAAGCCTGATCTCGTCTGATCTCAGAAGCTAAGCAATGTTGGGCTTGGTTAGTACTTGGATGGGAGACCACCTGGGAATATCAAGTGCTGCAGGCATTACATTTTTGTAATTACATTTTACAATTGAAATGTGTGGAGGACAAAAGGAAATTTTGGAGGAATCACCCCCAGCTCACTAAACATAAAAGTCATGAAAGCAGAAATGCAATCGCCTGTGGCCACACCACCTTGAATAAGCCTGATCTCGCCTTATCTCAGAAGCTAAGCAATGTTGGGCTTGGTTAGTACTTGGATGGGAGACCACCTGGGAATATCAAGTGCTGCAGGCATTAAATTTTACAATTGAAATGTGTGGAGGACAAAAGGAAATTTTGGAGGAATCACCCCCAGCTCACTAAACATAAAAGTCATGAAAGCAGCAATGCAATCGCCTGCGGCCACACCACCTTGAATAAGCCTGATCTCAGAAGCTAAGCAATGTTGGGCTTGGTTAGTACTTGGATGGGAGACCACCTGGGAATATCAAGTGCTGCAGGCATTACATTTTTGTAATTACATTTTACAATTGAAATGTGTGGAGGACAAAAGGAAATTTAGGAGGAATCACCCCAAGCTCCCTAAACATAAAAGTCATGAAAGCAGAAATGCAATCGCCTGCGGCCACACCACCTTGAATAAGCCTGATCTTAGAAGCTAAGCAATGTTGGGCTTGGTTAGTACTTGGATGGGAGACCACCTGGGAATATCAAGTGCTGCAGGCATTACATTTTACAATTGAAATGTGTGGAGGACAAAAGGAAATTTTGGAGGAATCACCCCCAGCTCACTAAACATAAAAGTCATGAAAGCAGAAATGCAATCGCCTGCGGCCACACCACCTTGAATAAGCCTGATCTCAGAAGCTAAGCAATGTTGGGCTTGGTTAGTACTTGGATGGGAGACCACCTGGGAATATCAAGTGCTGCAGGCATTACATTTTACAATTGAAATGTGTGGAGGACAAAAGGAAATTTAGGAGGAATCACCCCCAGCTCCCTAAACATAAAAGTCATGAAAGCAGAAATGCAATCGCCTGCGGCCACACCACCTTGAATAAGCCTGATCTCAGAAGCTAAGCAATGTTGGGCTTGGTTAGTACTTGGATGGGAGACCACCTGGGAATATCAAGTGCTGCAGGCATTACATTTTTGTAATTACATTTTACAATTGAAATGTGTGGAGGACAAAAGGAAATTTTGGAGGAATCACCCCCAGCTCACTAAACATAAAAGTCATGAAAGCAGAAATGCAATCGCCTGCGGCCACACCACCTTGAATAAGCCTGATCTCAGAAGCTAAGCAATGTTGGGCTTGGTTAGTACTTGGATGGGAGACCACCTGGGAATATCAAGTGCTGCAGGCATTACATTTTTGTAATTACATTTTACAATTGAAATGTGTGGAGGACAAAAGGAAATTTTGGAGGAATCACCCCCAGCTCACTAAACATAAAAGTCATGAAAGCAGAAATGCAATCGCCTGCGGCCACACCACCTTGAATAAGCCTGATCTCGTCTGATCTCAGAAGCTAAGCAATGTTGGCCTTGGTTAGTACTTGGATGGGAGACCACCTGGGAATATCAAGTGCTGCAGGCATTACATTTTTGTAATTACATTTTACAATTGAAATGTGTGGAGGACAAAAGGAAATTTTGGAGGAATCACCCCCAGCTCACTAAACATAAAAGTCATGAAAGCAGAAATGCAATCGCCTGCGGCCACACCACCTTGAATAAGCCTGATCTCAGAAGCTAAGCAATGTTGGGCTTGGTTAGTACTTGGATGGGAGACCACCTGGGAATATCAAGTGCTACAGGCATTACATTTTACAATTGAAATGTGTGGAGGACAAAAGGAAATTTTGGAGGAATCACCCCCAGCTCCCTAAATATAAAAGTCATGAAAGCAGAAATGCAATCGCCTGCGGCCACACCACCTTGAATAAGCCTGATCTCGTCTGATCTCAGAAGCTAAGCAATGTTGGGCTTGGTTAGTACTTGGATGGGAGACCACCTGGGAATATCAAGTGCTGCAGGCATTACATTTTACAATTGAAATGTGTGGAGGACAAAAGGAAATTTTGGAGGAATCACCCCCAGCTCACTAAACATAAAAGTCATGAAAGCAGAACTGCAATCGCCTGCGTCCACACCACCTTGAATAAGCCTGATCTCGTCTGATCTCAGAAGCTAAGCAATGTTGGGCTTGGTTAGTACTTGGATGGGAGACCTCCTGGGAATATCAAGTGCTGCAGGCATTACATTTTACAATTGAAATGTGTGGAGGACAAAAGGAAATTTTGGAGGAATCACCCCCAGCTCACTAAACATAAAAGTCATGAAAGCAGAAATGCAATCGCCTGCGGCCACACCACCTTGAATAAGCCTGATCTCAGAAGCTAAGCAATGTTGGGCTTGGTAAATGCTTGGATGGGAGACCACCTGGGAATATCAAGTGCTGCAGGCATTACATTTTACAATTGAAATGAGTGGAGGACAAAAGGAAATTTTGGAGGAATCACCCACAGCTCACTAAACATAAAAGTCATGAAAGCAGAAATGCAATCGCCTGCGGCCACACCACCTTGAATAAGCCTGATCTCAGAAGCTAAGCAATGTTGGGCTTGGTTAGTACTTGGATGGGAGACCACCTGGGAATATCAAGTGCTGCAGGCATTACATTTTACAATTGAAATGTGTGGAGGACAAAAGGAAATTTTGGAGGAATCACCCCCAGCTCACTAAACATAAAAGTCATGAAAGCAGAAATGCAATCGCCTGCGGCCACACCACCTTGAATAAGCCTGATCTCAGAAGCTAAGCAATGTTGGGCTTGGTTAGTACTTGGATGGAAGACCACCTGGGAATATCAAGTGCTGCAGGCATTACATTTTTGTAATTACATTTTACAATTGAAATGTGTGGAGGACAAAAGGAAATTTTGGAGGAATCACCCCCAGCTCACTAAACATAAAAGTCATGAAAGCAGAAATGCAATCGCCTGCGGCCACACCACCTTGAATAAGCCTGATCTCAGAAGCTAAGCAATGTTGGGCTTGGTTAGTACTTGGATGGAAGACCACCTGGGAATATCAAGTGCTGCAGGCATTACATTTTTGTAATTACATTTTACAATTGAAATGTGTGGAGGACAAAAGGAAATTTTGGAGGAATCACCCCCAGCTCACTAAACATAAAAGTCATGAAAGCAAAAATGCAATCGCCTGCGGCCACACCACCTTGAATAAGCCTGATCTCGTCTGATCTCAGAAGCTAAGCAATGTTGTGCTTGGTTAGTACTTGGATGGGAGACCACCTGGGAATATCAAGTGCTGCAGGCATTACATTTTTGTAATTACATTTTACAATTGAAATGTGTGGAGGACAAAAGGAAATTTTGGAGGAATCACCCCCAGCTCATTAAACATAAAAGTCATGAAAGCAGCAATGCAATCGCCTGCGGCCACACCACCTTGAATAAGCCTGATCTCGTCTGATCTCAGAAGCTAAACAGTGTTGGGCTTGGTTAGTACTTGGATGGGAGACCACCTGGGAATATCAAGTGCTGCAGGCATTACATTTTACAATTGAAATGTGTGGAGGACAAAAGGAAATTTTGGAGGAATCACCCCCAGCTCACTAAACATAAAAGTCATGAAAGCAGAAATGCAATCGCCTGCGGCCACACCACCTTGAATAAGCCTGATCTCGTCTGATCTCAGAAGCTAAGCAATGTTGGGCTTGGTTAGTACTTGGATGGGAGACCACCTGGGAATATCAAGTGCTGCAGGCATTACATTTTTGTAATTACATTTTACAATTGAAATGTGTGGAGGACAAAAGGAAATTTTGGAGGAATCACCCCCAGCTCACTAAACATAAAAGTCATGAAAGCAGAAATGCAATCGCCTGCGGCCACACCACCTTGAATAAGCCTGATCTCGCCTGATCTCAGAAGCTAAGCAATGTTGGGCTTGGTTAGTACTTGGATGGGAGACCACCTGGGAATATCACGTGCTGCAGGCATTACATTTTTGTAATTACATTTTACAATTGAAATGTGTGGAGGACAAAAGGAAATTTTGGAGGAATCACCCCCAGCTCACTAAACATAAAAGTCATGAAAGCAGAAATGCAATCGCCTGCGGCCACACCACCTTGAATAAGCCTGATCTCGCCTGATCTCAGAAGCTAAGCAATGTTGGGCTTGGTTAGTACTTGGATGGGAGACCACCTGGGAATATCACGTGCTGCAGGCATTACATTTTTGTAATTACATTTTACAATTGAAATGTGTGGAGGACAAAAGGAAATTTTGGAGGAATCACCCCCAGCTCACTAAACATAAAAGTCATGAAAGCAGAAATGCAATCGCCTGCGGCCACACCACCTTGAATAAGCCTGATCTCGTCTGATCTCAGAAGCTAAGCAATGTTGGGCTTGGTTAGTACTTGGATGGGAGACCACCTGGCAATATCAAGTGCTGCAGGCATTACATTTTACAATTGAAATGTGTGGAGGACAAAAGGAAATTTTGGAGGAATCACCCCCAGCTCACTAAACATAAAAGTCATGAAAGCAGAAATGCAATCGCCTGCGGCCACACCACCTTGAATAAGCCTGATCTCGTCTGAGCTCTGAAGCTAAGCAATGTTGGGCTTGGTTAGTACTTGGATGGGAGACCACCTGGGAATATCAAGTGCTGCAGGCATTACATTTTTGTAATTACATTTTACAATTGAAATGTGTGGAGGACAAAAGGAAATTTTGGAGGAATCACCCCCAGCTCACTAAACATAAAAGTCATGAAAGCAGAAATGCAATCGCCTGCGGCCACACCACCTTGAATAAGCCTGATCTCGTCTGATCTCAGAAGCTAAGCAATGTTGGGCTTGGTTAGTACTTGGATGGGAGACCACCTGGGAATATCAAGTGCTGCAGGCATTACATTTTACAATTGAAATGTGTGGAGGACAAAAGGAAATTTTGGAGGAATCACCCCCAGCTCACTAAACATAAAAGTCATGAAAGCAGAAATGCAATCGCCTGTGGCCACACCACCTTGAATAAGCCTGATCTCGTCTGATCTCAGAAGCTAAGCAATGTTGGGCTTGGTTAGTACTTAGATGGGAGACCACCTGGGAATATCAAGTGCTGCAGGCATTACATTTTTGTAATTACATTTTACAATTGAAATGTGTGGAGGACAAAAGGAAATTTTGGAGGAATCACCCCCAGCTCACTAAACATAAAAGTCATGAAAGCAGAAATGCAATCGCCTGCGGCCACACCACCTTGAATAAGCCTGATCTCGTCTGATCTCAGAAGCTAAGCAATGTTGGGCTTGGTTAGTACTTGGATGGGAGACCACCTGGGAATATCAAGTGCTGCAGGCATTACATTTTACAATTGAAATGTGTGGAGGACAAAAGGAAATTTTGGAGGAATCACCCCCAGCTCCCTAAACATAAAAGTCATGAAAGCAGAAATGCAATCGCCTGCGGCCACACCACCTTGAATAAGCCTGATCTCGTCTGATCTCAGAAGCTAAGCAATGTTGGGCTTGGTTAGTACTTGGATGGGAGACCACCTGGGAATATCAAGTGCTACAGGCATTACATTTTTGTAATTAAATTTTACAATTGAAATGTGTGGAGGCCAAAGGGAAATTTTGGAGGAATCACCCCCAGCTCACTAAACATAAAAGTCATGAAAGCAGAAATGCAATCGCCTGCGGCCACACCACCTTGAATAAGCCTGATCTCGTCTGATCTCAGAAGCTAAGCAATGTTGGGCTTGGTTAGTACTTGGATGGGAGACCACCTGGGAATATCAAGTGCTGCAGGCATTACATTTTACAATTGAAATGTGTGGAGGACAAAATGAAATTTTGGAGGAATCACCCCCAGCTCCCTAAACATAAAAGTCATGAAAGCAGAAATGCAATCGCCTGCGGCCACACCACCTTGAATAAGCCTGATCTCGTCTGATCTCAGAAGCTAAGCAATGTTGGGCTTGGTTAGAACTTGGATGGGAGACCACCTGGGAATATCAAGTGCTACAGGCATTACATTTTTGTAATTACATTTTACAATTGAAATGTGTGGAGGACAAAAGGAAATTTTGGAGGAATCACCCCCAGCTCCCTAAACATAAAAGTCATGAAAGCAGAAATGCAATCGCCTGCGGCCACACCACCTTGAATAAGCCTGATCTCGTCTGATCTCAGAAGCTAAGCAATGTTGGGCTTGGTTAGTACTTGGATGGGAGACCACCTGGGAATATCAAGTGCTGCAGGCATTACATTTTACAATTGAAATGTGTGGAGGACAAAAGGAAATTTTGGAGGAATCACCCCCAGCTCCCTAAACATAAAAGTCATGAAAGCAGAAATGCAATCGCCTGCGGCCACACCACCTTGAATAAGCCTGATCTCAGAAGCTAAGCAATGTTGGGCTTGTTTAGTACTTGGATGGGAGACCACCTGGGAATATCAAGTGCTGCAGGCATTACATTTTTGTAATTACATTTTACAATTGAAATGTGTGGAGGACAAAAGGAAATTTTGGAGAAATCACCCCCAGCTCCCTAAACATAAAAGTCATGAAAGCAGAAAAGCAATCGCCTGCGGCCACACCACCTTGAATAAGCCTGATCTCGTCTGATCTCAGAAGCTAAGCAATGTTGGGCTTGGTTAGTACTTGGATGGGAGACCACCTGGGAATATCAAGTGCTGCAGGCATTACATTTTACAATTGAAATGTGTGGAGGACAAAAGGAAATTTTGGAGGAATCACCCCCAGCTCCCTAAACATAAAATTCATGAAAGCAGAAATGCAATCGCCTGCGGCCACACCACCTTGAATAAGCCTGATCTCAGAAGCTAAGCAATGTTGGGCTTGGTTAGTACTTGGATGGGAGACCACCTGGGAATATCAAGTGCTGCAGGCATTACATTTTTGTAATTACATTTTACAATTGAAATGTGTGGAGGACAAAAGGAAATTTTGGAGGAATCACCCCCAGCTCACTAAACATAAAAGTCATGAAAGCAGAAATGCAATCGCCTGCGGCCACACCACCTTGAATAAGCCTGATCTCGTCTGATCTCAGAAGCTAAGCAATGTTGGGCTTGGTTAGTACTTGGATGGGAGACCACCTGGGAATATCAAGTGCTGCAGGCATTACATTTTTGTAATTACATTTTACAATTGAAATGTGTGGAGGACAAAAGGAAATTTTGGAGGAATCACCCCCAGCTCACTAAACATAAAAGTCATGAAAGCAGAAATGCAATCGCCTGCGGCCACACCACCTTGAATAAGCCTGATCTCAGAAGCTAAGCAATGTTGGGCTTGGTTAGTACTTGGATGGGAGACCACCTGGGAATATCAAGTGCTGCAGGCATTACATTTTTGTAATTACATTTTACAATTGAAATGTGTGGAGGACAAAAGGAAATTTTGGAGGAATCACCCCCAGCTCACTAAACATAAAAGTCATGAAAGCAGAAATGCAATCGCCTGCGGCCACACCACCTTGAATAAGCCTGATCTCGTCTGATCTCAGAAGCTAAGCAATGTTGGGCTTGGTTAGTACTTGGATGGGAGACCACCTGGGAATATCAAGTGCTGCAGGCATTACATTTTACAATTGAAATGTGTGGAGGACAAAAGGAAATTTTGGAGGAATCACCCCCAGCTCCCTAAACATAAAAGTCATGAAAGCAGAAATGCAATCGCCTACGGCCACACCACCTTGAATAAGTCTGATCTCAGAAGCTAAGCAATGTTGGGCTTGGTTAGTACTTGGATGGGAGACCACCTGGGAATATCAAGTGCTGCAGGCATTACATTTTTGTAATTACATTTTACAATTGAAATGTGTGGAGGACAAAAGGAAATTTTGGAGGAATCACCCCCAGCTCACTAAACATAAAAGTCATGAAAGCAGAAATGCAATCGCCTGCGGCCACACCACCTTGAATAAGCCTGATCTCAGAAGCTAAGCAATGTTGGGCTTGGTTAGTACTTGGATGGGAGACCACCTGGGAATATCAAGTGCTGCAGGCATTACATTTTTGTAATTAAATTTTACAATTGAAATGTGTGGAGGTCAAAAGGAAATTTTGGAGGAATCACCCCCAGCTCACTAAACATAAAAGTCATGAAAGCAGAAATGCAATCGCCTGCGGCCACACCACCTTGAATAAGCCTGATCTCAGAAGCTAAGCAATGTTGGGCTTGGTTAGTACTTGGATGGGAGACCACCTGGGAATATCAAGTGCTGCAGGCATTACATTTTACAATTGAAATGTGTGGAGGACAAAAGGAAATTTTGGAGGAATCACCCCCAGCTCACTAAACATAAAAGTCATGAAAGCAGAAATGCAATCTCCTGCGGCCACACCACCTTGAATAAGCCTGATCGCTTCTGATCTCAGAAGCTAAGAAATGTTGGGCTTGGTTAGTACTTGGATGGGAGACCACCTGGGAATATCAAGTGCTGCAGGCATTACATTTTACAATTGAAATGTGTGGAGGACAAAAGGAAATTTTGGAGGAATCACCCCCAGCTCACTAAACATAAAAGTCATGAAAGCAGGAATGCAACCGCCTGCGGCCACACCACCTTGAATAAGCCTGATCTCAGAAGCTAAGCAATGTTGGGCTTGGTTAGTACTTGGATGGAAGACCACTTGGGAATATCAAGTGCTGCAGGCATTACATTTTTGTAATTACATTTTACAATTGAAATGTGTGGAGGACAAAAGGAAATTTTGGAGGAATCACCCCCAGCTCACTAAACATAAAAGTCATGAAAGCAGAAATGCAATCGCCTGCGGCCACACCACCTTGAATAAGCCTGATCTCAGAAGCTAAGCAAAGTTGGGCTTGGTTACTACTTGGATGGGAGACCACCTGGGAATATCAAGTGCTGCAGGCATTACATTTTTGTAATTACATTTTACAATTGAAATGTGTGGAGGACAAAAGGAAATTTTGGAGAAATCACCCCCAGCTCCCTAAACATAAAAGTCATGAAAGCAGAAAAGCAATCGCCTGCGGCCACACCACCTTGAATAAGCCTGATCTCGTCTGATCTCAGAAGCTAAGCAATGTTGGGCTTGGTTAGTACTTGGATGGGAGACCACCTGGGAATATCAAGTGCTGCAGGCATTACATTTTACAATTGAAATGTGTGGAGGACAAAAGGAAATTTTGGAGGAATCACCCCCAGCTCCCTAAACATAAAATTCATGAAAGCAGAAATGCAATCGCCTGCGGCCACACCACCTTGAATAAGCCTGATCTCAGAAGCTAAGCAATGTTGGGCTTGGTTAGTACTTGGATGGGAGACCACCTGGGAATATCAAGTGCTGCAGGCATTACATTTTTGTAATTACATTTTACAATTGAAATGTGTGGAGGACAAAAGGAAATTTTGGAGGAATCACCCCCAGCTCACTAAACATAAAAGTCATGAAAGCAGAAATGCAATCGCCTGCGGCCACACCACCTTGAATAAGCCTGATCTCGTCTGATCTCAGAAGCTAAGCAATGTTGGGCTTGGTTAGTACTTGGATGGGAGACCACCTGGGAATATCAAGTGCTGCAGGCATTACATTTTTGTAATTACATTTTACAATTGAAATGTGTGGAGGACAAAAGGAAATTTTGGAGGAATCACCCCCAGCTCACTAAACATAAAAGTCATGAAAGCAGAAATGCAATCGCCTGCGGCCACACCACCTTGAATAAGCCTGATCTCGTCTGATCTCAGAAGCTAAGCAATGTTGGGCTTGGTTAGTACTTGGATGGGAGACCACCTGGGAATATCAAGTGCTGCAGGCATTACATTTTACAATTGAAATGTGTGGAGGACAAAAGGAAATTTTGGAGGAATCACCCCCAGCTCCCTAAACATAAAAGTCATGAAAGCAGAAATGCAATCGCCTACGGCCACACCACCTTGAATAAGTCTGATCTCAGAAGCTAAGCAATGTTGGGCTTGGTTAGTACTTGGATGGGAGACCACCTGGGAATATCAAGTGCTGCAGGCATTACATTTTTGTAATTACATTTTACAATTGAAATGTGTGGAGGACAAAAGGAAATTTTGGAGGAATCACCCCCAGCTCACTAAACATAAAAGTCATGAAAGCAGAAATGCAATCGCCTGCGGCCACACCACCTTGAATAAGCCTGATCTCAGAAGCTAAGCAATGTTGGGCTTGGTTAGTACTTGGATGGGAGACCACCTGGGAATATCAAGTGCTGCAGGCATTACATTTTTGTAATTAAATTTTACAATTGAAATGTGTGGAGGACAAAAGGAAATTTTGGAGGAATCACCCCCAGCTCACTAAACATAAAAGTCATGAAAGCAGAAATGCAATCGCCTGCGGCCACACCACCTTGAATAAGCCTGATCTCAGAAGCTAAGCAATGTTGGGCTTGGTTAGTACTTGGATGGGAGACCACCTGGGAATATCAAGTGCTGCAGGCATTACATTTTACAATTGAAATGTGTGGAGGACAAAAGGAAATTTTGGAGGAATCACCCCCAGCTCACTAAACATAAAAGTCATGAAAGCAGGAATGCAATCGCCTGCGGCCACACCACCTTGAATAAGCCTGATCTCAGAAGCTAAGCAAAGTTGGGCTTGGTTACTACTTGGATGGGAGACCACCTGGGAATATCAAGTGCTGCAGGCATTACATTTTTGTAATTACATTTTACAATTGAAATGTGTGGAGGACAAAAGGAAATTTTGGAGGAATCACCCCCAGCTCACTAAACATAAAAGTCATGAAAGCAGAAATGCAATCGCCTGCGGCCACACCACCTTGAATAAGCCTGATCTCGTCTGATCTCAGAAGCTAAGCAATGTTGGGCTTGGTTAGTACTTGGATGGGAGACCACCTGGGAATATCAAGTGCTGCAGGCATTACATTTTACAATTGAAATGTGTGGAGGACAAAAGGAAATTTTGGAGGAATCACCCCCAGCTTACTAAACATAAAAGTCATGAAAGCAGAAATGCAATCGCCTACGGCCACACCACCTTGAATAAGCCTGATCTCGCCTGATCTCGTCTGATCTCAGAAGCTAAGCAATGTTGGGCTTGGTTAGTACTTGGATGGGAGACCACCTGGGAATATCAAGTGCTGCAGGCATTACATTTTTGTAATTACATTTTACAATTGAAATGTGTGGACGACAAAAGGAAATTTTGGAGGAATCACCCCCAGCTCACTAAACATAAAAGTCATGAAAGCAGAAATGCAATCGCCTGCGGCCACACCACCTTGAATAAGCCTGATCTCGTCTGATCTCAGAAGCTAAGCAATGTTGGGCTTGGTTAGTACTTGGATGGGAGACCACCTGGGAATATCAAGTGCTGCAGGCATTACATTTTACAATTGAAATGTGTGGAGGACAAAAGGAAATTTTGGAGGAATCACCCCCAGCTCACTAAACATAAAAGTCATGAAAGCAAAAATGCAATCGCCTGCGGCCACACCACCTTGAATAAGCCTGATCTCGTCTGATCTCAGAAGCTAAGCAATGTTGGGCTTGGTTAGTACTTGGATGGGAGACCACCTGGGAATATCAAGTGCTGCAGGCATTACATTTTTGTAATTACATTTTACAATTGAAATGTGTGGAGGACAAAAGGAAATTTTGGAGGAATCACCCCCAGCTCACTAAACATAAAAGTCATGAAAGCAGAAATGCAATCGCCTGCGGCCACACTACCTTGAATAAGCCTGATCTCAGAAGCTAAGCAATGTTGGGCTTGGTTAGTACTTGGATGGGAGACCACCTGGGAATATCAAGTGCTGCAGGCATTACATTTTTGTAATTACATTTTACAATTGAAATGTGTGGAGGACAAAAGGAAATTTTGGAGGAATCACCCCCAGCTCACTAAACATAAAAGTCATGAAAGCAGAAATGCAATCGCCTGCGGCCACACCACCTTGAATAAGCCTGATCTCGTCTGATCTCAGAAGCTAAGCAATGTGGGGCTTGGTTAGTACTTGGATGGGAGACCACCTGGGAATATCAAGTGCTGCAGGCATTACATTTTACAATTGAAATGTGTGGAGGACAAAAGGAAATTTTGGAGGAATCACCCCCAGCTCACTAAACATAAAAGTCATGAAAGCAGAAATGCAATCACCTGCGGCCACACCACCTTAAATAAGCCTGATCTCGTCTGATCTCAGAAGCTAAGCAATGTTGGGCTTGGTTAGTACTTGGATGGGAGACCACCTGGGAATATCAAGTGCTGCAGGCATTACATTTTTGTAATTACATTTTACAATTGAAATGTGTGGAGGACAAAAGGAAATTTTGGAGGAATCACCCCCAGCTCACTAAACATAAAAGTCATGAAAGCAGAAATGCAATCGCCTGCAGCCACACCACCTTGAATAAGCCTGATCTCAGAAGCTAAGCAATGTTGGGCTTGGTTAGTACTTGGATGGGAGACCACCTGGGAATATCAAGTGCTGCAGGCATTACATTTTTGTAATTACATTTTACAATTGAAATGTGTGGACAAAAGGAAATTTTGGAGGAATCACCCCCAGCTCACTAAACATAAAAGTCATGAAAGCAGAAATGCAATCGCCTGCGGCCACACCACCTTGAATAAGCCTGATCTCAGAAGCTAAGCAATGTTGGGCTTGGTTAGTACTTGGATGGGAGACCACCTGGGAATATCAAGTGCTGCAGGCATTACATTTTTGTAATTACATTTTACAATTGAAATGTGTGGAGGACAAAAGGAAATTTTGGAGGAATCACCCCCAGCTCACTAAACATAAAAGTCATGAAAGCAGAAATGCAATCGCCTGCGGCCACACCACCTTGAATAAGCCTGATCTCGTCTGATCTCAGAAGCTAAGCAATGTTGGGCTTGGTTAGTACTTGGATGGGAGACCACCTGGGAATATCAAGTGCTGCAGGCATTACATTTTTGTAATTACATTTTACAATTGAAATGTGTGGAGGACGAAAGGAAATTTTGGAGGAATCACCCCCAGCTCACTAAACATAAAAGTCATGAAAGCAGAAATGCAATCGCCTGCGGCCACACCACCTTGAATAAGCCTGATCTCGTCTGATCTCAGAAGCTAAGCAATGTTGGGCTTGGTTAGTACTTGGATGGGAGACCACCTGGGAATATCAAGTGCTGCAGGCATTACATTTTTGTAATTACATTTTACAATTGAAATGTGTGGAGGACAAAAGGAAATTTTGGAGGAATCACCCCCAGCTCACTAAACATAAAAGTCATGAAAGCAGAAATGCAATCCCCTGCAGCCACACCACCTTGAATAAGCCTGATCTCAGAAGCTAAGCAATGTTGGGCTTGGTTAGTACTTGGATGGGAGACCACCTGGGAATATCAAGTGCTGCAGGCATTACATTTTTGTAATTACATTTTACAATTGAAATGTGTGGAGGACAAAAGGAAATTTTGGAGGAATCACCCCCAGCTCACTAAACATAAAAGTCATGAAAGCAGAAATGCAATCGCCTGCGGCCACACCACCTTGAATAAGCCTGATCTCAGAAGCTAAGCAATGTTGGGCTTGGTTAGTACTTGGATGGGAGACCACCTGGGAATATCAAGTGCTGCAGGCATTACATTTTTGTAATTACATTTTACAATTGAAATGTGTGGAGGACAAAAGGAAATTTTGGAGGAATCACCCCCAGCTCACTAAACATAAAAGTCATGAAAGCAGAAATGCAATCGCCTGCGGCCACACCACCTTGAATAAGCCTGATCTCGTCTGATCTCAGAAGCTAAGCAATGTTGGGCTTGGTTAGTACTTGGATGGGAGACCACCTGGGAATATCAAGTGCTGCAGGCATTACATTTTTGTAATTACATTTTACAATTGAAATGTGTGGAGGACGAAAGGAAATTTTGGAGGAATCACCCCCAGCTCACTAAACATAAAAGTCATGAAAGCAGAAATGCAATCGCCTGCGGCCACACCACCTTGAATAAGCCTGATCTCGTCTGATCTCAGAAGCTAAGCAATGTTGGGCTTGGTTAGTACTTGGATGGGAGACCACCTGGGAATATCAAGTGCTGCAGGCATTACAATTTACAATTGAAATGTGTGGAGGACAAAAGGAAATTTTGGAGGAATCACCCCCAGCTCACTAAACATAAAAGTCATGAAAGCAGAAATGCAATCGCCTGCGGCCACACCACCTTGAATAAGCCTGATCTCGTCTGATCTCAGAAGCTAAGCAATGTTGGGCTTGGTTAGTACTTGGATGGGAGACCACCTGGGAATATCAAGTGCTGCAGGCATTACATTTTACAATTGAAATGTGTGGAGGACAAAAGGAAATTTTGGAGGAATCACCCCCAGCTCACTAAACATAAAAGTCATGAAAGCAAAAATGCAATCTCCTGCGGCCACACCACCTTGAATAAGCCTGATCGCTTCTGATCTCAGAAGCTAAGCAATGTTGGGCTTGGTTAGTACTTGGATGGGAGACCACCTGGGAATATCAAGTGCTGCAGGCATTACATTTTTGTAATTACATTTTACAATTGAAATGTGTGGAGGACAAAAGGAAATTTTGGAGGAATCACCCCCACCTCAATAAACATAAAAGTCATGAAAGCAGAAATGCAATCGCCTGCGGCCACACCACCTTGAATAAGCCTGATCTCAGTAGCTAAGCAGTGTTGGGCTTGGTTAGTACTTGGATGGGAGACCACCTGGGAATATCAAGTGCTGTAGGCATTACATTTTTGTAATTACATTTTACAATTGAAATGTGTGGACAAAAGGAAATTTTGGAGGAATCACCCCCAGCTCACTAAACATAAAAGTCATGAAAGCAGAAATGCAATCCCCTGCGGCCACACCACCTTGAATAAGCCTGATCTCGCCTGGTCTCAGAAGCTAAGCAATGTTGGGCTTGGTTAATACTTGGATGGGAGACCACCTGGGAATATCAAGTGCTGCAGGCATTACATTTTACAATTGAAATGTGTGGAGGACAAAAGGAAATTTTGGAGGAATCACCCCCAGCTCACTAAACATAAAAGTCATGAAAGCAGAAATGCAATCGCCTGCGGCCACACCACCTTGAATAAGCCTGATCTCGTCTGGTCTCAGAAGCTAAGCAATGTTGGGCTTGGTTAGTACTTGGATGGGAGACCACCTGGGAATATCAAGTGCTGCAGGCATTACATTTTACAATTGAAATGTGTGGAGGACAAAAGGAAATTTTGGAGGAATCACCCCCAGCTCACTAAACATAAAAGTCATGAAAGCAGAAATGCAATCGCCTGCGGCCACACCACCTTGAATAAGCCTGATCTCGTCTGATCTCAGAAGCTAAGCAATGTTGGGCTTGGTTAGTACTTGGATGGGAGACCACCTGGGAATATCAAGTGCTGCAGGCATTACATTTTACAATTGAAATGTGTGGAGGACAAAAGGAAATTTTGGAGGAATCACCCCCAGCTCACTAAACATAAAAGTCATGAAAGCAGAAAAGCAATCGCCTGCGGCCACACCACCTTGAATAAGCCTGATCTCGTCTGATCTCAGAAGCTAAGAAATGTTGGGCTTGGTTAGTACTTGGATGGGAGACCACCTGGGAATATCAAGTGCTGCAGGCATTACGTTTTACAATTGAAATGTGTGGAGGCCAAAGGGAAATTTTGGAGGAATCAACCCCAGCTCCCTAAACATAAAAGTCATGAAAGCAGAAATGCAATCGCCTGCGGCCACACCACCTTGAATAAGCCTGATCTCAGAAGCTAAGCAATGTTGGGCTTGGTTAGTACTTGGATGGGAGACCACCTGGGAATATCAAGTGCTGCAGGCATTACATTTTTGTAATTACATTTTACAATTGAAATGTGTGGAGGACAAAAGGAAATTTTGGCGGAATAACCCCCAGCTCACTAAACATAAAAGTCATGAAAGCAGAAATGCAATCGCCTGCGGCCACACCACCTTGAATAAGCCTGATCTTGTCTGATCTCAGATGCTAAGCAATGTTGGGCTTGGTTAGTACTTGGATGGGAGACCACCTGGGAATATCAAGTGCTGCAGGCATTACATTTTTGTAATTACATTTTACAATTGAAATGTGTGGAGGACAAAAGGAAATTTTGGAGGAATCACCCCCAGCTCACTAAACATAAAAGTCATGAAAGCAGAACTGCAATCGCCTGCAGCCACACCACCTTGAATAAGCCTGATCTCGTCTGATCTCAGAAGCTAAGCAATGTTGGGCTTGGTTAGTACTTGGATGGGAGACCACCTGGGAATATCAAGTGCTGCAGGCATTACATTTTACAATTGAAATGTGTGGAGGACAAAAGGAAATTTTGGAGGAATCACCCCCAGCTCACTAAACATAAAAGTCATGAAAGCAGAAATGCAATCGCCTGCGGCCACACCACCTTGAATAAGCCTGATCTCAGTAGCTAAGCAGTGTTGGGCTTGGTTAGTACTTGGATGGGAGACCACCTGGGAATATCAAGTGCTGCAGGCATTACATTTTTGTAATTACATTTTACAATTGAAATGTGTGGACAAAAGGAAATTTTGGAGGAATCACCCCCAGCTCACTAAACATAAAAGTCATGAAAGCAGAAATGCAATCGCCTGCGGCCACACCACCTTGAATAAGCCTGATCTCCGAAGCTAAGCAATGTTGGGCTTGGTTAGTACTTGGATGGGAGACCACCTGGGAATATCAAGTGCTGCAGGCATTACATTTTTGTAATTAAATTTTACAATTGAAATGTGTGGAGGACGAAAGGAAATTTTGGAGGAATCACCCCCAGCTCACTAAACATAAAAGTCATGAAAGCAGAAATGCAATCGCCTGCGGCCACACCACCTTGAATAAGCCTGATCTCAGAAGCTAAGCAATGTTGGGCTTGGTTAGTACTTGGATGGGAGACCACCTGGGAATATCAAGTGCTGCAGGCATTACATTTTTGTAATTACATTTTACAATTGAAATGTGTGGAGGACAAAAGGAAATTTTGGAGGAATCACCCCCAGCTCACTAAACATAAAAGTCATGAAAGCAGAAATGCAATCGCCTGCGGCCACACCACCTTGAATAAGCCTGATCTCGTCTGATCTCAGAAGCTAAGCAATGTTGGGCTTGGTTAGTACTTGGATGGGAGACCACCTGGGAATATCAAGTGCTGCAGGCATTACATTTTACAATTGAAATGTGTGGAGGACAAAAGGAAATTTTGGAGGAATCACCCCCAGCTCACTAAACATAAAAGTCATGAAAGCAGAAATGCAATCGCCTGCGGCCACACCACCTTGAATAAGCCTGATCTCGTCTGATCTCAGAAGCTAAGCAATGTTGGGCTTGGTTAGTACTTGGATGGGAGACCACCTGGGAATATCACGTGCTGCAGGCATTACATTTTTGTAATTACATTTTACAATTGAAATGTGTGGAGGACAAAAGGAAATTTTGGAGGAATCACCCCCAGCTCACTAAACATAAAAGTCATGAAAGCAGAAATGCAATCGCCTGCGGCCACACCACCTTGAATAAGCCTGATCTCCGAAGCTAAGCAATGTTGGGCTTGGTTAGTACTTGGATGGAAGACCACCTGGGAATATCAAGTGCTGCAGGCATTACATTTTACAATTGAAATGTGTGGAGGACAAAAGGAAATTTTGGAGGAATCACCCCCAGCTCACTAAACATAAAAGTCATGAAAGCAGAAATGCAATCGCCTGCGGCCACACCACCTTGAATAAGCCTGATCTCGTCTGATCTCAGAAGCTAAGCAATGTTGGGCTTGGTTAGTACTTGGATGGGAGACCACCTGGGAATATCAAGTGCTGCAGGCATTACATTTTACAATTGAAATGTGTGGAGGCCAAAGGGAAATTTTGGAGGAATCACCCCCAGCTCACTAAACATAAAAGTCATGAAAGCAGAAATGCAGTCGCCTGCGGCCACACCGCCTTGAATAAGCCTGATCTCGTCTGATCTCAGAAGCTAAGCAATGTTGGGCTTGGTTAGTACTTGGATGGGAGACCACCTGGGAATATCAAGTGCTGCAGGCATTACATTTTACAAATGATATGTGTGGAGGACAAAAGGAAATTTTGGAGGATTCACCCCCAGCTCACTAAACATAAAAGTCATGAAAGCAGAAATGCAATCACCTGCGGCCACACCACCTTGAATAAGCCTGATCTCAGAAGCTAAGCAATGTTGGGCTTGGTTAGTACTTGGATGGGAGACCACCTGGGAATATCAAGTGCTGCAGGCATTACATTTTTGTAATTACATTTTACAATTGAAATGTGTGGAGGACAAAAGGAAATTTTGGAGGAATCACCCCCAGCTCACTAAACATAAAAGTCATGAAAGCAGAAATGCAATCGCCTGCGGCCACACCACCTTGAATAAGCCTGATCTCAGAAGCTAAGCAATGTTGGGCTTGGTTAGTACTTGGATGGGAGACCACCTGGGAATATCAAGTGCTGCAGGCATTACATTTTTGTAATTACATTTTACAATTGAAATGTGTGGAGGACAAAAGGACGTTTTGGAGGAATCACCCCCAGCTCACTAAACATAAAAGTCATGAAAGCAGAAATGCAATCGCCTGCGGCCACACCACCTTGAATAAGCCTGATCTCGTCTGATCTCAGAAGCTAAGCAATGTTGGGCTTGGTTAGTACTTGGATGGGAGACCACCTGGGAATATCAAGTGCTGCAGGCATTACATTTTTGTAATTACATTTTACAATTGAAATGTGTGGAGGACAAAAGGAAATTTTGGAGGAATCACCCCCAGCTCACTAAACATAAAAGTCATGAAAGCAGAAATGCAATCGCCTGCGGCCACACCACCTTGAATAAGCCTGATCTCAGAAGCTAAGCAATGTTGGGCTTGGTTAGTACTTGGATGGGAGACCACCTGGGAATATCAAGTGCTGCAGGCATTACATTTTTGTAATTACATTTTACAATTGATATGTGTGGAGGACAAATGGAAATTTTGGAGGAATCACCCCCAGCTCACTAAACATAAAAGTCATGAAAGCAGAAATGCAATCGCCTGCGGCCACACCACCTTGAATAAGCCTGATCTCAGAAGCTAAGCAATGTTGGGCTTGGTTAGTACTTGGATGGGAGACCACCTGGGAATATCAAGTGCTGCAGGCATTACATTTTACAATTGAAATGTGTGGAGGACAAAATGAAATTTTGGAGGAATCACCCCCAGCTCACTAAACATAAAAGTCATGAAAGCAGAAATGCAATCGCCTGCGGCCACACCACCTTGAATAAGCCTGATCTCAAAAGTTAAGCAATGTTGGGCTTGGTTAGTACTTGGATGGGAGACCACCTGGGAATATCAAGTGCTGCAGGCATTACATTTTTGTAATTACATTTTACAATTGAAATGTGTGGAGGACAAAAGGAAATTTTGGAGGAATCACCCCCAGCTCACTAAACATAAAAGTCATGAAAGCAGAAATGCAATCGCCTGCGGCCACACCACCTTGAATAAGCCTGATCTCGCCTGATCTCGTCTGATCTCAGAAGCTAAGCAATGTTGGGCTTGGTTAGTACTTGGATGGGAGACCACCTGGGAATATCAAGTGCTGCAGGCATTACATTTTACAATTGAAATGTGTGGAGGACAAAAGGAAATTTTGGAGGAATCACCCCCAGCTCACTAAACATAAAAGTCATGAAAGCAGAAATGCAATCGCCTGCGGCCACACCACCTTGAATAAGCCTGATCTCGTCTGATCTTAGAAGCTAAGCAAAGTTGGGCTTGGTTAGTACTTGGATAGGAGACCACCTGGGAATATCAAGTGCTGCAGGCATTACATTTTTGTAATTACATTTTACAATTGAAATGTGTGGAGGACAAAAGGAAATTTTGGAGGAATCACCCCCAGCTCACTAAACATAAAAGTCATGAAAGCAGAAATGCAATCGCCTGCGGCCACACCACCTTGAATAAGCCTGATCTCGTCTGATCTCAGAAGCTAAGCAATGTTGGGCTTTGTTAGGACTTGGATGGGAGACCACCTGGGAATATCAAGTGCTGCAGGCATTACATTTTACAATTGAAATGTGTGGACAAAAGGAAATTTTGGAGGAATCACCCCCAGCTCACTAAACATAAAAGTCATGAAAGCAGAAATGCAATCGCCTGCGGCCACACCACCTTGAATAAGCCTGATCTCGTCTGATCTCAGAAGCTAAGCAATGTTGGGCTTGGTTAGTACTTGGATGGGAGACCACCTGGGAATATCAAGTGCTGCAGGCATTACATTTTACAATTGAAATGTGTGGAGGACAAAAGGAAATTTTGGAGGAATCACCCCCAGCTCACTAAACATAAAAGTCATGAAAGCAGAAATGCAATCGCCTGCGGCCACACCACCTTGAATAAGCCTGATCTCGTCTGATCTCAGAAGCTAAGCAATGTTGGGCTTGGTTAGAACTTGGATGGGAGACCACCTGGGAATATCAAGTGCTGCAGGCATTACATTTTACAATTGAAATGTGTGGAGGACAAAAGGAAATTTTGGAGGAATCACCCCCAGCTCACTAAACATAAAAGTCATGAAAGCAGAAATGCAATCGCCTGCGGCCACACCACCTTGAATAAGCCTGATCTCGCCTGATCTCAGAAGCTAAGCAATGTTGGGCTTGGTTAGTACTTGGATGGAAGACCACCTGGGAATATCAAGTGCTGCAGGCATTACATTTTACAATTGAAATGTGTGGAGGACAAAAGGAAATTTTGGAGGAATCACCCCCAGCTCACTAAACATAAAAGTCATGAAAGCAGAAATGCAATCGCCTGCGGCCACACCACCTTGAATAAGCCTGATCTCGTCTGATCTCAGAAGCTAAGCAATGTTGGGCTTGATTAGTACTTGGATGGGAGACCACCTGGGAATATCAAGTGCTGCAGGCATTACATTTTACAATTGAAATGTGTGGAGGACAAAAGGAAATTTTGGAGGAATCACCCCCAGCTCACTAAACATAAAAGTCATGAAAGCAGAAATGCAATCGCCTGCGGCCACACCACCTTGAATAAGCCTGATCTCGTCTGAACTCAGAAGCTAAGCAATGTTGGGCTTGATTAGTACTTGGATGGGAGACCACCTGGGAATATCAAGTGCTGCAGGCATTACATTTTACAATTGAAATGTGTGGAGGACAAAAGGAAATTTTGGAGGAATCACCCCCAGCTCCCTAAACATAAAAGTCATGAAAGCAGAAATGCAATCGCCTGCGGCCACACCACCTTGAATAAGCCTGATCTCGCCTGATCTCAGAAGCTAAGCAATGTTGGGCTTGGTTAGTACTTGGATGGGAGACCACCTGGGAATATCAAGTGCTGCAGGCATTACATTTTACAATTGAAATGTGTGGAGGACAAAAGGAAATTTTGGAGGAATCACCCCCAGCTCACTAAACATAAAAGTCATGAAAGCAGAAATGCAATCGCCTGCGGCCACACCACCTTGAATAAGCCTGATCTTAGAAGCTAAGCAATGTTGGGCTTGGTTAGTACTTGGATGGGAGACCACCTGGGAATATCAAGTGCTGCAGGCATTACATTTTACAATTGAAATGTGTGGAGGACAAAAGGAAATTTTGGAGGAATCACTCCCAGCTCACTAAACATAAAAGTCATGAAAGCAGAAATGCAATCGCCTGCGGCCACACTACCTTGAATAAGCCTGATCTCGTCTGATCTCAGAAGCTAAGCAATGTTGGGCTTGGTTAGTACTTGGATGGGAGACCACCTGGGAATATCAAGTGCTGCAGGCATTACGTTTTACAATTGAAATGTGTGGAGGACAAAAGGAAATTTTGGAGGAATCACCCCCAGCTCACTAAACATAAAAGTCATGAAAGCAGAAATGCAATCGCCTGCGGCCACACCACCTTGAATAAGCCTGATCTCGTTTGATCTCAGAAGCTAAGCAATGTTGGGCTTGGTTAGTACTTGGATGGGAGACCACCTGGGAATATCAAGTGCTGCAGGCATTACATTTTTGTAATTACATTTTACAATTGAAATGTGTGGAGGACAAAAGGAAATTTTGGAGGAATCACCCCCAGCTCACTAAACATAAAAGTCATGAAAGCAGAAATGCAATCGTCTGCGGCCACACCACCTTGAATAAGCCTGATCTCGTCTGATCTCAGAAGCTAAGCAATGTTGGGCTTGGTTAGTACTTGGATGGGAGACCACCTGGGAATATCAAGTGCTGCAGGCATTACATTTTTGTAATTACATTTTACAATTGAAATGTGTGGAGGACAAAAGGAAATTTTGGAGGAATCACCCCCAGCTCACTAAACATAAAAGTCATGAAAGCAGAAATGCAATCGCCTGCGGCCACACCACCTTGAATAAGCCTGATCTCGTCTGATCTCAGAAGCTAAGCAATGTTGGGCTTGGTTAGTACTTGGATGGGAGACCACCTGGGAATATCAAGTGCTGCAGGCATTACATTTTTGTAATTACATTTTACAATTGAAATGTGTGGAGGACAAAAGGAAATTTTGGAGGAATCACCCCCAGCTCACTAAACATAAAAGTCATGAAAGCAGAAATGCAATCGCCTGCGGCCACACCACCTTGAATAAGCCTGATCTCAGAAGCTAAGCAATGTTGGGCTTGGTTAGTACTTGGATGGGAGACCACCTGGGAATATCAAGTGCTGCAGGCATTACATTTTTGTAATTACATTTTACAATTGAAATGTGTGGAGGACAAAAGGAAATTTTGGAGGAATCACCCCCAGCTCACTAAACATAAAAGTCATGAAAGCAGAAATGCAATCGCCTGCGGCCACACCACCTTGAATAAGCCTGACCTCGTCTGATCTCAGAAGCTAAGCAATGTTGGGCTTGGTTAGTATTTGGATGGGAGACCACCTGGGAATATCAAGTGGTGCAGGCATTACATTTTACAATTGAAATGTGTGGAGGCCAAAGGGAAATTTTTGAGGAATCACCCCCAGCTCACTAAACATAAAAGTCATGAAAGCAGAAATGCAGTCGCCTGCGGCCACACCACCTTGAATAAGCCTGATCTCGTCTGATCTCAGAAGCTAAGCAATGTTGGGCTTGGTTAGTACTTGGATGGGAGACCACCTGGGAATATCAAGTGCTGCAGGCATTACATTTTTGTAATTACATTTTACAATTGAAATGTGTGGAGGACAAAAGGAAATTTTGGAGGAATCACCCCCAGCTCACTAAACATAAAAGTCATGAAAGCAGAAATGCAATCGCCTGTGGCCACACCACCTTGAATAAGCCTGATCTCGTCTGATCTCAGAAGCTAAGCAATGTTGGGCTTGGTTAGTACTTGGATGGGAGACCACCTGGGAATATCAAGTGCTGCAGGCATTACATTTTTGTAATTACATTTTACAATTGAAATGTGTGGAGGACAAAAGGAAATTTTGGAGGAATCACCCCCAACTCACTAAACATAAAAGTCATGAAAGCAGAAATGCAATCGCCTGCGGCCACACCACCTTGAATAAGCCTGATCTCGTCTGATCTCAGAAGCTAAGCAATCTTGGGCTTGGTTAGTACTTGCATGGGAGACCACCTGGGAATATCAAGTGCTGCAGGCATTACATTTTTGTAATTACATTTTACAATTGAAATGTGTGGAGGCCAAAGGGAAATTTTGGAGGAATCACCCCCCAGCTCACTAAACATAAAAGTCATGAAAGCAGAAATGCAATCGCCTGCGGCCACACCACCTTGAATAAGCCTGATCTCGCCTGATCTCAGAAGCTAAGCAATGTTGGGCTTGGTTAGTACTTGGATGGGAGACCACCTGGGAATATCAAGTGCTGCAGGCATTACATTTTACAATTGAAATGTGTGGTGGACAAAAGGAAATTTTGGAGGAATCACCCCCAGCTCACTAAACATAAAAGTCATGAAAGCAGAAATGCAATCGCCTGCGGCCACACCACCTTGAATAAGCCTGATCTCAGAAGCTAAGCAATGTTGGCATTGGTTAGTACTTGGATGGGAGACCACCTGGGAATATCAAGTGCTGCAGGCATTACATTTTTGTAATTACATTTTACAATTGAAATGTGTTGAGGACAAAAGGAAATTTTGGAGGAATCACCCCCAGCTCACTAAACATAAAAGTCATGAAAGCAGAAATGCAATCGCCTGCGGCCACACCACCTTGAATAAGCCTGATCTCAGAAGCTAAGCAATGTTGGGCTTGGTTAGTACTTGGATGGGAGACCACCTGGGAATATCAAGTGCTGCAGGCATTACATTTTTGTAATTACATTTTACAATTGAAATGTGTGGAGGCCAAAAGGAAATTTTGGAGGAATCACCCCCAGCTCACTAAACATAAAAGTCATGAAAGCAGAAATGCAATCGCCTGCGGCCACACCACCTTGAATAAGCCTGATCTCAGAAGCTAAGCAATGTTGGGCTTGGTTAGTACTTGGATGGGAGACCACCTGGGAATATCAAGTGCTGCAGGCATTACATTTTACAATTGAAATGTGTGGAGGACAAAAGGAAATTTTGGAGGAATCACCCCCAGCTCACTAAACATAAAAGTCATGAAAGCAGAAATGCAATCGCCTGCGGCCACACCACCTTGAATAAGCCTGATCTCGTCTGATCTCAGAAGCTAAGCAATGTTGGGCTTGGTTAGTACTTGGATGGGAGACCACCTGGGAATATCAAGTGCTGCAGGCATTACATTTTACAATTGAAATGTGTGGAGGACAAAAGGAAATTTTGGAGGAATCACCCCCAGCTCACTAAACATAAAAGTCATGAAAGCAGAAATGCAATCGCCTGCGGCCACACCACCTTGAATAAGCCTGATCTCGTCTGATCTCAGAAGCTAAGCAATGTTGGGCTTGGTTAGTACTTGGATGGGAGACCACCTGGGAATATCAAGTGCTGCAGGCATTACATTTTTGTAATTACATTTTACAATTGAAATGTGTGGAGGACAAAAGGAAATTTTGGAGGAATCACCCCCAGCTCACTAAACATAAAAGTCATGAAAGCAGAAATGCAATCGCCTGCGGCCACACCACCTTGAATAAGCCTGATCTCAGAAGCTAAGCAATGTTGGGCTTGGTTAGTACTTGGATGGGAGACCACCTGGGAATATCAAGTGCTGCAGGCATTACATTTTTGTAATTACATTTTACAATTGAAATGTGTGGAGGACAAAAGGAAATTTTGGAGGAATCACCCCCAGCTCACTAAACATAAAAGTCATGAAAGCAGAAATGCAATCGCCTGCGGCCACACCACCTTGAATAAGCCTGATCTCAGAAGCTAAGCAATGTTGGGCTTGGTTAGTACTTGGATGGGAGACCACCTGGGAATATCAAGTGCTGCAGGCATTACATTTTACAATTGAAATGTGTGGAGGACAAAAGGAAATTTTGGAGGAATCACCCCCAGCTGACTAAACATAAAAGTCATGAAAGCAGAAATGCAATCGCCTGCGGCCACACCACCTTGAATAAGCCTGACCTCGTCTGATCTCAGAAACTAAGCAATGTTGGGCTTGGTTAGTACTTGGATGGGAGACCACCTGGGAATATCAAGTGCTGCAGGCATTACATTTTACAATTGAAATGTGTGGAGGACAAAAGGAAATTTTGGAGGAATCACCCCCAGCTCACTAAACATAAAAGTCATGAAAGCAGAAATGCAATCGCCTGCGGCCACACCACCTTGAATAAGCCTGATCTCGTCTGATCTCAGAAGCTAAGCAATGTTGGGCTTGGTTAGTACTTCGATGGGAGACCACCTGGGAATATCAAGTGCTGCAGGCATTACATTTTACAATTGAAATGTGTGGAGGCCAAAGGGAAATTTTGGAGGAATCACCCCCAGCTCCCTAAACATAAAAGTCATGAAAGCAGAAATGCAATCGCCTGCGGCCACACCACCTTGAATAAGCCTGATCTCAGAAGCTAAGCAATGTTGGGCTTGGTTAGTACTTGGATGGGAGACCACCTGGGAATATCAAGTGCTGCAGGCATTACATTTTACAATTGAAATGTGTGGAGGACAAAAGGAAATTTTGGAGGAATCACCCCCAGCTCACTAAACATAAAAGTCATGAAAGCAGAAATGCAATCGCCTGCGGCCACACCACCTTGAATAAGCCTGATTTCGTCTGATCTCAGAAGCTAAGCAATGTTGGGCTTGGTTAGTACTTGGATGGGAGACCACCTGGGAATATCAAGTGCTGCAGGCATTACATTTTACAATTGAAATGTGTGGAGGACAAAAGGATATTTTGGAAGAATCACCCCCAGCTCACTAAACATAAAAGTCATGAAAGCAGAAATGCAATCGCCTGCGGCCACACCACCTTGAATAAGCCTGATCTCGTCTGATCTCAGAAGCTAAGCAATGTTGGGCTTGGTTAGTACTTGGATGGGAGACCACCTGGGAATATCAAGTGCTGCAGGCATTACATTTTACAATTGAAATGTGTGGAGGACAAAAGGAAATTTTGGAGGAATCACCCCCAGCTCCCTAAACATAAAAGTCATGAAAGCATAAATGCAATCGCCTGCGGCCACACCACCTTGAATAAGCCTGATCTCGTCTGATCTCAGAAGCTAAGCAGTGTTGTGCTTGGTTAGTACTTGGATGGGAGACCACCTGGGAATATCAAGTGCTGCAGGCATTACATTTTTGTAATTACATTTTACAATTGAAATGTGTGGAGGACAAAAGGAAATTTTGGAGGAATCACCCCCAGCTCACTAAACATAAAAGTCATGAAAGCAGAAATGCATTCGCCTGCGGCCACACCACCTTGAATAAGCCTGATCTCGTCTGATCTCAGAAGCTAAGCAATGTTGGGCTTGGTTAGTACTTGGATGGGAGACCACCTGGGAATATCAAGTGCTGCAGGCATTACATTTTACAATTGAAATGTGTGGAGGACAAAAGGAAATTTTGGAGGAATCACCCCCAGCTCCCTAAACATAAAAGTCATGAAAGCAGAAATGCAATCGCCTGCGGCCACACCACCTTGAATAAGCCTGATCTCGTCTGATCTCAGAAGCTAAGCAGTGTTGGGTTTGGTTAGTACTTGGATGGGAGACCACCTGGGAATATCAAGTGCTGCAGGCATTACATTTTTGTAATTACAATTTACAATTGAAATGTGTGGAGGACAAAAGGAAATTTTGGAGGAATCACCCCCAGCTCACTAAACATAAAAGTCATGAAAGCAGAAATGCAATCGCCTGCGGCCACACCACCTTGAATAAGCCTGATCTCGTCTGATCTCAGAAGCTAAGCAATGTTGGGCTTGGTTAGTACTTGGATGGGAGACCACCTGGGAATATCAAGTGCTGCAGGCATTACATTTTACAATTGAAATGTGTGGAGGACAAAAGGAAATTTTGGAGGAATCACCCCCAGCTCCCTAAACATAAAAGTCATGAAAGCAGAAATGCAATCGCCTGCGGCCACACCACCTTGAATGAGCCTGATCTCGTCTGATCTCAGAAACTAAGCAATGTTGGGCTTGGTTAGTACTTGGATGGGAGACCACCTGGGAATATCAAGTGCTGCAGGCATTACATTTTACAATTGAAATGTGTGGAGGACAATAGGAAATTTTGGAGGAATCACCCCCAGCTCACTAAACATAAAAGTCATGAAAGCAGAAATGCAATCGCCTGCGGCCACACCACCTTGAATAAGCCTGATCTCAGAAGCTAAGCAATGTTGGGCTTGGTTAGTACTTGGATGGGAGACCACCTGGGAATAACAAGTGCTGCAGGCATTACATTTTTGTAATTACATTTTACAATTGAAATGTGTGGAGGACAAAAGGAAATTTTGGAGGAATCACCCCCAGCTCACTAAACATAAAAGTCATGAAAGCAGAAATGCAATCGCCTGCGGCCACACCACCTTGAATAAACCTGATCTCGTCTGATCTCAGAAGCTAAGCAATGTTGGGCTTGGTTAGTACTTGGATGGGAGACCACCTGGGAATATCAAGTGCTGCAGGCATTACATTTTACAATTGAAATGTGTGGAGGACAAAAGGAAATTTTGGAGGAATCACCCCCAGCTCACTAAACATAAAAGTCATGAAAGCAGAAATGCAATCACCTGCGGCCACACCACCTTGAATAAGCCTGATCTCGTCTGATCTCAGAAGCTAAGCAATGTTGGGCTTGGTTAGTACTTGGATGGGAGACCACCTGGGAATATCAAGTGCTGCAGGCATTACATTTTTGTAATTAAATTTTACAATTGAAATGTGTGGAGGACAAAAGGAAATTTTGGAGGAATCACCCCCAGCTCACTAAACATAAAAGTCATGAAAGCAGAAATGCAATCGCCTGCGGCCACACCACCTTGAATAAGCCTGATCTCAGAAGCTAAGCAATGCTGGGCTTGGATAGTACTTGGATGGGAGACCACCTGGGAATATCAAGTGCTGCAGGCATTACATTTTACAATTGAAATGTGTGGAGGCCAAAAGGAAATTTTGGAGGAATCACCCCCAGCTCACTAAACATAAAAGTCATGAAAGCAGAAAAGCAATCGCCTGCGGCCACACCACCTTGAATAAGCCTGATCTCAGAAGCTAAGCAATGTTGGGCTTGGTTAGTACTTGGATGGGAGACCACCTGGGAATATCAAGTGCTGCAGGCATTACATTTTTGTAATTACATTTTACAATTGAAATGTGTGGAGGACAAAAGGAAATTTTGGAGGAATCACCCCCAGCTCACTAAACATAAAAGTCATGAAAGCAGAAATGCAATCGCCTGCGGCCACACCACCTTGAATAAGCCTGATCTCGTCTGATCTCAGAAGCTAAGCAATGTTGGGCTTGATTAGTACTTGGATGGGAGACCACCTGGGAATATCAAGTGCTGCAGGCATTACATTTTTGTAATTACATTTTACAATTGAAATGTGTGGAGGACAAAAAGAAATTTTGGAGGAATCACCCCCAGCTCACTAAACATAAAAGTCATGAAAGCAGAAATGCAATCGCCTGCGGCCACACCACCTTGAATAAGCCTGATCTCAGAAGCTAAGCAATGTTGGGCTTGGTTAGTACTTGGATGGGAGACCACCTGGGAATATCAAGTGCTGCAGGCATTACATTTTTGTAATTACATTTTACAATTGAAATGTGTGGAGAACAAAAGGAAATTTTGGAGGAATCACCCCCAGCTCACTAAACATAAAAGTCATGAAAGCAGAAATGCAATCGCCTGCGGCCACACCACCTTGAATAAGCCTGATCTCCGAAGCTAAGCAATGTTGGGCTTGGTTAGTACTTGGATGGGAGACCACCTGGGAATATCAAGTGCTGCAGGCATTACATTTTTGAAATTACATTTTACAATTGAAATGTGTGGAGGCCAAAAGGAAATTTTGGAGGAATCACCCCCAGCTCACTAAACATAAAAGTCATGAAAGCAGAAATGCAATCGCCTGCGGCCACACCACCTTGAATAAGCCTGATCTCAGAAGCTAAGCAATGTTGGGCTTGGTTAGTACTTGGATGGGAGACCACCTGGGAATATCAAGTGCTGCAGGCATTACATTTTTGTAATTACATTTTACAATTGAAATGTGTGGAGGACAAAAGGACATTTTGGAGGAATCACCCCCAGCTCACTAAACATAAAAGTCATGAAAGCAGAAATGCAATCGCCTGCGGCCACACCACCTTGAATAAGCCTGATCTCCAAAGCTAAGCAATGTTGGGCTTGGTTAGTACTTGGATGGGAGACCACCTGGGAATATCAAGTGCTGCAGGCATTACATTTTTGTAATTACATTTTACAACTGAAATGTGTGGAGGACAAAAGGAAATTTTGGAGGAATCACCCCCAGCTCCCTAAACATAAAAGTCATGAAAGCATAAATGCAATCGCCTGCGGCCACACCACCTTGAATAAGCCTGATCTCGTCTGATCTTAGAAGCTAAGCAATGTTGGGCTTGGTTAGTACTTGGATGGGAGACCACCTGGGAATATCAAGTGCTGCAGGCATTACATTTTTGTAATTACATTTTACAATTGAAATGTGTGGAGGACAAAAGGAAATTTTGGAGGAATCACCCCCAGCTCACTAAACATAAAAGTCATGAAAGCAAAAATGCAATCGCCTGCGGCCACACCACCTTGAATAAGCCTGATCTCGTCTGATCGCAGAAGCTAAGCAATGTTGGGCTTGGTTAGTACTTGGATGGGAGACCACCTGGGAATATCAAGTGCTGCAGGCATTACATTTTTGTAATTACATTTTACAATTGAAATGTGTGGAGGACAAAAGGAAATTTTGGAGGAATCACCCCCAGCTCACTAAACATAAAAGTCATCAAAGCAGAAATGCAATCGCCTGCGGCCACACCACCTTGAATAAGCCTGATCTCAGAAGCTAAGCAATGTTGGGCTTGGTTAGTACTTGGATGGGAGACCACCTGGGAATATCAAGTGCTGCAGGCATTACGTTTTTGTAATTACATTTTACAATTGAAATGTGTGGAGGACAAAAGGAAATTTTGGAGGAATCACCCCCAGCTCACTAAACATAAAAGTCATGAAAGCAGAAATGCAATCGCCTGCGGCCACACCACCTTGAATAAGTCTGATCTCAGAAGCTAAGCAATGTTGGGCTTGGTTAGTACTTGGATGGGAGACCACCTGGGAATATCAAGTGCTGCAGGCATTACATTTTTGTAATTACATTTTACAATTGAAATGTGTGGAGGACAAAAGGAAATTTTGGAGGAATCACCCCCAGCTCACTAAACATAAAAGTCATGAAAGCAGAAATGCAATCGCCTGCGGCCACACCACCTTGAATAAGCCTGATCTCGTCTGATCTCAGAAGCTAAGCAATGTTGGGCTTGGTTAGTATTTGGATGGGAGACCACCTGGGAATCTCAAGTGCTGCAGGCATTACATTTTACAATTGAAATGTGTGGAGGACAAAAGGAAGTTTTGGAGGAATCACCCCCAGGTCACTAAACATAAAAGTCATGAAAGCAGAAATGCAATCGCCTGCGGCCACACCGCCTTGAATAAGCCTGATCTCGTCTGATCTCAGAAGCTAAGCAATGTTGGGCTTGGTTAGTACTTGGATGGGAGACCACCTGGGAATATCAAGTGCTGCAGGCATTACATTTTACAATTGAAATGTGTGGAGGACAAAAGGAAATTTTGGAGGAATCACCCCCAGCTCACTAAACATAAAAGTCATGAAAGCAGAAATGCAATCGCCTGCGGCCACACCACCTTGAATAAGCCTGATCTCGTCTGATCTCAGAAGCTAAGCAATGTTGGGCTTGGTTAGTACTTGGATGGGAGACCACCTGGGAATCTCAAGTGCTGCAGGCATTACATTTTACAATTGAAATGTGTGGAGGACAAAAGGAAATTTTGGAGGAATCACCCCCAGGTCACTAAACATAAAAGTCATGAAAGCAGAAATGCAATCGCCTGCGGCCACACCACCTTGAATAAGCCTGATCTCGTCTGATCTCAGAAGCTAAGCAATGTTGGGCTTGGTTAGTACTTGGATGGAAGACCACCTGGGAATATCAAGTGCTGCAGGCATTACATTTCACAATTGAAATGTGTGGAGGACAAAAGGAAATTTTGGAGGAATCACCCCCAGCTCACTAAACATAAAAGTCATGAAAGCAGAAATGCAATCGCCTGCGGCCACACCACCTTGAATAAGCCTGATCTTATCTGATCTCAGAAGCTAAGCAATGTTGGGCTTGGTTAGTACTTGGATGGGAAACCACCTGGGAATATCAAGTGCTGCAGGCATTACATTTTACAATTGAAATGTGTGGAGGACAAAAGGAAATTTTGGAGGAATCACCCCCAGCTCACTAAACATAAAAGTCATGAAAGCAGAAATGCAATCGCCTGCGGCCACACCACCTTGAATAAGCCTGATCTCGTCTGATCTCAGAAGCTAAGCAATGTTGGGCTTGGTTAGTACTTGGATGGGAGACCACCTGGGAATATCAAGTGCTGCAGGCATTACATTTTTGTAATTACATTTTACAATTGAAATGTGTGGAGGACAAAAGGAAATTTTGGAGGAATCACCCCCAGCTCACGAAACATAAAAGTCATGAAAGCAGAAATGCAATCGCCTGCGGCCACACCACCTTGAATAAGCCTGATCTCGTCTGATCTCAGAAGCTAAGCAATGTTGGGCTTGGTTAGTACTTGGATGGGAGACCACCTGGGAATATCAAGTGCTGCAGGCATTACATTTTACAATTGAAATGTGTGGAGGACAAAAGGAAATTTTGGAGGAATCACCCCCAGCTCACTAAACATAAAAGTCATGAAAGCAGAAATGCAATCGCCTGCGGCCACACCACCTTGAATAAGCCTGATCTCGTCTGATCTCAGAAGCTAAGCAATGTTGGGCTTGGTTAGTACTTGTATGGGAGACCACCTGGGAATATCAAGTGCTGCAGGCATTACATTTTACAATTGAAATGTGTGGAGGACAAAAGGAAATTTTGGAGGAAAAAAATAAATAAATAAATAAATAAAAAAAAAATAAATAAATAAAAAAAAAAAAAAAAAAATAAGCCAGATCTCAGAAGCTAAGCAATGTTGGGCTTGGTTAGTACTTGGATGGGAGACCACCTGGGAATATCAAGTGCTGCAGGCATTACATTTTACAATTGAAATGTGTGGAGGACAAAAGGAAATTTTGGAGGAATCACCCCCAGCTCACTAAACATAAAAGTCATGAAAGCAGAAATGCAATCGCCTGCGGCCACACCACCTTGAATAAGCCTGATCTCGTCTGATCTCAGAAGCTAAGCAATGTTGGGCTTGAATAGTACTTGGATGGGAGACCACCTGGGAATATCAAGTGCTGCAGGCATTACATTTTACAATTGAAATGTGTGGAGGACAAAAGGAAATTTTGGAGGAATCACCCCCAGCTCACTAAACATAAAAGTCATGAAAGCAGAAATGCAATCGCCTGCGGCCACACCACCTTGAATAAGCCTGATCTCAGAAGCTAAGCAATGTTGGACTTGGTTAGTACTTGGATGGGAGACCACCTGGGAATATCACGTGCTGCAGGCATTACATTTTTGTAATTACATTTTACAATTGAAATGTGTGGAGGCCAAAAGGAAATTTTGGAGGAATCACCCCCAGCTCCCTAAACATAAAAGTCATGAAAGCAGAAATGCAATCGCCTGCGGCCACACCACCTTGAATAAGCCTGATCTCGTCTGATCTCAGAAGCTAAGCAATGTTGGGCTTGGTTAGTACTTGGATGGGAGACCACCTGGGAATATCAAGTGCTGCAGGCATTACATTTTACAATTGAAATGTGTGGTGGACAAAAGGATATTTTGGAGGAATCACCCCCAGCTCCCTAAACATAAAAGTCATGAAAGCAGAAATGCAATCGCCTGCGGCCACACCACCTTGAATAAGCCTGATCTCGTCTGATCTCAGAAGCTAAGCAATGTTGGGCTTGGTTAGTACTTGGATGGGAGACCACCTGGGAATATCAAGTGCTGCAGGCATTACATTTTACAATTGAAATGTGTGGTGGACAAAAGGAAATTTTGGAGGAATCACCCCCAGCTCCCTAAACATAAAAGTCATGAAAGCAGAAATGCAATCGCCTGCGGCCACACCACCTTGAATAAGCCTGATCTCGTCTGATCTCAGAAGCTAAGCAATGTTGGGCTTGGTTAGTACTTGGATGGGAGACCACCTGGGAATATCAAGTGCTGCAGGCATTACATTTTACAATTGAAATGTGTGGAGGACAAAAGGAAATTTTGGAGGAATCACCCCCAGCTCCCTAAACATAAAAGTCATGAAAGCAGAAATGCAATCGCCTGTGGCCACACCACCTTGAATAAGCCTGATCTCGCCTGAACTCAGAAGCTAAGCAATGTTGGGCTTGGTTAGTACTTGGATGGGAGACCACCTGGGAATATCAAGTGCTGCAGGCATTACATTTTACAATTGAAATGTGTGGTGGACAAAAGGAAATTTTGGAGGAATCACCCCCAGCTCCCTAAACATAAAAGTCATGAAAGCAGAAATGCAATCGCCTGCGGCCACACCACCTTGAATAAGCCTGATCTCGTCTGATCTCAGAAGCTAAGCAATGTTTGCCTTGGTTAGTACTTGGATGGGAGACCACCTGGGAATATCAAGTGCTGCAGGCATTACATTTTACAATTGAAATGTGTGGAGGACAAAAGGAAATTTTGGAGGAATCACCCCCAGCTCCCTAAACATAAAAGTCATGAAAGCAGAAATGCAATCGCCTGTGGCCACACCACCTTGAATAAGCCTGATCTCGCCTGAACTCAGAAGCTAAGCAATGTTGGGCTTGGTTAGTACTTGGATGGGAGACCACCTGGGAATATCAAGTGCTGCAGGCATTACTTTTTTGTAATTACATTTTACAATTGAAATGTGTGGACAAAAGGAAATTTTGGAGGAATCACCCCCAGCTCCCTAAACATAAAAGTCATGAAAGCAGAAATGCAATCGCCTGCGGCCACACCACCTTGAATAAGCCTGATCTCAGAAGCTAAGCAATGTTGGGCTTGGTTAGTACTTGGATGGGAGACCACCTGGGAATATCATGTGCTGCAGGCATTACATTTTTGTAATTACATTTTACAATTGAAATGTGTGGAGGACAAAAGGAAATTTTGGAGGAATCACCCCCAGCTCACTAAACATAAAAGTCATGAAAGCAGAAATGCAATCGCCTGCGGCCACACCACCTTGAATAAGCCTGATCTCGTCTGATCTCAGAAGCTAAGCAATGTTGGGCATGGTTAGTACTTGGATGGGAGACCACCTGGGAATATCAAGTGCTGCAGGCATTACATTTTACAATTGAAATGTGTGGAGGACAAAAGGAAATTTTGGAGGAATCACCCCCAGCTCACTAAACATAAAAGTCATGAAAGCAGAAATGCAATCGCCTGCGGCCACACCACCTTGAATAAGCCTGATCTCGTCTGATCTCAGAAGCTAAGCAATGTTGGGCTTGGTTAATACTTGGATGGGAGACCACCTGGGAATATCAAGTGCTGCAGGCATTACATTTTTGTAATTACATTTTACAATTGAAATGTGTGGAGGACAAAAGGAAATTTTGGAGGAATCACCCCCAGCTCACTAAACATAAAAGTCATGAAAGCAGAAATGCAGTCGCCTGCGGCCACACCACCTTGAATAAGCCTGATCTCAGAAGCTAAACAATGTTGGGCTTGGTTAGTACTTGGATGGGAGACCACCTGGGAATATCAAGTGCTGCAGGCATTACATTTTACAATTGAAATGTGTGGAGGACAAAAGGAAATTTTGGAGGAATCACCCCCAGCTCACTAAACATAAAAGTCATGAAAGCAGAAACGCAATCGCCTGCGGCCACACCACCTTGAATAAGCCTGATCTCAGAAGCTAAGCAATGTTGGGCTTGGTTAGTACTTGGATGGGAGACCACCTGGGAATATCAAGTGCTGCAGGCATTACATTTTTGTAATTACATTTTACAATTGAAATGTGTGGAGGACAAAAGGAAATTTTGGAGGAATCACCCCCAGCTCACTAAACATAAAAGTCATGAAAGCAGAAATGCAATCGCCTGCGGGCACACCACCTTGAATAATCCTGATCTCGCCTGATCTCAGAAGCTAAGCAATGTTGGGCTTGGTTAGTACTTGGATGGGAGACCACCTGGGAATATCAAGTGCTGCAGGCATTACATTTTACAATTGAAATGTGTGGAGGACAAAAGGAAATTTTGGAGGAATCACCCCCAGCTCACTAAACATAAAAGTCATGAAAGCAGAAATGCAATCGCCTGCGGCCACACCACCTTGAATAAGCCTGATCTCGTCTGATCTCAGAAGCTAAGCAATGTTGGGCTTGGTTAGTACTTGGATGGGAGACCACCTGGGAATATCAAGTGCTGCAGGCATTACATTTTTGTAATTACATTTTACAATTGAAATGTGTGGAGGCCAAAAGGAAATTTTGGAGGAATCACCCCCAGCTCACTAAACATAAAAGTCATGAAAGCAGAAATGCAATCGCCTGCGGCCACACCACCTTGAATAAGCCTGATCTCGTCTGATCTCAGAAGCTAAGCAATGTTGGGCTTGATTAGTACTTGGATGGGAGACCACCTGGGAATATCAAGTGCTGCAGGCATTACATTTTACAATTGAAATGTGTGGAGGAGAAAAGGAAATTTTGGAGGAATCACCCCCAGCTCACTAAACATAAAAGTCATGAAAGCAGAAATGCAATCGCCTGCGGCCACACCACCTTGAATAAGCCTGATCTCAGAAGCTAAGCAATATTGGGCTTGGTTAGTACTTGGATGGGAGACCACCTGGGAATATCAAGTGCTGCAGGCATTACATTTTACAATTGAAATGTGTGGAGGACAAAAGGAAATTTTGGAGGAATCACCCCAAGCTCACTAAACATAAAAGTCATGAAAGCAGAAATGCAATCGCCTGCGGCCACACCACCTTGAATAAGCCTGATCTCGTCTGATCTCAGAAGCTAAGCAATGTTGGGCTTGGTTAGTACTTGGATGGGAGACCACCTGGGAATATCAAGTGCTGCAGGCATTACATTTTTGTAATTACATTTTACAATTGAAATGTGTGGAGGCCAAAAGGAAATTTTGGAGGAATCACCCCCAGCTCACTAAACATAAAAGTCATGAAAGCAGAAATGCAATCGCCTGCGGCCACACCACCTTGAATAAGCCTGATCTCGTCTGATCTCAGAAGCTAAGCAATGTTGGGCTTGGTTAGTACTTGGATGGGAGACCACCTGGGAATATCAAGTGCTGCAGGCATTACATTTTTGTAATTACATTTTACAATTGAAATGTGTGGAGGACAAAAGGAAATTTTGGAGGAATCACCCCCAGCTCACTAAACATAAAAGTCATGAAAGCAGAAATGCAATCGCCTGCGGCCACACCACCTTGAATAAGCCTGATCTCAGAAGCTAAGCAATATTGGGCTTGGTTAGTACTTGGATGGGAGACCACCTGGGAATATCAAGTGCTGCAGGCATTACATTTTACAATTGAAATGTGTGGAGGACAAAAGGAAATTTTGGAGGAATCACCCCCAGCTCACTAAACATAAAAGTCATGAAAGCAGAAATGCAATCGCCTGCGGCCACACCACCTTGAATAAGCCTGATCTCAGAAGCTAAGCAATGTTGGGCTTGGTTAGTACTTGGATGGGAGACCACCTGGGAATATCAAGTGCTGCAGGCATTACATTTTTGTAATTACATTTTACAATTGAAATGTGTGGAGGACAAAAGGAAATTTTGGAGGAATCAACCCCAGCTCCCTAAACATAAAAGTCATGAAAGCAGAAATGCAGTCGCCTGCGGCCACACCACCTTGAATAAGCCTGATCTCGTCTGATCTCAGAAGCTAAGCAATGTTGGGCTTGGTTAGTACTTGGATGGGAGACCACCTGGGAATATCAAGTGCTGCAGGCATTACATTTTACAATTGAAATGTGTGGAGGCCAAAAGGAAATTTTGGAGGAATCACCCCCAGCTCACTAAACATAAAAGTCATGAAAGCAGCAATGCAATCGCCTGCGGCCACACCACCTTGAATAAGCCTGATCTCGTCTGATCTCAGAAGCTAAGCAATGTTGGGCTTGGTTAGTACTTGGATGGGAGACCACCTGGGAATATCAAGTGCTGCAGGCATTACATTTTTGTAATTACATTTTACAATTGAAATGTGTGGAGGACAAAAGGAAATTTTGGAGGAATCACCCCCAGCTCACTAAACATAAAAGTCATGAAAGCAGAAATGCAATCGCCTGCGGCCACACCACCTTGAATAAGCCTGATCTCGTCTGATCTCAGAAGCTAAGCAATGTTGGGCTTGGTTAGTACTTGGATGGGAGACCACCTGGGAATATCAAGTGCTGCAGGCATTACATTTTACAATTGAAATGTGTGGAGGACAAAAGGAAATTTTGGAGGAATCACCCCCAGCTCACTAAACATAAAAGTCATGAAAGCAGAAATGCAATCGCCTGCGGCCACACCACCTTGAATAAGCCTGATCTCAGAAGCTAAGCAATGTTGGGCTTTGTTAGTACTTGGATGGGAGACCACCTGGGAATAACAAGTGCTGCAGGCATTACATTTTTGTAATTACATTTTACAATTGAAATGTGTGGAGGACAAAAGGAAATTTTGGAGGAATCACCCCCAGCTCACTAAACATAAAAGTCATGAAAGCAGAAATGCAATCGCCTGCGGCCACACCTCCTTGAATAAGCCTGATCTCAGAAGCTAAGCAATGTTGGGCTTTGTTAGTACTTGGATGGGAGACCACCTGGGAATAACAAGTGCTGCAGGCATTACATTTTTGTAATTACATTTTACAATTGAAATGTGTGGAGGACAAAAGGAAATTTTGGAGGAATCACCCCCAGCTCACTAAACATAAAAGTCATGAAAGCAGAAATGCAATCGCCTGCGGCCACACCACCTTGAATAAGCCTGATCTCAGAAGCTAAGCAATATTGGGCTTGGTTAGTACTTGGATGGGAGACCACCTGTGAATATCAAGTGCTGCAGGCATTACATTTTACAATTGAAATGTGTGGAGGACAAAAGGAAATTTTGGAGGAATCACCCCCAGCTCACTAAACATAAAAGTCATGAAAGCAGAAATGCAATCGCCTGCGGCCACACCACCTTGAATAAGCCTGATCTCGTCTGATCTCAGAAGCTAAGCAATGTTGGGCTTGGTTAGTACTTGGATGGGAGACCACCTGGGAATATCAAGTGCTGCAGGCATTACATTTTTGTAATTACATTTTACAATTGAAATGTGTGGAGGACAAAAGGAAATTTTGGAGGATTCACCCCCAGCTCACTAAACATAAAAGTCATGAAAGCAGAAATGCAATCGCCTGCGGCCACACCACCTTGAATAAGCCTGATCTCGTCTGATCTCAGAAGCTAAGCAATGTTGGGCTTGGTTAGTACTTGGATGGGAGACCACCTGGGAATATCAAGTGCTGCAGGCATTACATTTTTGTAATTACATTTTACAATTGAAATGTGTGGAGGACAAAAGGAAATTTTGGAGGAATCACCCCCAGCTCACTAAACATAAAAGTCATGAAAGCAGAAATGCAATTGCCTGCGGCCACACCACCTTGAATAAGCCTGATCTCAGAAGCTAAACAATGTTGGGCTTGGTTAGTACTTGGATGGGTGACCACCTGGGAATATCAAGTGCTGCAGGCATTACATTTTTGTAATTACATTTTACAATTGAAATGTGTGGAGGACAAAAGGAAATTTTGGAGGAATCACCCCCAGCTCACTAAACATAAAAGTCATGAAAGCAGAAATGCAATTGCCTGCGGCCACACCACCTTGAATAAGCCTGATCTCAGAAGCTAAACAATGTTGGGCTTGGTTAGTACTTGGATGGGTGACCACCTGGGAATATCAAGTGCAGCAGGCATTACATTTTACAATTGAAATGTGTGGAAGACAAAAGGAAATTTTGGAGGAATCACCCCCAGCTCCCTAAACATAAAAGTCATGACAGCAGAAATGCAATCGCCTGCGGCCACACCACCTTGAATAAGCCTGATCTCGTCTGATCTCAGAAGCTAAGCAATGTTGGGCTTGGTTAGTACTTGGATGGGAGACCACCTGGGAATATCAAGTGCTGCAGGCATTACATTTTACAATTGAAATGTGTGGAGGACAAAAGGAAATTTTGGAGGAATCACCCCCAGCTCACTAAACATAAAAGTCATGAAAGCAGAAATGCAATCGCCTGCGGCCACACCACCTTGAATAAGCCTGATCTCGTCTGATCTCAGAAGATAAGCAATGTTGGGCTTGGTTAGTACTTGGATGGGCGACCACCTGGGAATATCAAGTGCTGCAGGCATTACATTTTTGTAATTACATTTTACAATTGAAATGTGTGGAGGACAAAAGGAAATTTTGGAGGAATCACCCCCAGCTCACTAAACATAAAAGTCATGAAAGCAGAAATGCAATCGCCTGCGGCCACACCACCTTGAATAAGCCTGATCTCGTCTGATCTCAGAAGCTAAGCAATGTTGGGCTTGGTTAGTACTTGGATGGGAGACCACCTGGGAATATCAAGTGCTGCAGGCATTACATTTTACAATTGAAATGTGTGGAGGACAAAAGGAAATTTTGGAGGAATCACCCCCAGCTCACTAAACATAAAAGTCATGAAAGCAGAAATGCAATCGCCTGCGGCCACACCACCTTGAATAAGACTGATCTCGTCTGATCTCAGAAGATAAGCAATGTTGGGCTTGGTTAGTACTTGGATGGGCGACCACCTGGGAATATCAAGTGCTGCAGGCATTTCATTTTTGTAATTACATTTTACAATTGAAATGTGTGGAGGACAAAAGGAAATTTTGGAGGAATCACCCCCAGCTCACTAAACATAAAAGTCATGAAAGCAGAAATGCAATCGCCTGCGGCCACACCACCTTGAATAAGCCTGATCTCGTCTGATCTCAGAAGCTAAGCAATGTTGGGCTTGGTTAGTACTTGGATGGGAGACCACCTGGGAATATCAAGTGCTGCAGGCATTACATTTTTGTAATTACATTTTACAATTGAAATGTGTGGAGGACAAAAGGAAATTTTGGAGGAATCACCCCCAGCTCACTAAACATAAAAGTCATGAAAGCAGAAAAGCAATCGCCTGCGGCCACACCACCTTGAATAAGCCTGATCTCAGAAGCTAAGCAATGTTGGGCTTGGTTAGTACTTGGATGGGAGACCACCTGGGAATATCAAGTGCTGCCGGCATTACATTTTTGTAATTACATTTTACAATTGAAATGTGTGGAGGACAAAAGGAAATTTTGGAGGAATCACCCCCAGCTCACTAAACATAAAAGTCATGAAAGCAGAAAAGCAATCGCCTGCGGCCACACCACCTTGAATAAGCCTGATCTCAGAAGCTAAGCAATGTTGGGCTTGGTTAGTACTTGGATGGGAGACCACCTGGGAATATCAAGTGCTGCAGGCATTACATTTTACAATTGAAATGTGTGGAGGACAAAAGGAAATTTTGGAGGAATCACCACCAGCTCACTAAACATAAAAGTCATGAAAGCAAAAATGCAATCGCCTGCGGCCACACCACTTTGAATAAGCCTGATCTCAGAAGCTAAGCAATGTTGGGCTTGGTTAGTACTTGGATGGGAGACCACCTGGGAATATCAAGTGCTGCAGGCATTACATTTTTGTAATTACATTTTACAATTGAAATGTGTGGAGGACAAAAGGAAATTTTGGAGGAATCACCCCCAGCTCACTAAACATAAAAGTCATGAAAGCAGAAATGCAATCGCCTGCGGCCACACCACCTTGAATAAGCCTGATCTCGTCTGATCTCAGAAGCTAAGCAATGTTGGGCTTGGTTAGTACTTGATGGGAGACCACCTGGGAATATCAAGTGCTGCAGGCATTACATTTTACAATTGAAATGTGTGGAGGACAAAAGGAAATTTTGGAGGAATCACCCCCAGCTCACTAAACATAAAAGTCATGAAAGCAGAAATGCAAACGCCTGCGGCCACACCACCTTGAATAAGCCTGATCTCGTCTGATCTCAGAAGCTAAGCAATGTTGGGCTTGGTTAGTACTTGGATGGGAGACCACCTGGGAATATCAAGTGCTGCAGGCATTACATTTTACAATTGAAATGTGTGGAGGACAAAAGGAAATTTTGGAGGAATCACCCCCAGCTCCCTAAACATAAGAGTCATGAAAGCAGAAATGCGATCGCCTGCGGCCACACCACCTTGAATAAGCCTGATCTCAGAAGCTAAGCAATGTTGGGCTTGGTTAGTACTTGGATGGGAGACCACCTGGGAATATCAAGTGCTGCAGGCATTACATTTTACAATTGAAATGTGTGGAGGACAAAAGGAAATTTTGGAGGAATCACCCCCAGCTCACTAAACATAAAAGTCATGAAAGCAGAAATACAATCGCCTGCGGCCACACCACCTTGAATAAGCCTGATCTCGTCTGATCTCAGAAGCTAAGCAATGTTGGGCTTGGTTAGTACTTGGATGGGAGACCACCTGGGAATATCAAGTGCTGCAGGCATTACATTTTACAATTGAAATGTGTGGAGGCCAAAAGGAAATTTTGGAGGAATCACCCCCAGCTCCCTAAACATAAAAGTCATGAAAGCAGAAATGCAATCGCCTGCGGCCACACCACCTTGAATAAGCCTGATCTCGCCTGATCTCAGAAGCTAAGCAATGTTGGGCTTGGTTAGTACTTGGATGGGAGACCACCTGGGAATATCAAGTGCTGCAGGCATTACATTTTTGTAATTACATTTTACAATTGAAATGTGTGGAGGACAAAAGGAAATTTTGGAGGAATCACCCCCAGCTCACTAAACATAAAAGTCATGAAAGCAGAAAAGCAATCGCCTGTGGTCACACCACCTTGAATAAGCCTGATCTCGTCTGATCTCAGAAGCTAAGCAATGTTGGGCTTGGTTAGTACTTGGATGGGAGACCACCTGGGAATATCAAGTGCTGCAGGCATTACATTTTACAATTGAAATGTGTGGAGGACAAAAGGAAATTTTGGAGGAATCACCCCCAGCTCACTAAACATAAAAGTCATGAAAGCAGAAATGCAATCGCCTGCGGCCACACCACCTTGAATAAGCCTGATCTCAGAAGCTAAGCAATGTTGGGCTTGGTTAGTACTTGGATGGGAGACCACCTGGGAATATCAAGTGCTGCAGGCATTACATTTTTGTAATTACATTTTACAATTGAAATGTGTGGAGGACAAAAGGAAATTTTGGAGGAATCACCCCCAGCTCACTAAACATAAAAGTCATGAAAGCAGAAAAGCAATCGCCTGTGGCCACACCACCTTGAATAAGCCTGATCTCAGAAGCTAAGCAATGTTGGGCTTGGTTAGTACTTGGATGGGAGACCACCTGGGAATATCAAGTGCTGCAGGCATTACATTTTACAATTGAAATGTGTGGAGGACAAAAGGAAATTTTGGAGGAATCACCCCCAGCTCACTAAACATAAAAGTCATGAAAGCAGAAATGCAATCGCCTGCGGCCACACCACCTTGAATAAGCCTGATCTCGCCTGATCTCAGAAGCTAAGCAATGTTGGGCTTGGTTAGTACTTGGATGGGAGACCACCTGGGAATATCAAGTGCTGCAGGCATTACATTTTTGTAATTACATTTTACAATTGAAATGTGTGGAGGACAAAAGGAAATTTTGGAGGAATCACCCCCAGCTCACTAAACATAAAAGTCATGAAAGCAGAAAAGCAATCGCCTGTGGTCACTCCACCTTGAATAAGCCTGATCTCGTCTGATCTCAGAAGCTAAGCAATGTTGGGCTTGGTTAGTACTTGGATGGGAGACCACCTGGGAATATCAAGTGCTGCAGGCATTACATTTTACAATTGAAATGTGTGGAGGCCAAAAGGAAATTTTGGAGGAATCACCCCCAGCTCCCTAAACATAAAAGTCATGAAAGCAGAAATGCAATCGCCTGCGGCCACACCACCTTGAATAAGCCTGATCTCGCCTGATCTCAGAAGCTAAGCAATGTTGGGCTTGGTTAGTACTTGGATGGGAGACCACCTGGGAATATCAAGTGCTGCAGGCATTACATTTTTGTAATTACATTTTACAATTGAAATGTGTGGAGGACAAAAGGAAATTTTGGAGGAATCACCCCCAGCTCACTAAACATAAAAGTCATGAAAGCAGAAAAGCAATCGCCTGTGGTCACTCCACCTTGAATAAGCCTGATCTCGTCTGATCTCAGAAGCTAAGCAATGTTGGGCTTGGTTAGTACTTGGATGGGAGACCACCTGGGAATATCAAGTGCTGCAGGCATTACATTTTACAATTGAAATGTGTGGAGGACAAAAGGAAATTTTGGAGGAATCACCCCCAGCTCACTAAACATAAAAGTCATGAAAGCAGAAATGCAATCGCCTGCGGCCACACCACCTTGAATAAGCCTGATCTCAGAAGCTAAGCAATGTTGGGCTTGGTTAGTACTTGGATGGGAGACCACCTGGGAATATCAAGTGCTGCAGGCATTACATTTTTGTAATTACATTTTACAATTGAAATGTGTGGAGGACAAAAGGAAATTTTGGAGGAATCACCCCCAGCTCACTAAACATAAAAGTCATGAAAGCAGAAAAGCAATCGCCTGTGGCCACACCACCTTGAATAAGCCTGATCTCAGAAGCTAAGCAATGTTGGGCTTGGTTAGTACTTGGATGGGAGACCACCTGGGAATATCAAGTGCTGCAGGCATTACATTTTACAATTGAAATGTGTGGAGGACAAAAGGAAATTTTGGAGGAATCACCCCCAGCTCACTAAACATAAAAGTCATGAAAGCAGAAATGCAAACGCCTGCGGCCACACCACCTTGAATAAGCCTGATCTCGTCTGATCTCAGAAGCTAAGCAATGTTGGGCTTGGTTAGTACTTGGATGGGAGACCACCTGGGAATATCAAGTGCTGCAGGCATTACATTTTACAATTGAAATGTGTGGAGGACAAAAGGAAATTTTGGAGGAATCACCCCCAGCTCCCTAAACATAAAAGTCATGAAAGCAGAAATGCAATCGCCTGTGGCCACACCACCTTGAATAAGCCTGATCTCGTCTGATCTCAGAAGCTAAGCAATGTTGGGCTTGGTTAGTACTTGGATGGGAGACCACCTGGGAATATCAAGTGCTGCAGGCATTACATTTTACAATTGAAATGTGTGGAGGACAAAAGGAAATTTTGGAGGAATCACCCCCAGCTCACTAAACATAAAAGTCATGAAAGCAGAAATGCAATCGCCTGCGGCCACACCACCTTGAATAAGCCTGATCTCAGAAGCTAAGCAATGTTGGGCTTGGTTAGTACTTGGATGGGAGACCACCTGGGAATATCAAGTGCTGCATGCATTACATTTTACAATTGAAATGTGTGGAGCCCAAAAGGAAATTTTGGAGGAATCACCCCCAGCTCACTAAACATAAAAGTCATGAAAGCAGAAAAGCAATCGCCTGCGGCCACACCACCTTGAATAAGCCTGATCTCGTCTGATCTCAGAAGCTAAGCAATGTTGGGCTTGGTTAGTACTTGGATGGGAGACCACCTGGGAATATCAAGTGCTGCAGGCATTACATTTTACAATTGAAATGTGTGGAGGACAAAAGGAAATTTTGGAGGAATCACCCCCAGCTCACTAAACATAAAAGTCATGAAAGCAGAAATGTAATCGCCTGCGGCCACACCACCTTGAATAAGCCTGATCTCGTCTGATCTCAGAAGCTAAGCAATGTTGGGCTTGGTTAGTACTTGGATGGGAGACCACCTGGGAATATCAAGTGCTGCAGGCATTACATTTTACAATTGAAATGTGTGGAGGACAAAAGGAAATTTTGGAGGAATCACCCCAAGCTCACTAAACATAAAAGTCATGAAAGCAGAAATGCATTCGCCTGCGGCCACACCACCTTGAATAAGTCTGATCTCAGAAGCTAAGCAATGTTGGACTTGGTTAGTACTTGGATGGGAGACCACCTGGGAATATCAAGTGCTGCAGGCATTACATTTTACAATTGAAATGTGTGGAGGACAAAAGGAAATTTTGGAGGAATCACCCCCAGCTCACTAAACATAAAAGTCATGAAAGCAGAAATGCAATCGCCTGCGGCCACACCACCTTGAATAAGCCTGATCTCGTCTGATCTCAGAAGCTAAGCAATGTTGGGCTTGGTTAGTACTTGGATGGGAGACCACCTGGGAATATCAAGTGCTGCAGGCATTACATTTTTGTAATTACATTTTACAATTGAAATGTGTGGACGACAAAAGGAAATTTTGGAGGAATCACCCCCAGCTCACTAAACATAAAAGTCATGAAAGCAGAAATGCAATCGCCTGCGGCCACACCACCTTGAATAAGCCTGATCTCGTCTGATCTCAGAAGCTAAGCAATGTTGGGCTTGGTTAGTACTTGGATGGGAGACCACCTGGGAATATCAAGTGCTGCAGGCATTACATTTTACAATTGAAATGTGTGGAGGACAATAGGAAATTTTGGAGGAATCACCCCCAGCTCACTAAACATAAAAGTCATGAAAGCAGAAATGCAATCGCCTGCGGCCACACCACCTTGAATAAGCCTGATCTCATCTGATCTCAGAAGCTAAGCAATGTTGGGCTTGGTTAGTACTTGGATGGGAGACCACCTGGGAATATCAAGTGCTGCAGGCATTACATTTTACAATTGAAATGTGTGGAGGACAAAAGGAAATTTTGGAGGAATCACCCCCAGCTCACTAAACATAAAAGTCATGAAAGCAGAAATGCAATCGCCTGCGGCCACACCACTTTGAATAAGCCTGATCTCAGAAGCTAAGCAATGTTGGGCTTGGTTAGTACTTGGATGGGAGACCACCTGGGAATATCAAGTGCTGCAGGCATTACATTTTACAATTGAAATGTGTGGAGGACAAAAGGAAATTTTGGAGGAATCACCCCCAGCTCACTAAACATAAAAGTCATGAAAGCAGAAATGCAATCGCCTGCGGCCACACCACCTTGATAAGCCTGATCTCGTCTGATCTCAGAAGCTAAGCAAAGTTGGGCTTGGTTAGTACTTGGATGGGAGACCACCTGGGAATATCAAGTGCTGCAGGCATTACATTTTACAATTGAAATGTGTGGAGGACAAAAGGAAATTTTGGAGGAATCACCCCCAGCTCACTAAACATAAAAGTCATGAAAGCAGAAATGCAATCGCCTGCGGCCACACCACCTTGAATAAGCCTGATCTCGTCTGATCTCAGAAGCTAAGCAATGTTGGGCTTGGTTAGTACTTGGATGGGAGACCACCTGGGAATATCAAGTGCTGCAGGCATTACATTTTACAATTGAAATGTGTGGAGGACAAAAGGAAATTTTGGAGGAATCACCCCCAGCTCACTAAACATAAAAGTCATGAAAGCAGAAATGCAATCGCCTGCGGCCACACCACCTTGAATAAGCCTGATCTCAGAAGCTAAGCAATGTTGGGCTTGGTTAGTACTTGGATGGGAGACCACCTGGGAATATCAAGTGCTGCAGGCATTACATTTTACAATTGAAATGTGTGGAGGACAAAAGGAAATTTTGGAGGAATCACCCCCAGCTCACTAAACATAAAAGTCATGAAAGCAGAAATGCAATCGCCTGCGGCCACACCACCTTGAATAAGCCTGATCTCGTCTGATCTCAGAAGCTAAGCAATGTTGGGCTTGGTTAGTACTTGGATGGGAGACCACCTGGGAATATCAAGTGCTGCAGGCATTACATTTTACAATTGAAATGTGTGGAGGACAAAAGGAAATTTTGGAGGAATCACCCCCAGCTCACTAAACATAAAAGTCATGAAAGCAGAAATGCAATCGCCTGCGGCCACACCACCTTGAATAAGCCTGATCTCGTCTGATCTCAGAAGCTAAGCAATGTTGGGCTTGATTAGTATTTGGATGGGAGACCACCTGGGAATATCAAGTGCTGCAGGCATTACATTTTACAATTGAAATGTGTGGAGGACAAAAGGAAATTTTGGAGGAATCACCCCCAGCTCACTAAACATAAAAGTCATGAAAGCAGAAATGCAATCGCCTGCGGCCACACCACCTTGAATAAGCCTGATCTCAGAAGCTAAGCAATGTTGGGCTTGGTTAGTACTTGGATGGGAGACCACCTGGGAATATCAAGTGCTGCAGGCATTACATTTTTGTAATTACTTTTTACAATTGAAATGTGTGGAGGACAAAAGGAAATTTTGGAGGAATCACCCCCAGCTCACTAAACATAAAAGTCATGAAAGCAGAAATGCAATCGCCTGCGGCCACACCACCTTGAAGAAGCCTGATCTCGTCTGATCTCAGAAGCTAAGCAATGTTGAGCTTGGTTAGTACTTGGATGGGAGACCACCTGGGAATATCAAGTGCTGCAGGCATTACATTTTACAATTGAAATATGTGGAGGACAAAAGGAAATTTTGGAGGAATCACCCCCAGCTCCCTAAACATAAAAGTCATGAAAGCAGAAATGCAAACACCTGCGGCCACACCACCTTGAATAAGACTGATCTCGTCTGATGTCAGAAGCTAAGCAGTGTTGGGCTTGGTTAGTACTTGGATGGGAGACCACCTGGGAATATCAAGTGCTGCAGGCATTACATTTTTGTAATTACATTTTACAATTGAAATGTGTGGAGGACAAAAGGAAATTTTGGAGGAATCACCCCCAGCTCCCTAAACATAAAAGTCATGAAAGCAGAAATGCAATCGCCTGCGGCCACACCACCTTGAATAAGCCTGATCTCAGAAGCTAAGCAATGTTGGGCTTGGTTAGTACTTGGATGGGAGACCACCTGGGAATATCAAGTGCTGCAGGCATTACATTTTACAATTGAAATGTGTGGAGGACAAAAGGAAATTTTGGAGGAATCACCCCCAGCTCCCTAAACATAAAAGTCATGAAAGCAGAAATGCAATCGCCTGCGGCCACACCACCTTGAATAAGCCTGGTCTCAGAAGCTAAGCAATGTTGGGCTTGGTTAGTACTTGGATGGGAGACCACCTGGGAATATCAAGTGCTGCAGGCATTACATTTTTGTAATTACATTTTACAATTGAAATGTGTGGAGGACAAAAGGAAATTTTGGAGGAATCACCCCCAGCTCACTAAACATAAAAGTCATGAAAGCAGAAATGCAATCGCCTGCGGCCACACCACCTTGAATAAGCCTGATCTCAGAAGCTAAGCAATGTTGGGCTTGGTTAGTACTTGGATGGGAGACCACCTGGGAATATCACGTGCTGCAGGCATTACATTTTTGTAATTACATTTTACAATTGAAATGTGTGGAGGCCAAAAGGAAATTTTGGAGGAATCACCCCCAGCTCACTAAACATAAAAGTCATGAAAGCAGAAATGCAATCGCCTGCGGCCACACCACCTTGAATAAGCCTGATCTCGTCTGATCTCAGAAGCTAAGCAATGTTGGGCTTGGTTAGTACTTGGATGGGAGACCACCTGGGAATATCAAGTGCTGCAGGCATTACATTTTACAATTGAAATGTGTGGAGGACAAAAGGAAATTTTGGAGGAATCACCCCCAGCTCCCTAAACATAAAAGTCATGAAAGCAGAAATGCAATCGCCTGCGGCCACACCACCTTGAATAAGCCTGATCTCGCCTGATCTCAGAAGCTAAGCAATGTTGGGCTTGGTTAGTACTTGGATGGGAGACCACCTGGGAATATCAAGTGCTGCAGGCATTACATTTTTGTAATTACATTTTACAATTGAAATGTGTGGAGGACAAAAGGAAATTTTGGAGGAATCACCCCCAGCTCACTAAACATAAAAGTCATGAAAGCAGAAATGCAATCGCCTGCGGCCACACCACCTTGAATAAGCCTGATCTCGTCTGATCTCAGAAGCTAAGCAATGTTGGGCTTGGTTAGTACTTGGATGGGAGACCACCTGGGAATATCAAGTGCTGTAGGCATTACATTTTACAATTGAAATGTGTGGAGGACAAAAGGAAATTTTGGAGGAATCACCCCCAGCTCACTAAACATAAAAGTCATGAAAGCAGAAATGCAATCGCCTGCAGCCACACCACCTTGAATAAGCCTGATCTTGTCTGATCTCAGAAGCTAAGCAATGTTGGCTTGGTTAGTACTTGGATGGGAGACCACCTGGGAATATCAAGTGCTGCAGGCATTACATTTTTGTAATTACATTTTACAATTGAAATGTGTGGAGGCCAAAAGGAAATTTTGGAGGAATCACCCCCAGCTCACTAAACATAAAAGTCATGAAAGCAGAAATGCAATCGCCTGCGGCCACACCACCTTGAATAAGCCTGATCTCGTCTGATCTCAGAAGCTAAGCAATGTTGGGCTTGGTTAGTACTTGGATGGGAGACCACCTGGGAATATCAAGTGCTGCAGGCATTACATTTTACAATTGAAATGTGTGGAGGACAAAAGGAAATTTTGGAGGAATCACCCCCAGCTCACTAAACATAAAAGTCATGAAAGCAGAAATGCAATCGCCTGCGGCCACACCACCTTGAATAAGCCTGATCTCAGAAGCTAAGCAATGTTGGGCTTGGTTAGTACTTGGATGGGAGACCACCTGGGAATATCAAGTGCTGCAGGCATTACATTTTACAATTGAAATGTGTGGAGGACAAAAGGAAATTTTGGAGGAATCACCCCCAGCTCACTAAACATAAAAGTCATGAAAGCAGAAATGCAATCGCCTGCGGCCACATCACTTTGAATAAGCCTGATCTCAGAAGCTAAGCAATGTTGGGCTTGGTTAGTACTTGGATGGGAGACCACCTGGGAATATCAAGTGCTGCAGGCATTACATTTTACAATTGAAATGTGTGGAGGACAAAAGGAAATTTTGGAGGAATCACCCCCAGCTCACTAAACATAAAAGTCATGAAAGCAGAAATGCAATCGCCTGCGGCCACACCACCTTGAATAAGCCTGATCTCGTCTGATCTTAGAAGCTAAGCAATGTTGGGCTTGGTTAGTACTTGGAAGGGAGACCACCTGGGAATATCAAGTGCTGCAGGCATTACATTTTACAATTGAAATGTGTGGAGGACAAAAGGAAATTTTGGAGGAATCACCCCCAGCTCCCTAAACATAAAAGTCATGAAAGCAGAAATGCAATCGCCTGCGGCCATACCACCTTGAATAAGCCTGATCTCGTCTGATCTCAGAAGCTAAGCAGTGTTGGGCTTGGTTAGTACTTGGATGGGAGACCACCTGGGAATATCAAGTGCTGCAGGCATTACATTTTTGTAATTACATTTTACAATTGAAATGTGTGGAGGCCAAAAGGAAATTTTGGAGGAATCACCCCCAGCTCCCTAAACATAAAAGTCATGAAAGCAGAAATGCAATCGCCTGCGGCCACACCACCTTGAATAAGCCTGATCTCAGAAGCTAAGCAATGTTGGGCTTGGTTAGTACTTGGATGGGAGACCACCTGGGAATATCAAGTGCTGCAGGCATTACATTTTTGTAATTACATTTTACAATTGAAATGTGTGGAGGACAAAAGGAAATTTTGGAGGAATCACCCCCAGCTCACTAAACATAAAAGTCATGAAAGCAGAAATGCAATCGCCTGCGGCCACACCACCTTGAATAAGCCTGATCTCAGAAGCTAAGCAATGTTGGGCTTGGTTAGTACTTGGATGGGAGACCACCTGGGAATATCACGTGCTGCAGGCATTACATTTTTGTAATTACATTTTACAATTGAAATGTGTGGAGGCCAAAAGGAAATTTTGGAGGAATCACCCCCAGCTCACTAAACATAAAAGTCATGAAAGCAGAAATGCAATCGCCTGCGGCCACACCACCTTGAATAAGCCTGATCTCGTCTGATCTCAGAAGCTAAGCAATGTTGGGCTTGGTTAGTACTTGGATGGGAGACCACCTGGGAATATCAAGTGCTGCAGGCATTACATTTTACAATTGAAATGTGTGGAGGACAAAAGGAAATTTTGGAGGAATCACCCCCAGCTCACTAAACATAAAAGTCATGAAAGCAGAAATGCAATCGCCTGCGGCCACACCACCTTGAATAAGCCTGATCTCAGAAGCTAAGCAACGTTGGGCTTGGTTAGTACTTGGATGGGAGACCACCTGGGAATATCAAGTGCTGCAGGCATTACATTTTACAATTGAAATGTGTGGAGGACAAAAGGAAATTTTGGAGGAATCACCCCCAGCTCACTAAACATAAAAGTCATGAAAGCAGAAATGCAATCGCCTGCGGCCACACCACCTTGAATAAGCCTGATCTCGTCTGATCTCAGAAGCTAAGCAATGTTGGGCTTGGTTAGTACTTGGAAGGGAGACCACCTGGGAATATCAAGTGCTGCAGGCATTACATTTTACAATTGAAATGTGTGGAGGACAAAAGGAAATTTTGGAGGAATCACCCCCAGCTCCCTAAACATAAAAGTCATGAAAGCAGAAATGCAATCGCCTGCGGCCACACCACCTTGAATAAGCCTGATCTCGTCTGATCTCAGAAGCTAAGCAGTGTTGGGCTTGGTTAGTACTTGGATGGGAGACCACCTGGGAATATCAAGTGCTGCAGGCATTACATTTTTGTAATTACATTTTACAATTGAAATGTGTGGAGGCCAAAAGGAAATTTTGGAGGAATCACCCCCAGCTCCCTAAACATAAAAGTCATGAAAGCAGAAATGCAATCGCCTGCGGCCACACCACCTTGAATAAGCCTGATCTCAGAAGCTAAGCAATGTTGGGCTTGGTTAGTACTTGGATGGGAGACCACCTGGGAATATCAAGTGCTGCAGGCATTACATTTTTGTAATTACATTTTACAATTGAAATGTGTGGAGGACAAAAGGAAATTTTGGAGGAATCACCCCCAGCTCACTAAACATAAAAGTCATGAAAGCAGAAATGCAATCGCCTGCGGCCACACCACCTTGAATAAGCCTAATCTCAGAAGCTAAGCAATGTTGGGCTTGGTTAGTACTTGGATGGGAGACCACCTGGGAATATCACGTGCTGCAGGCATTACATTTTTGTAATTACATTTTACAATTGAAATGTGTGGAGGCCAAAAGGAAATTTTGGAGGAATCACCCCCAGCTCACTAAACATAAAAGTCATGAAAGCAGAAATGCAATCGCCTGCGGCCACACCACCTTGAATAAGCCTGATCTCGTCTGATCTCAGAAGCTAAGCAATGTTGGGCTTGGTTAGTACTTGGATGGGAGACCACCTGGGAATATCAAGTGCTGCAGGCATTACATTTTACAATTGAAATGTGTGGAGGACAAAAGGAAATTTTGGAGGAATCACCCCCAGCTCACTAAACATAAAAGTCATGAAAGCAGAAATGCAATCGCCTGCGGCCACACCACCTTGAATAAGCCTGATCTCAGAAGCTAAGCAATGTTGGGCTTGGTTAGTACTTGGATAGGAGACCACCTGGGAATATCAAGTGCTGCAGGCATTACATTTTACAATTGAAATGTGTGGAGGACAAAAGGAAATTTTGGAGGAATCACCCCCAGCTCACTAAACATAAAAGTCATGAAAGCAGAAATGCAATCGCCTGCGGCCACACCACTTTGAATAAGCCTGATCTCAGAAGCTAAGCAATGTTGGGCTTGGTTAGTACTTGGATGGGATACCACCTGGGAATATCAAGTGCTGCAGGCATTACATTTTACAATTGAAATGTGTGGAGGACAAAAGGAAATTTTGGAGGAATCACCCCCAGCTCCCTAAACATAAAAGTCATGAAAGCAGAAATGCAATCGCCTGCGGCCACACCACCTTGAATAAGCCTGATCTCGTCTGATCTCAGAAGCTAAGCAGTGTTGGGCTTGGTTAGTACTTGGATGGGAGACCACCTGGGAATATCAAGTGCTGCAGGCATTACATTTTTGTAATTACATTTTACAATTGAAATGTGTGGAGGCCAAAAGGAAATTTTGGAGGAATCACCCCCAGCTCCCTAAACATAAAAGTCATGAAAGCAGAAATGCAATCGCCTGCGGCCACACCACCTTGAATAAGCCTGATCTCAGAAGCTAAGCAATGTTGGGCTTGGTTAGTACTTGGATGGGAGACCACCTGGGAATATCACGTGCTGCAGGCATTACATTTTTGTAATTACATTTTACAATTGAAATGTGTGGAGGCCAAAAGGAAATTTTGGAGGAATCACCCCCAGCTCACTAAACATAAAAGTCATGAAAGCAGAAATGCAATCGCCTGCGGCCACACCACCTTGAATAAGCCTGATCTCGTCTGATCTCAGAAGCTAAGCAATGTTGGGCTTGGTTAGTACTTGGATGGGAGACCACCTGGGAATATCAAGTGCTGCAGGCATTACATTTTACAATTGAAATGTGTGGAGGACAAAAGGAAATTTTGGAGGAATCACCCCCAGCTCACTAAACATAAAAGTCATGAAAGCAGAAATGCAATCGCCTGCGGCCACACCACCTTGAATAAGCCTGATCTCAGAAGCTAAGCAATGTTGGGCTTGGTTAGTACTTGGATGGGAGACCACCTGGGAATATCAAGTGCTGCAGGCATTACATTTTACAATTGAAATGTGTGGAGGACAAAAGGAAATTTTGGAGGAATCACCCCCAGCTCACTAAACATAAAAGTCATGAAAGCAGAAATGCAATCGCCTGCGGCCACACCACTTTGAATAAGCCTGATCTCAGAAGCTAAGCAATGTTGGGCTTGGTTAGTACTTGGATGGGAGACCACCTGGGAATATCACGTGCTGCAGGCATTACATTTTTGTAATTACATTTTACAATTGAAATGTGTGGAGGCCAAAAGGAAATTTTGGAGGAATCACCCCCAGCTCACTAAACATAAAAGTCATGAAAGCAGAAATGCAATCGCCTGCGGCCACACCACCTTGAATAAGCCTGATCTCGTCTGATCTCAGAAGCTAAGCAATGTTGGGCTTGGTTAGTACTTGGATGGGAGACCACCTGGGAATATCAAGTGCTGCAGGCATTACATTTTACAATTGAAATGTGTGGAGGACAAAAGGAAATTTTGGAGGAATCACCCCCAGCTCACTAAACATAAAAGTCATGAAAGCAGAAATGCAATCGCCTGCGGCCACACCACCTTGAATAAGCCTGATCTCAGAAGCTAAGCAATGTTGGGCTTGGTTAGTACTTGGATGGGAGACCACCTGGGAATATCAAGTGCTGCAGGCATTACATTTTACAATTGAAATGTGTGGAGGACAAAAGGAAATTTTGGAGGAATCACCCCCAGCTCACTAAACATAAAAGTCATGAAAGCAGAAATGCAGTCGCCTGCGGCCACACCACTTTGAATAAGCCTGATCTCAGAAGCTAAGCAATGTTGGGCTTGGTTAGTACTTGGATGGGAGACCACCTGGGAATATCACGTGCTGCAGGCATTACATTTTTGTAATTACATTTTACAATTGAAATGTGTGGAGGCCAAAAGGAAATTTTGGAGGAATCACCCCCAGCTCACTAAACATAAAAGTCATGAAAGCAGAAATGCAATCGCCTGCGGCCACACCACCTTGAATAAGCCTGATCTCGTCTGATCTCAGAAGCTAAGCAATGTTGGGCTTGGTTAGTACTTGGATGGGAGACCACCTGGGAATATCAAGTGCTGCAGGCATTACATTTTACAATTGAAATGTGTGGAGGACAAAAGGAAATTTTGGAGGAATCACCCCCAGCTCACTAAACATAAAAGTCATGAAAGCAGAAATGCAATCGCCTGCGGCCACACCACCTTGAATAAGCCTGATCTCAGAAGCTAAGCAATGTTGGGCTTGGTTAGTACTTGGATGGGAGACCACCTGGGAATATCAAGTGCTGCAGGCATTACATTTTACAATTGAAATGTGTGGAGGACAAAAGGAAATTTTGGAGGAATCACCCCCAGCTCACTAAACATAAAAGTCATGAAAGCAGAAATGCAATCGCCTGCGGCCACACCACTTTGAATAAGCCTGATCTCAGAAGCTAAGCAATGTTGGGCTTGGTTAGTACTTGGATGGGATACCACCTGGGAATATCAAGTGCTGCAGGCATTACATTTTACAATTGAAATGTGTGGAGGACAAAAGGAAATTTTGGAGGAATAACCCCCAGCTCACTAAACATAAAAGTCATGAAAGCAAAAATGCAATCGCCTGCGGCCACACCACCTTGAATAAGCCTGATCTCGTCTGATCTCAGAAGCTAAGCAATGTTGGGCTTGGTTAGTACTTGGATGGGAGACCACCTGGGAATATCAAGTGCTGCAGGCATTACATTTTACAATTGAAATGTGTGGAGGACAAAAGGAAATTTTGGAGGAATCACCCCCAGCTCACTAAACAAAAAAGTCATGATAGCAGAAATGCAATCGCCTGCGGCCACACCACCTTGAATAAGCCTGATCTCAGAAGCTAAGCAATGTTGGGCTTGCTTAGTACTTTTATGGGAGACCACCTGGGAATATCAAGTGCTGCAGGCATTACATTTTACAATTGAAATGTGTGGAGGACAAAAGGAAATTTTGGAGGAATCACCCCCAGCTCACTAAACATAAAAGTCATGAAAGCAGAAATGCAATCGCCTGCGGCCACACCACCTTGAATAAGCCTGATCTCGTCTGATCTCAGAAGCAAAGCAATGTTGGGCTTGGTTAGTACTTGGATGGGAGACCACCTGGGAATATCAAGTGCTGCAGGCATTACATTTTTGTAATTACATTTTACAATTGAAATGTGTGGAGGCCAAAAGGAAATTTTGGAGGAATCACCCCCAGCTCACTAAACATAAAAGTCATGAAAGCAGAAATGCAATCGCCTGCGGCCACACCACCTTGAATAAGCCTGATCTCGTCTGATCTCAGAAGCTAAGCAATGTTGGGCTTGGTTAGTACTTGGATGGGAGACCACCTGGGAATATCAAGTGCTGCAGGCATTACATTTTACAATTGAAATGTGTGGAGGACAAAAGGAAATTTTGGAGGAATCACCCCCAGCTCACTAAACATAAAAGTCATGAAAGCAGAAATGCAATCGCCTGCGGCCACACCACCTTGAATAAGCCTGATCTCAGAAGCTAAGCAATGTTGGGCTTGGTTAGTACTTGGATGGGAGACCACCTGGGAATATCAAGTGCTGCAGGCATTACATTTTACAATTGAAATGTGTGGAGGACAAAAGGAAATTTTGGAGGAATCACCCCCAGCTCACTAAACATAAAAGTCATGAAAGCAGAAATGCAATCGCCTGCGGCCACACCACTTTGAATAAGCCTGATCTCAGAAGCTAAGCAATGTTGGGCTTGCTTAGTACTTTTATGGGAGACCACCTGGGAATATCAAGTGCTGCAGGCATTACATTTTACAATTGAAATGTGTGGAGGACAAAAGGAAATTTTGGAGGAATCACCCCCAGCTCCCTAAACATAAAAGTCATGAAAGCAGAAATGCAATCGCCTGCGGCCACACCACCTTGAATAAGCCTGATCTCAGAAGCTAAGCAATGTTGGGCTTGGTTAGTATTTGGATGGGAGACCACCTGGGAATATCAAGTGCTGCAGGCATTACATTTTACAATTGAAATGTGTGGAGGACAAAAGGAAATTTTGGAGGGATCACCCCCAGCTCACTAAACATAAAAGTCATGAAAGCAGAAATGCAATCGCCTGCGGCCACACCACCTTGAATAAGCCTGATCTCGTCTGATCTCAGAAGCTAAGCAATGTTGGGCTTGGTTAGTACTTGGATGGGAGACCACCTGGGAATATCAAGTGCTGCAGGCATTACATTTTACAATTGAAATGTGTGGAGGACAAAAGGAAATTTTGGAGGAATCACCCCCAGCTCACTAAACATAAAAGTCATGAAAGCAGAAATGCAATCGCCTGCGGCCACACCACCTTGAATAAGCCTGATCTCAGAAGCTAAGCAATGTTGGGCTTGATTAGTACTTGGATGGGAGACCACCTGGGAATATCAAGTGCTGCAGGCATTACATTTTACAATTGAAATGTGTGGAGGACAAAAGGAAATTTTGGAGGAATCACCCCCAGCTCACTAAACATAAAAGTCATGAAAGCAGCAATGCAATCGCCTGCGGCCACACCACCTTGAATAAGCCTGATCTCGTCTGATCTCAGAAGCGAAGCAATGTTGGGCTTGGTTAGTACTTGAATGGGAGACCACCTGGGAATATCAAGTGCTGCAGGCATTACATTTTTGCAATTACATTTTACAATTGAAATGTGTGGAGGACAAAAGGAAATTTTGGAGGAATCACCCCCAGCTCACTAAACATAAAAGTCATGAAAGCAGAAATGCAATCGCCTGCGGCCACACCACCTTGAATAAGCCTGATCTCAGAAGCTAAGCCATGTTGGGCTTGGTTAGTACTTGGATGGGAGACCACCTGGGAATATCAAGTGCTGCAGGCATTACATTTTTGTAATTACATTTTACAATTGAAATGTGTGGAGGACAAAAGGAAATTTTGGAGGAATCACCCCCAGCTCACTAAACATAAAAGTCATGAAAGCAGAAATGCAATCGCCTGCGGCCATACCACCTTGAATAAGCCTGATCTCGTCTGATCTCAGAAGCTAAGCAATGTTGGGCTTGGTTAGTACTTGGATGGGAGACCACCTGGGAATATCAAGTGCTGCAGGCATTACATTTTACAATTGAAATGTGTGGAGGACAAAAGGAAATTTTGGAGGAATCACCCCCAGCTCACTAAACATAAAAGTCATGAAAGCAGAAAATCAATCGCCTGCGGCCACACCACCTTGAATAAGCCTGATCTCAGAAGCTAAGCAATGTTGGGCTTGTTTAGTACTTGGATGGGAGACCACCTGGGAATATCAAGTGCTGCAGGCATTACATTTTTGTAATTACATTTTACAATTGAAATGTGTGGAGGACAAAAGGAAATTTTGGAGGACTCACCCCCAGCTCACTAAACATAAAAGTCATGAAAGCAGAAATGCAATCGCCTGCGGCCACACCACCTTGAATAAGCCTGATCTCGTCTGATCTCAGAAGCTAAGCAATGTTGGGCTTGGTTAGTACTTGGATGGGAGGACACCTGGGAATATCAAGTGCTGCAGGCATTACATTTTTGTAATTACATTTTACAATTGAAATGTGTGGAGGACAAAAGGAAATTTTGGAGGAATCACCCCCAGCTCACTAAACATAAAAGTCATGAAAGCAGAAATGCAACCGCCTGCGGCCACACCACCTTGAATAAGCCTGATCTCGTCTGATCTCAGAAGCTAAGCAATGTTGGGCTTGGTTAGTACTTGGATGGGAGACCACCTGGGAATATCAAGTGCTGCAGGCATTACATTTTACAATTGAAATGTGTGGAGGACAAAAGGAAATTTTGGAGGAATCACCCCCAGCTCACTAAACATAAAAGTCATGAAAGCAGAAATGCAATCGCCTGCGGCCACACCACCTTGAATAAGCCTGATCGCGTCTGATCTCAGAAGCTAAGCAATGTTGGGCTTGGTTAGTACTTGGATGGGAGACCACCTGGGAATATCAAGTGCTGCAGGCATTACATTTTACAATTGAAATGTGTGGAGGACAAAAGGAAATTTTGGAGGAATCACCCCCAGCTCACTAAACATAAAAGTCATGAAAGCAGAAATGCATTCGCCTGCGGCCACACCACCTTGAATAAGCCTGATCTCAGAAGCTAAGCAATGTTGGGCTTGGTTAGTACTTGGATGGGAGACCACCTGGGAATATCAAGTGCTGCAGGCATTACATTTTACAATTGAAATGTGTGGAGGACAAAAGGAAATTTTGGAGGAATCACCCCCAGCTCACTAAACATAAAAGTCATGAAAGCAGAAATGCAATCGCCTGCGGCCACACCACCTTGAATAAGCCTGATCTCGTCTGATCTCAGAAACTAAGCAATGTTAGGCTTGGTTAGTACTTGGATGGGAGACCACCTGGGAATATCAAGTGCTGCAGGCATTACATTTTACAATTGAAATGTGTGGAGGACAAAAGGAAATTTTGGAGGAATCACCCCCAGCTCACTAAACATAAAAGTCATGAAAGCAGAAATGCAATCGCCTGCGGCCACACCACCTTGAATAAGCCTGATCTCGCCTGATCTCAGAAGCTAAGCAATGTTGGGCTTGGTTAGTACTTGGATGGGAGACCACCTGGGAATATCAAGTGCTGCAGGCATTACATTTTTGTAATTACATTTTACAATTGAAATGTGTGGAGGACAAAAGGAAATCTTGGAGGAATCACCCCCAGCTCACTAAACATAAAAGTCATGAAAGCAGAAATGCAATCGCCTGCGGCCACACCACCTTGAATAAGCCTGATCTCGTCTGATCTCAGAAGCTAAGCAATGTTGTGCTTGGTTAGTACTTGGATGGGAGACCACCTGGGAATATCAAGTGCTGCAGGCATTACATTTTACAATTGAAATGTGTGGAGGACAAAAGGAAATTTTGGAGGAATCACCCCCAGCTCACTAAACATAAAAGTCATGAAAGCAGAAATGCAATCGCCTGCGGCCACACCACCTTGAATAAGCCTGATCTCGTCTGATCTCAGAAGCTAAGCAATGTTGGGCTTGGTTAGTACTTGGATGGGAGACCACCTGGGAATATCAAGTGCTGCAGGCATTACATTTTACAATTGAAATGTGTGGAGGACAAAAGGAAATTTTGGAGGAATCACCCCCAGCTCACTAAACATAAAAGTCATGAAAGCAGAAATGCAATCGCCTGCGGCCACACCACCTTGAATAAGTCTGATCTCAGAAGCTAAGCAATGTTGGGCTTGGTTAGTACTTGGATGGGAGACCACCTGGGAATATCAAGTGCTGCAGGCATTACATTTTTGTAATTACATTTTACAATTGAAATGTGTGGAGGACAAAAGGAAATTTTGGAGGAATCACCCCCAGCTCACTAAACATAAAAGTCATGAAAGCAGAAATGCAATCGCCTGCGGCCACACCACCTTGAATAAGCCTGATCTCGTCTGATCTCAGAAGCTAAGCAATGTTGGGCTTGGTTAGTACTTGGATAGGAGACCACCTGGGAATATCAAGTGCTGCAGGCATTACATTTTACAATTGAAATGTGTGGAGGACAAAAGGAAATTTTAGAGGAATCACCCCCAGCTCACTAAACATAAAAGTCATAAAAGCAGAAACGCAATAGCCTGCGGCCACACCACCTTGAATAAGCCTGATCTCGTCTGATCTCAGAAGCTAAGCAATGTTGGGCTTGGTTAGTACTTGGATGGGAGACCACCTGGGAATATCAAGTGCTGCATGCATTACATTTTACAATTGAAATGTGTGGAGGACAAAAGGAAATTTTGGAGGAATCACCCCCAGCTCCCTAAACATAAAAGTCATGAAAGCAGAAATGCAATCTCCTGCGGCCACACTACATTGAATAAGCCTGATCTCAGAAGCTAAGCAATGTTGGGCTTGGTTAGTATTTGGATGGGAGACCACCTGGAAATATCAAGTGCTGCAGGCATTACATTTTACAATTGAAATGTGTGGAGGACAAAAGGAAATTTTGGAGGAATCACCCCCAGCTCACTAAACATAAAAGTCATGAAAGCAGAAATGCAATCGCCTGCGGCCACACCACCTTGATTAAGCCTGATCTCAGTAGCTAAGCAGTGTTTGGCTTGGTTAGTACTTGGATGGGAGACCACCTGGGAATATCAAGTGCTGCAGGCATTACATTTTACAATTGAAATGTGTGGAGGACAAAAGGAAATTTTGGAGGAATCACCCCCAGCTCACTAAACATAAAAGTCATGAAAGCAGAAATGCAATCGCCTGCGGCCACACCACCTTGAATAAGTCTGATCTCAGAAGCTAAGCAATGTTGGGCTTGGTTAGTACTTGGATGGGAGACCACCTGGGAATATCAAGTGCTGCAGGCATTACATTTTTGTAATTACATTTTACAATTGAAATGTGTGGAGGACAAAAGGAAATTTTGGAGGAATCACCCCCAGCTCACTAAACATAAAAGTCATGAAAGCAGAAATGCAATCGCCTGCGGCCACACCACCTTGAATAAGCCTGATCTCGTCTGATCTCAGAAGCTAAGCAATGTTGGGCTTGGTTAGTACTTGGATAGGAGACCACCTGGGAATATCAAGTGCTGCAGGCATTACATTTTACAATTGAAATGTGTGGAGGACAAAAGGAAATTTTAGAGGAATCACCCCCAGCTCACTAAACATAAAAGTCATAAAAGCAGAAACGCAATCGCCTGCGGCCACACCACCTTGAATAAGCCTGATCTCGTCTGATCTCAGAAGCTAAGCAATGTTGGGCTTGGTTAGTACTTGGATGGGAGACCACCTGGGAATATCAAGTGCTGCATGCATTACATTTTACAATTGAAATGTGTGGAGGACAAAAGGAAATTTTGGAGGAATCACCCCCAGCTCCCTAAACATAAAAGTCATGAAAGCAGAAATGCAATCTCCTGCGGCCACACTACATTGAATAAGCCTGATCTCAGAAGCTAAGCAATGTTGGGCTTGGTTAGTACTTGGATGGGAGACTACCTGGGAATATCAAGTGCTGCAGGCATTACATTTTACAATTGAAATGTGTGGAGGACAAAAGGAAATTTTGGAGGAATCACCCCCAGCTCACTAAACATAAAAGTCATGAAAGCAGAAATGCAATCGCCTGCGGCCACACCACCTTGAATAAGCCTGATCTCGTCTGATCTCAGAAGCTAAGCAATGTTGGGCTTGGTTAGTACTTGGATGGGAGACCACCTGGGAATATCAAGTGCTGCAGGCATTACATTTTACAATTGAAATGTGTGGAGGACAAAAGGAAATTTTGGAGGAATCACCCCCAGCTCACTAAACATAAAAGTCATGAAAGCAGAAATGCAATCGCCTGCGGCCACACCACCTTGAATAAGCCTGATCTCGTCTGATCTCAGAAGCTAAGCAATGTTGGGCTTGGTTAGTACTTGGATGGGAGACCACCTGGGAATATCAAGTGCTGCAGGCATTACATTTTACAATTGAAATGTGTGGAGGACAAAAGGAAATTTTGGAGGAATCACCCCCAGCTCACTAAACATAAAAGTCATGAAAGCAGAAATGCAATCGCCTGCGGCCACACCACCTTGAATAAGCCTGATCTCGTCTGATCTCAGAAGCTAAGCAATGTTGGGCTTGGTTAGTACTTGGATGGGAGACCACCTGGGAATATCAAGTGCTGCAGGCGTTACATTTTACAATTGAAATGTGTGGAGGACAAAAGGAAATTTTGGAGGAATCACCCCCAGCTCACTAAACATAAAAGTCATGAAAGCAGAAATGCAATCGCCTGTGGCCACACCACCTTGAATAAGCCTGATCTCGTCTGATCTCAGAAGCTAAGCAATGTTGGGCTTGGTTAGTACTTGGATGGGAGACCACCTGGGAATATCAAGTGCTGCAGGCATTACATTTTTGTAATTAAATTTTACAATTGAAATGTGTGGACGACAAAAGGAAATTTTGGAGGAATCACCCCCAGCTCACTAAACATAAAAGTCATGAAAGCAGAAATGCAATCGCCTGCGGCCACACCACCTTGAATAAGCCTGATCTGGTCTGATCTCAGAAGCTAAGCAATGTTGGGCTTGGTTAGTACTTGGATGGGAGACCACCTGGGAATATCAAGTGCTGCAAGCATTACATTTTTGTAATTACATTTTACAATTGAAATGTGTGGAGGACAAAAGGAAATTTTGGAGGAATCACCCCCAGCTCACTAAACATAAAAGTCATGAAAGCAGAAATGCAATCACCTGCGGCCACACCACCTTGATTAAGCCTGATCTCGTCTGATCTCAGAAGCTAAGCAATGTTGGGCTTGGTTAGTACTTGGATGGGAGACCCCATGGGAATATCAAGTGCTGCAGGCATTACATTTTTGTAATTACATTTTACAATTGAAATGTGTGGACAAAAGGAAATTTTGGAGGAATCATCCCCAGCTCACTAAACATAAAAGTCATGAAAGCAGAAATGCAATCGCCTGTGGCCACACCACCTTGAATAAGCCTGATCTCGTCTGATCTCAGAAGCTAAGCAATGTTGGGCTTGGTTAGTACTTGGATGGGAGACCACCTGGGAATATCAAGTGCTGCAGGCATTACATTTTACAATTGAAATGTGTGGAGGACAAAAGGAAATTTTGGAGCAATCACCCCCAGCTCACTAAACATAAAAGTCATGAAAGCAGAAAAGCAATCGCCTGTGGCCACACCACCTTGAATAAGCCTGATCTCGTCTGATCTCAAAAGCTAAGCAATGTTGGGCTTGGTTAGTACTTGGATGGGAGACCACCTGGGAATATCAAGTGCTGCAGGCATTACATTTTACAATTGAAATGTGTGGAGGACAAAAGGAAATTTTGGAGCAATCACCCCCAGCTCACTAAACATAAAAGTCATGAAAGCAGAAAAGCAATCGCCTGCGGCCACACCACCTTGAATAAGCCTGATCTCGTCTGATCTCAGAAGCTAAGCAATGTTGGGCTTGGTTAGTACTTGGATGGGAGACCACCTGGGAATATCAAGTGCTGCAGGCATTACATTTTTGTAATTAAATTTTACAATTGAAATGTGTGGACGACAAAAGGAAATTTTGGAGGAATCACCCCCAGCTCACTAAACATAAAAGTCATGAAAGCAGAAATGCAATCGCCTGTGGCCACACCACCTTGATTAAGCCTGATCTCGTCTGATCTCAGAAGCTAAGCAATGTTGGGCTTGGTTAGTACTTGGATGGGAGACCACCTGGGAATATCAAGTGCTGCAGGCATTACATTTTACAATTGAAATGTGTGGAGGACAAAAGGAAATTTTGGAGGAATCACCCCCAGCTCACTAAACATAAAAGTCATGAAAGCAGAAATGCAATCGCCTGCGGCCACACCACCTTGAATAAGCTTGATCTCGTCTGATCTCATAAGCTACGCTATGTTGGGCTTGGTTAGTACTTGGATGGGAGACCACCTGGGAATATCAAGTGCTGCAGGCATTACATTTTACAATTGAAATGTGTGGAAGACAAAAGGAAATTTTGGAGGAATCACCCCCAGCTCACTAAACATAAAAGTCATGAAAGCAGAAATGCAATCGCCTGTGGCCACACCACCTTGAATAAGCCTGATCTCGTCTGATCTCAGAAGCGAAGCAATGTTGGGCTTGGTTAGTACTTGGATGGGAGACCACCTGGGAATATCAAGTGCTGCAGGCATTACATTTTACAATTGAAATGTGTGGCGGACAAAAGGAAATTTTGGAGGAATCACCCCCAGCTCACTAAACATAAAAGTCATGAAAGCAGAAATGCAATCGCCTGCGGCCACACCACCTTGAATAAGCCTGATCTCATCTGATCTCAGAAGCTAAGCAATGTTGGGCTTGGTTAGTACTTGGATGGGAGACCACCTGGGAATATCAAGTGCTGCAGGCATTACATTTTACAATTGAAATGTGTGGAGGACAAAAGGAAATTTTGGAGGAATCACCCCCAGCTCACTAAACATAAAAGTCATGAAAGCAGAAATGCAAACGCCTGCGGCCACACCACCTTGAATAAGCCTGATCTCGTCTGATCCCAGAAGCTAAGCAATGTTGGGCTTGGTTAGTACTTGGATGGGAGACCACCTGGGAATATCAAGTGCTGCAGGCATTACATTTTACAATTGAAATGTGTGGAGGACAAAAGGAAATTTTGGAGGAATCACCCCCAGCTCACTAAACATAAAAGTCATGAAAGCAGAAACGCAATCGCCTGCGGCCACACCACCTTGAATAAGCCTGATCTCGTCTGATCTCAGAAGCTAAGCAATGATGGGCTTGGTTAGTACTTGGAAGGGAGACCACCTGGGAATATCAAGTGCTGCAGGCATTACATTTTTGTAATTACATTTTACAATTGAAATGTGTGGAGGACAAAAGGAAATTTTGGAGGAATCACCCCCAGCTCACTAAACATAAAAGTCATGAAAGCAGAAATGCGATCTCCTGTTGCCACACCACCTTGAATAAGCCTGATTTCGTCTGATCTCAGAAGCTAAGCAATGTTGGGCTTGGTTAGTACTTGGATGGGAGACCACCTGGGAATATCAAGTGCTGCAGGCATTACATTTTACAATTGAAATGTGTGGAGGACAAAAGGAAATTTTGGAGGAATCACCCCCAGCTCACTAAACATAAAAGTCATGAAAGCAGAAATGCAATCGCCTGTGGCCACACCACCTTGAATAAGCCTGATCTCGTCTGATCTCAGAAGCTAAGCAATGTTGGGCTTGGTTAGTACTTGGATGGGAGACCACCTGGGAATATCAAGTGCTGCAGGCATTACATTTTTGTAATTAAATTTTACAATTGAAATGTGTGGACGACAAAAGGAAATTTTGGAGGAATCACCCCCAGCTCACTAAACATAAAAGTCATGAAAGCAGAAATGCAATTGCCTGCGGCCACACCACCTTGATTAAGCCTGATCTCGTCTGATCTCAGAAGCTAAGCAATGTTGGGCTTGGTTAGTACTTGGATGGGAGACCACCTGGGAATATCAAGTGCTGCAGGCATTACATTTTACAATTGAAATGTGTGGAGGACAAAAGGAAATTTTGGAGGAATCACCCCCAGCTCACTAAACATAAAAGTCATGAAAGCAGAAATGCATTCGCCTGCGGCCACACCACCTTGAATAAGCCTGATCTCGTCTGATCTCAGAAGCTAAGCAATGTTGGGCTTGGTTAGTACTTGGATGGGAGACCCCATGGGAATATCAAGTGCTGCAGGCATTACATTTTTGTAATTACATTTTACAATTGAAATGTGTGGAGGACAAAAGGAAATTTTGGAGGAATCACCCCCAGCTCACTAAACATAAAAGTCATGAAAGCAGAAATGCAATCGCCTGCGGCCACACCACCTTGAATAAGCCTGATCTCGTCTGATCTCAGAAGCTAAGCAATGTTGGGCTTGGTTAGTACTTGGATGGGAGACCACCTGGGAATATCAAGTGCTGCAGGCATTACATTTTACAATTGAAATGTGTGGAGGACAAAAGGAAATTTTGGAGGAATCACCCCCAGCTCACTAAACATAAAAGTCATGAAAGCAGAAATGCAATCGCCTGCGGCCACACCACCTTGAATAAGCCTGATCTCGTCTGATCTCAGAAGCTAAGGAATTTTTGGCTTGGTTAGTACTTGGATGGGAGACCACCTGGGAATATCAAGTGCTGCAGGAATTACATTTTTGTAATTACATTTTACAATTGAAATGTGTGGAGGACAAAAGGAAATTTTGGAGGAATCACCCCCAGCTCACTAAACATAAAAGTCATGAAAGCAGAAATGCAATCGCCTGCGGCCACACCACCTTGATTAAGCCTGATCTCGTCTGATCTCAGAAGCTAAGCAATGTTGGGTTTGGTTAGTACTTGGATGGGAGACCCCATGGGAATATCAAGTGCTGCAGGCATTACATTTTTGTAATTACATTTTACAATTGAAATGTGTGGAGGACAAAAGGAAATTTTGGAGGAATCATCCCCAGCTCACTAAACATAAAAGTCATGAAAGCAGAAATGCACTCGCCTGCGGCCACACCACCTTGAATAAGCCTGATCTCGTCTGATCTCAGAAGCTAAGCAATGTTGGGCTTGGTTAGTACTTGGATGGGAGACCACCTGGGAATATCAAGTGCTGCAGGCATTACATTTTTGTAATTACATTTTACAATTGAAATGTGTGGAGGACAAAAGGAAATTTTGGAGGAATCACCCCCAGCTCACTAAACATAAAAGTCATGAAAGCAGAAAAGCAATCGCCTGCGGCCACACCACCTTGAATAAGCCTGATCTCGTCTGATCTCAGAAGCTAAGCAATGTTTGGCTTGGTTAGTACTTGGATGGGAGACCACCTGGGAATATCAAGTGCTGCAGGCATTACATTTTACAATTGAAATGTGTGGAGGACAAAAGGAAATTTTGGAGGAATCACCCCCAGCTCACTAAACATAAAAGTCATGAAAGCAGAAATGCAATCGCCTGCGGCCACACCACCTTGAATAAGCCTGATCTCGTCTGATCTCAGAAGCTAAGCAATGTTGGGCTTGGTTAGTACTTGGATGGGAGACCACCTGGGAATATCAAGTGCTGCAGGCATTACATTTTACAATTGAAATGTGTGGAGGACAAAAGGAAATTTTGGAGGAATCACCCCCAGCTCACTAAACATAAAAGTCATGAAAGCAGAAATGCAATCGCCTGCGGCCACACCACCTTGAATAAGCCTGGTCTCGTCTGATCTCAGAAACTAAGCAATGTTGGGCTTGGTTAGTACTTGGATGGGAGACCACCTGGGAATATCAAGTGCTGCAGGCATTACATTTTTGTAATTACATTTTACAATTGAAATGTGTGGAGGACAAAAGGAAATTTTGGAGGAATCACCCCCAGCTCACTAAACATAAAAGTCATGAAAGCAGAAATGCAATCGCCTGCGGCCACACCACCTTGAATAAGCCTGATCTCGTCTGATCTCAGAAGCTAAGCAATGTTGGGCTTGGTTAGTACTTGGATGGGAGACCACCTGGGAATATCAAGTGCTGCAGGCATTACATTTTTGTAATTACATTTTACAATTGAAATGTGTGGAGGACAAAAGGAAATTTTGGAGGAATCACCCCCAGCTCACTCAACATAAAAGTCATGAAAGCATAAATGCAATTGCCTGCGGCCACACCACCTTGAATAAGCCTGATCTCGTCTGATCTCAGAAGCTAAGCAATGTTGGGCTTGGATAGTACTTGGATGGGAGACCACCTGGGAATATCAAATGCTGCAGGCATTACATTTTACAATTGAAATGTGTGGAGGACAAAAGGAAATTTTGGAGGAATCACCCCCAGCTCACTAAACATAAAAGTCATGAAAGCAGAAATGCAATCGCCTGCGGCCACACCACATTGAATAAGTCTGATCTCAGAAGCTAAGCATTGTTGGGCTTGGTTAGTACTTGGATGGGAGACCACCTGGGAATATCAAGTGCTGCAGGCATTACATTTTACAATTGAAATGTGTGGAGGACAAAAGGAAATTTTGGAGGAATCACCCCCAGCTCACTAAACATAAAAGTCATGAAAGCAGAAATGCAATCGCCTGCGGCCACACCACCTTGAATAAGCCTGATCTCGTCTGATCTGAGAAGCTAAGCAATGTTGGGCTTGGTTAGTACTTGGATGGGAGACCACCTGGGAATATCAAGTGCTGCAGGCATTACATTTTACAATTGAAATGTGTGGAGGACAAAAGGAAATTTTGGAGGAATCACCCCCAGCTCACTAAACATAAAAGTCATGAAAGCAGAAATGCAATCGCCTGCGGCCACACCACCTTGAATAAGTCTGATCTCAGATGCTAATCAATGTTGAGCTTGGTTAGTACTTGGAAGGGAGACCACCTGGGAATATCAAGTGCTTCAGGCATTACATTTTACAATTGAAATGTGTGGAGGCCAAAAGGAAATTTTGGAGGAATCACCCCCAGCTCACTAAACATAAAAGTCATGAAAGGAAAAATGCAATCGCCTGCGGCCACAACACCTTGAATAAGCCTGATCTCAGAAGCTAAGCAATGTTGGACTTGGTTAGTACTTGGATGGGAGACCACCTGGGAATATCAAGTGCTGCAGGCATTACATTTTACAATTGAAATGTGTGGAGGACAAAAGGAAATTTTGGAGGAATCACCCACAGCTCACTAATCATAAAAGTCATGAAAGCAGAAATGCAATCGCCTGCGGCCACACCACCTTGAATAAGTCTGATCTCAGAAGCTAAGCAATGTTGGGCTTGGTTAGTACTTGGATGGGAGACCACCTGGGAATATCAAGTGCTGCAGGCATTACATTTTACAATTGAAATGTGTGGCGGACATAAGGAAATTTTGGAGGAATCACCCCCAGCTCACTAAACATAAAAGTCATGAAAGCAGAAATGCAATCGCCTGCGGCCACACCACCTTGAATAAGCCTGATCTCAGAAGCTAAGCAATGTTGGGCTTGGTTAGTACTTGGATGGGAGACCACCTGGGAATATCAAGTGCTGCAGGCATTACATTTTACAATTGAAATGTGTGGAGGACAAAGGAAATTTTGGAGGAATCACCCCAGCTCACTAAACATAAAAGTCATGAAAGCAGAAATGCAATTGCCTGCGGCCACACCACCTTGAATAAGTCTGATCTCAGAAGCTAAGCAATGTTGGGCTTGGTTAGTACTTGGATGGGAGCCCACCTGGGAATATCAAGTGCTGCAGGCATTACATTTTTGTAATTACATTTTACAATTGAAATGTGTGGAGGACAAAAGGAAATTTCGGAGGAATCAACCCCAGCTCACTAAACATAAAAGTCATGAAAGCAGAAATGCAATTGCTTGCGGCCACACCACCTTGAAAAAGCCTGATCTCGTCTGATCTCAGAAGCTAAGCAATGTTGGGCTTGGTTAGTACTTGGATGGGAGACCACCTGGGAATATCAAGTGCTGCAGGCATTACATTTTTGTAATTACATTTTACAACTGAAATGTGTGGAGGACAAAAGGAAATTTTGGAGGAATCACCCCCAGCTCACTAAACATAAAAGTCATGAAAGCAGAAATGCAATCGCCTGCGGCCACACCACCTTGAATAAGCCTGATCTCGTCTGATCTCAGAAGCTAAGCTAAGCAATGTTGGGCTTAGTTAGTACTTGGATGGGAGACCACCTGGGAATATCAAGTGCTGCAGGCATTACATTTTTGTAATTACATTTTACAACTGAAATGTGTGGAGGACAAAAGGAAATTTTGGAGGAATCACCCCCAGCTCACTAAACATAAAAGTCATGAAAGCAGAAATGCAATCGCGTGTGGCCACACCACCTTGAATAAGTCTGATCTCAGATGCTAAGCAATGTTGAGCTTGGTTAGTACTTGGATGGGAGACCACCTGGGAATATCAAGTGCTTCAGGCATTACATTTTACAATTGAAATGTGTGGACGACAAAAGGAAATTTTGGAGGAATCACCCCCAGCTCACTAAACATAAAAGTCATGAAAGGAAAAATGCAATCGCCTGCGGCCACACCACCTTGAATAAGTCTGATCTCAGAAGCTAAGCAATGTTGGACTTGGTTAGTACTTGGATGGGAGACCACCTGGGAATATCAAGTGCTGCAGGCATTACATTTTACAATTGAAATGTGTGGAGGACAAAAAGAAATTTTGGAGGAATCACCCACAGCTCACTAAACATAAAAGTCATGAAAGCAGAAATGCAATCGCCTGCGGCCACACCACCTTGAATAAGCCTGATCTCGTCTGATCTCAGAAGCTAAGCAATGTTGGGCTTGGTTAGTACTTGGATGGGAGACCACCTGGGAATATCAAGTGCTGCAGGCATTACATTTTACAATTGAAATGTGTGGAGGACAAAAGGAAATTTTGGAGGAATCACCCCCAGCTCACTAAACATAAAAGTCATGAAAGCAGAAATGCAATCGCCTGCGGCCACACCACATTGAATAAGCCTGATCTCGTCTGATCTCAGAAGCTAAGCAATGTTGGGCTTGGTTAGTACTTGGATGGGAGACCACCTGGGAATATCAAGTGCTGCAGGCATTACATTTTTGTAATTACATTTTACAACTGAAATGTGTGGAGGACAAAAGGAAATTTTGGAGGAATCACCCCCAGCTCACTAAACATAAAAGTCATGAAAGCAGAAATGCAATCGCGTGTGGCCACACCACCTTGAATAAGTCTGATCTCAGATGCTAAGCAATGTTGAGCTTGGTTAGTACTTGGATGGGAGACCACCTGGGAATATCAAGTGCTTCAGGCATTACATTTTACAATTGAAATGTGTGGACGACAAAAGGAAATTTTGGAGGAATCACCCCCAGCTCACTAAACATAAAAGTCATGAAAGGAAAAATGCAATCGCCTGCGGCCACACCACCTTGAATAAGTCTGATCTCAGAAGCTAAGCAATGTTGGACTTGGTTAGTACTTGGATGGGAGACCACCTGGGAATATCAAGTGCTGCAGGCATTACATTTTACAATTGAAATGTGTGGAGGACAAAAAGAAATTTTGGAGGAATCACCCACAGCTCACTAAACATAAAAGTCATGAAAGCAGAAATGCAATCGCCTGCGGCCACACCACCTTGAATAAGCCTGATCTCGTCTGATCTCAGAAGCTAAGCAATGTTGGGCTTGGTTAGTACTTGGATGGGAGACCACCTGGGAATATCAAGTGCTGCAGGCATTACATTTTACAATTGAAATGTGTGGAGGACAAAAGGAAATTTTGGAGGAATCACCCCCAGCTCACTAAACATAAAAGTCATGAAAGCAGAAATGCAATCGCCTGCGGCCACACCACATTGAATAAGCCTGATCTCGTCTGATCTCAGAAGCTAAGCAATGTTGGGCTTGGTTAGTACTTGGATGGGAGACCACCTGGGAATATCAAGTGCTGCAGGTATTACATTTTTGTAATTACATTTTACAATTGAAATGTGTGGAGGACAAAAGGAAATTTTGGAGGAATCACCCCCAGCTCACTAAACATAAAAGTCATGAAAGCAGAAATGCAATCGCCTGTGGCCACACCACCTTGAATAAGTCTGATCTCAGAAGCTAAGCAATGTTGGGCTTGGTTAGTACTTGGATGGGAGACCACCTGGGAATATCAAGTGCTTCAGGCATTACATTTTACAATTGAAATGTGTGGAGGACAAAAGGAAATTTTGGAGGAATCAACCCCAGCTCACTAAAAATAAAAGTCATGAAAGCAGAAATGCAATCGCCTGCGGCCACACCACCTTGAATAAGTCTGATCTCAGAAGCTAAGCAATGTTGGGCTTGGTTAGTACAAAACGAAATCTCGGAGGAATCACCCCCAGCTCACCGAATATAAGTCATAAAAGCAGACACTGCACGAAAATAAAGGTTTACAAATTTAGTACATTTGTAAACAATTTATGAACCTTAAGTTTGCAGGGGTTTACAACGTCATAGTAAACCATTTTGTAATCTGTATGTTTACATTAAGTTTACACACACCTATGTGAGTAAACATTATGTTTACAATGTTTGCACAATGTTTGTAAATTACACACCAAAAAACCTTAGGTTTACAAAAGGTTTGCAGGTGTATAGGAAACCGCATGTAAAATTTAAGTTTGCAGAATGTTTACAAGAAACATATTGTCGCAGGTGACGCTGAACTAGTTATTCCATATAGTAAAACATTAGACTCCATTGCATGGAGGATCTCAGTAAGCTACAGTAAATGGTTCATCAAATGAAACAGATTCAGTTATGTTAAGTTTGCTATTGATGATGTGGAAAAGAACAGTAATTGGATACCAGAAAATATGAATAACAGTGAGTTTTGGCCTCCTTTAGTGTTCTGGATGGAAGGCGTACCTCGCAAAGTGACTCTGTGCGAACAGAAGGGAATGTATAGTAACAATGTATACAGATCCAGAACTATTGTACATGGTGCAGAATTAACCCTGACACACAAATTGAAACATAATCCTCTTGTTATGTGTGCATGTAATATGTGCCAAAGCAAGTCATCAGTGACTGGGCCCAAACTTTGTCCAGCCTGTAGTCATTTAGCTAAACACTGTAGAATCTTGTTTGAATGTAATGATTCTGAAGGAATTTCTTTTTCTCATCTAAATGTAGATCCAAAGGATATTAAGAGGATTGAATGCATAAATTGTGAAGGAGATCATTTAGTGAAATGAGCACATCTAGGTAAATTGGAATTTGTAGAAGGTGTCCCAGCTAAACGTGTCCAAGTATCTTGTAGGTACGAAGTGAGGAAGATGGCGTCTCACACCTGTGATGCTAAACTTTGGATAAAGGGGCCTGTTGTCGTTTTCGTGGAACCAACCAGAGCTGAACCCGGCACAGAAGAATCCTGCTGGAAACATGGGGATATGCTGAATATGTACTAGGCGATTTCAAATATGGAATGTATTATAAAATGAAGTGTCAAAGATATTAGGAAGGATAAAGAAAGAGTATCCTTGTACCACTAGTATGTGGCTCTCTTGCTCCATGAAATAGGTCAGTCCTCTCTTGTTTGGAATTACACATGTATTCAATTAAATACTTAGTAGTCTGAGATTCCCTAAGAAAATATATATAATGAACGATTTACCACTAGTATATCTTATCTTCAGAAAGCATGACGCTTGATAAAAAGCACCATTCCGTCTAAAAGTGAACGTTAATCTACAAATGTATGCCCTAAAAACACAAGATAAGAAGAGACTCTTTATGACCAAAAGATTAACTAACAGCCAGAGGTCTTGAGAAAAAAATCCTGTCTCGGCTGGATTTTGTATGAACAAAGAGAAGGGTCAAGCCTAGTTGAATGCAGTTATACTGGCCTATATTTGGATTTAAATCTTAAGAGGGATTCACCAAAGTAATATTATAGCAACTGATAAACAGAGGTAAATTAATTGAAAGATTATCTTATAATGAAACAGGTTCAGTGCTAATTGACACTGTTTATAGTTCATAACAGTTATTTCATAAGATTAATAATATGTTTTAAGTATTTGCTATAATGAGAAAACATATTATTTAAAACTGACAAGTATTATTGCTTGTTCACGACTTTGCTTTAGTGATAAGAAGATTAAAAGCTGGAGCAGTATTCAATTGAATTAATTGAGAAAGAGGAAGATTAATTCTTCTTTCTATTGAACAATAAGACTTCTAGACATTATGATATCCATTGAATTATAGAAGTTAAAAGGTGTTGTGTTGTGTTTTTGTGTTAAGTTTGTAATAATTTACTATAATGTACCTTGTTATTAATCCACTATACTATTGTCTAATGATGGTAGATGGAATCCTTATAATGTGGTTATTTGAAACTGCTGCAGTGAAAAGGGCCTCATATGGGCTGTAGAGAAAGGAGGGGGTCATCTTACATTCCACTTCAGCAAAATTGCAAATCTCATAGACTTGTAGTGTTAAGGTTTATGGAGTTAGTGGTTTAGTACTGATAAGTAAATGTCTTGAAATAATATGCACAAATCATGGCTTAATGGACAGGTCATATATCTAATAAAGTGTTTGCACAGACTCTGACCTTGGAAAAAAACAAGAGACTGTGGAAACTGCTAGCAGTAACATATTCTCAGAGTCAGGTACCGGTCAGAGCCAGGTCAGTGCATCTCTTAAGGGATAAATAATTGTAATGAAAACTATTACCACTTAAACCTAGTGAAACTACATGACTTGAATATTGTATGAGACAAACTTTTGTCAAATACTCTGTTAGACAATGGTATATGGAATTAACAAAATGATGAAACAATATGAAGATAAAAGAAACACATACCTTTAATTTAGCATAATATAATCACTTAGAAGATGATGTCACATATTAAGAACATCTCTCATATATAACACATATAAAATTAGTGTTTTGCATGCAGTAGTGTTTTTATATTATATTATAAACCAAGATCCTGGGAACCTTGGTTCACTTAACTTTTCAGATAAAGGAGGGGCTTGGAGGAAAGCAAAGAAATGAGATCATAAGAGTTGAAACAAATGTGAGGTTTTGAATTTATTGAGTACATGACCCCTATTAATTCTGAAAAGTTAGTCCGGATCTTTTGAAAACTATTATTTGTAAAATGGATAAGAACTGTCCCACCTGATTAATGATTGGATTTAATTGAGGCGTCCCATGTATTCCAATGAGACGAAAAACCTATAAAACTCCAGAGTAATTTCAATGGAGTACCACACTCATCCCAGACAGGGCAAGGTGGTCCATCTTCTGCAAACCAAAAACACAATTGAACTGATTTAACTCAGTTTAATTTGCCTGGTGAAGACAGTCATATCCTTTTACGATCTATATTAAAGGGTAAGCATTAATCAATTATTATTTTATCTCACATGTATTGCATGTATTGCTATAAGGGACTCATGCTATGTTTAGAAGATAGGAGAACATTTGTTGAATGTGCTGAAAAGAGGCTACTGGGTGTATTTAGTGTCGTGGTCGTTGCCAGGCCTGCCGGCTGCACTAATACATAAAGATGTATTAAAGTGTTAACGTTAATATCTGTTAAGACACTGGACTGCCCAGAACGTCTGTCAGCTGGGGATATGAAGCAGCCTGTAGCTACTCAATCCAATATTTAACTGTTAATAAACCGAAGGAGTACTGATCATACTCTGATTCGTAAAAACACTTTAGATACATGAGTCTGTCAATTTCTTGGGTACTATATTGGTCATCCGAATATACTGCGGGTCCAGAGCACGAACTATATCCCACTAGGAGTAATAACATCTCTGTCCTCCTAACGTCTCCCCTGAGATAAGAGTGTGTGCTGAGCAAATAAAAAGAGTACGTAAAGAAATCTGAACACGTGGATTTTGTGACAATATGTTGAGTAAAACTGGTTTGTACCTAGTATACACTACAATTGTAAACCATTTTAAACCTTAGGTTAAAAAAGGTATATTTATATGGTTTACTCACAATCTTTCTGGTATAAAATAGTATTGAATAGATAATGCAGTGGCCATATAGTTTATATTGCTAGCTGATTCCCCCAGTCCTTTTAATTGTGTTTTGTAACTTTAGGAGAAAGCTTCAGTGTAATATTTTTTTTTAAATTGTCAGAGCTTTCCTATGTTTTCAGTGCCCCACATTCTCTGAAAACAAATATATAAAACTGATGACATAGTGAAATCCTACTATCAATACCATTTTTGTGGGTTGGCAGTTTGCAGTATTTCATTGTGATTTTTTTTTTTTTATCACTATACCATAAAAAAGTGTTAAGCAACATTACATGTGTTTGCCCATGGTATGCTCAGCAAAATCAACTGCTCATGGAAGGCATGACCAGTCCATCATGCTGAACGCTCTGGGCAAACACATGCAATGTTTTATGTCCCGGGCTCACTCCTTCTCATCTTTTGTCACTCATTGATGGTATCAGCTGTCCATAAGCATCAGGACAATGCCGTGTTTCACCACCTTCTGGTGTCTCCTCATCACCTACCTTGGACTGCTTAACTTTTCTTTCATTACCCTAACTAAATTGTACTTGGCTGTTGTTTCCTAGTGATTCAATTTGAGTTAAGTTTTCACCATCCAAGCTGAGGGCAATTCGGCCCATCTTCCTCCTTGTTTTATCCCCTGCTGTGTTGGCACTGAACTCTGCCGGGAAAAAAAACAAAAAAACATGAAGGTCTGCTGTGCTGTAAGTAGTTCATCTTGGGTTGTCTGTCGGGACTGTACCATAAAATAACATTTGCTTACTAACGTGTGTGTACATTAGTTTGTGTTACATGGTGGATTGAGGCTGTAGTCTTGTCGGGAGCGTCACATGTACATAGCCAGAGTTGTGAGTTTCTTAATTTAGTTTTTGAGCAGGGGTAGAAAAAAGCTGACATCTGAGTGAGGGTTTAAATCAAGGGCAGCATTAATTATCTATCTATCTATCTGTCTATCTATCTATCTATATGCGCCTAGGGTACAGAGAGGTTAGAAAACTATTTGCTTTAAGTCTGCAAAAAGAACAATACTATTTATATGTTAAAGTAATGTTTATGTAGAATATAAACATCAAATCTGGGTAACAAACAACATCAACTTAATTCTGATAAGCTCTTTAACTCAAGTACAGATAATAAAAAAAAAAACATTTATTTTATTATGATTAATGATTTGAAAAATTAACTTTTACTTAAATCAGGAAATCACTTGAGAGAAAAATGTATATTTCAAGAACCAACCTTGGCCAAGATGGCAGAAATATAAAATTACAATCACAGTGTTAAATAATAAATTGTACCAACAATAATAATACATGGACCTTTGAATATTTAAAAGAGCATGTCGGAAATAAAAATCAATAATATGTTTAAATTAGAATCAAGTGTAACTTCCATGATTTACAATAAATATACAAACTATTACAGAAAACCACACTTACACCTCTTAGGCTTACAGTGGTTGTAATAAACTATAGAAGTAAATGAAAAAAAATGAAAGAATGACCTTTCCTGGTATGACCAAAAGCATCATTTTCAGTGATGCCCTACAATGCTGAACCACACTATGAAATAAGTTCATGAGTATTACCAAATAAGATCACCATTTTACGATAGTCGATTAAAATGTAGAAACATGTTGATGGTAAAAATAACTTACCGAATACTGAGGTACTAATGTACTTTTTCATGAATGTCCACAAAAAAGTACAATGTAAGAAATATCAAGATTATTTCTCATATTAATAAAAATAATAAACATAACCTCAGAGACAGGAGATGGCAGGTGCAAGCACCAGTGTGTGTATTTATTAATAAGCCAAATAAACAAACAAACAATTTAAACAAAACAACTCGAACACTCACAAAAAAAACATAACTCACCACACACAAACTGGAGACCCGCACTCGCCAGGACTACTGTCCTAAATGGAGCCTCCAGACTCCTATCTCAATTAGAGATAGAGACAAACATTATTTTTTTCTTAGAACAACAATTACATGCAACACATTTTTAGCATTTTGATAAGACAGCAGAATGAACAAACCAGTGCAACAGACACTTTGATTGGCATTAAAGAGAAAATGAACGAACCAGGGACATAGTGCGACAGACCGCTCAGAGACGTGCGTCAACACTTGCCTATGATTCATAGAATAAGGAGGAAATGAACGAACCACAGATATAGTGCGACAGACCGCTCAGAGACATGCATCAACACTTGCCTATGATTCATAGAATAAGGAGGAAATGAACGAACCACAGACATAGTGCGACAGATCGCTCAGAGACGTGTGTCAACACATGCCTATGATTCAGAGAATAAGAGGAAATGAACGAACCACAGACATAGTGCGACAGATCGCTCAGAGACGTGTGTCAACACTTGCCTATGATTCAGAGAATAAGAGGAAATGAACGAACCACGGACATAGTGCGACAGACCGCTCAGAGACGTGCGTCAACACTTGCCTATGATTCATAGAATAAGGAGGAAATGAATGAACCACAGACATAGTGCGACAGACCGCTCAGAGACGTGCGTCAACACTTGCCTATGATTCAGAGAATAAGAGGAAATGAACGAACCACGGACACAGTGCGACAGACCGCTCAGAGATGTGCGTCAACACTTGCCTATGATTCATAGAATAAGGAGGAAATGAACGAACCACAGACATAGTGCGACAGACCGCTCAGAGACGTGCGTCAACACTTATCTATGATTCAGAGGATAAGAGGAAATGAAAGGTAAGACATTAAATGTCAATCCAAGGATACCTCCTGGTTCAGCAAACACAGTCAGCAAATCTTTAAAAAATTGTAACCATGTATCGATTGCCACATCAGAAATAAAAAAATGTGTCTGCAACACCATCAAAAAAAGACATAACCATCTAACAAACCTCAGCACTTTTTCATGAACTGTTGCTGAGCTTGCGTATAGTTGTTCTGCTACATAATCTAAATTCTGAGAAATTCCTGCTTCTATATTTACAGCCATCTCTTTTTCCGCAGTTGCTTCCCACTGTTCTTCATTTTCACTGTCAGAGTGGTTCTCAATATTAAATTCAGATACAGGAAAGAATGACAAAACATTTTCATCAAATACATTTTTGGGCACATCTTGGTTACCGTCCACTTTCCAGGTTTCTTTCATTTGGCAATATATTCTTCTCCAGTTGATGATCAGTTCCTTTTGTACAACGATGCTCGTGGTATTGCTCATAATGTACAGAATTATAGCTGACTTTACAAATTTCACATATCACTCTCTTCTCATCTGGCTCGCTTTTCTTTCTTCAGGAAATCTATAAAATAAAAAAGAGCGAAACTTTGATGAATCACTTCCCTTTTAAGAAAAAATCTTAACAAGAAATGTTCTGAAAATATTTCATAAAAACTTCTGGTCAAGTTTCTGAGTACATGTAGTGTGTGTGCTGCGTGTTGTGAAGGGTTTTAAAAAGGGTATTGTGCAGGACCCGCTTTACCATTATTTTAAAATGATTAATCCGATTAATCTACAGATTAATTAGCTGATGCCCATAAATTAACCAATCAAACATTTTAATCGAGTGACAGCCCTAATTTAAAACTCTTACGGCCCTAATTATTACATTTACTATAGTAGATCGAGGTTCACTGTATTGCGGCACTGTGCCTTTAAGAAATGAATAATCTGAACGGAAGCAGGTGACATCACAAATAAGATGAAGTAGAACAAAGCAGCAAAAAGTATGTACATGCAGCAGCCTACAAAAATAAAAAAGAAAGTGGTCCAGTGGTTAAAGAAAAGGGCTTGTAACCAGGAGGTCCCCGGTTCAAATCCCACCTCTGTCACTGACTCATTGTGTGACCCTGAGCAAGTCACTTAACCTCCTTGTGCTCCGTCTTTTGGGTGAGATGTATTTGTAAGTGACTCTGCAGCTGATGCATTGTTCATACACCCTATTCTCTGTAAGTCGCCTTGGATAAAGGTGTCTGCTAAATAAAAAATACATCTAAAAATGCAACAGCTTTATCATCACTGACAGAGACACTCCTCCACAGAAGCAGGAAAGAGTATGTTTGGATGTAAAGAAATCATACGCATTACTTTATTAAAAAACTTAACTTGAACTGTGGCAAAAACTCATTTGCAAAGAAAAGTGTGCAACAGAAACCACATATAATAGTAATAATTCATATAATAATATTGTTCTACTGTAAATTAATGTTTTGTGTGCGCTTGTTTGATGTATGGGGTCAGTGGAGCGCTTTGAGGCACTGACCGGCTTTTTTTGTTGTTGCAAATATCAGAATGGTGTTTTTTTTTTTTTTTTACTTTGCTTAAAAAGCGATAGCTTTAAAACAACTTACAAGCTGTCTATAAAATTGGATCACGTGAAAGGCTTGCGATGCTAGTTATCGCTGGAAAGCTATTTGGTTGGGTGATATCAAACCACTTTTTTGTAGTGACCAAGCGATAGTTGCTCTTTGTTTTGTTTCTGGTGTAGGACGCTCAGAGCACTGCACCGTATAAAACACACAAACAAATAAATCAATCATACAGGTCAAACAGCTCATTTCCACATGAAGTTCAGTTTGAATTTCAAAACAAGGCAGAACTTATGACACTGCACTTAGCAAGAATAAAGCAGTATCATAAACATTTCTAATTGTGAAACTATTTCATCATGTGCACTATGATCAACTACAAACTCAGTCATAAGTAATACAAGGCATTACCACTATAGGACGATAGGATGCAGTAATTAATTGCCAACGGTCCTCATATATTTTAAGAATAATAGGGGCTGTAAAAGGAGTCAAGTCAAGTCGAAAATAGTATATTTGCTAATGTTAAAACAAACACTCTTTAAGTGCTATATATTGTATTGTATTGTAGCTAGAACGGATTGGACAAAAGTGTGGTTCCTCAGAATAAAAAAGTAATATTGGTTGAGGTGGTTGTATATGAGCAACACTGCAAAACATCTATTATATATATATATATATATATATATATATATATGCATATATATGAAGTAATTAATTAATTAATTAATTAATTAATTAATTAGTATCATCATTATATATATATATATATATATATATATATATATATATATATATATATATATATATATATATATATATATATTGTATTTTATTTTTTAGAAATGCCAGACTCGAATACAGGGGGTCCCTCATTCATCAGCATCGGAGGAGGAGAAAAAAGAAGATAAGTGCCTTTAAAGTGCTCCCTGTGGAAGTCACTGTGATGAGCACAGAAGAATCTGAGGAGGAAGATAATCCCTTTAATGAAGGAGAAAAATATCTGTGAAGGTAATTTGACCACGAAAATGGGAGTCACAAAAATTTAAAGAGGGGAAAAAAGCATGTGATGCTGCATTTGGCATTCTGAAAAAAAGGGAAATCCAAACTTCCTTGCAAAAGAGGAACATTTTCAAATTACAAAAGACCAGATTTGCCTGCTGAGTTTTCATGGTTGATTAAAGATTAACATGGGTGAAATTTAAAGGACACAATTTAAAGTTATAACAAATTTGGGAAGAGATATCTTACATGGTTTTGACTCCCATTTTGTGAATTGTGTTTTTCTTTTATTATTATTATTATTATTATTATTATTATTATTATTATTATTATTATTATTATTATTATTATTATTTATGTGGTTCCTTATCACATTATTCCTAAGATCAAGATCCTGAGAAGAATGATCTTGTGATCTCGACATAACAAAGACATTTTCAATGTCCTCAATGAGCCACTGTAAATAAATAAATAAATAAATAAATAAATAAATAAATAAAAGGCCTACTGGAAAACTAAATATGTTTTATGCTGTTATCTATGCTTGCATATTTAATAATAAAAACAAATGCTTAAAAAAAACTTGTTTGGTATTAATTTAAAAGTTGCCTAACTGTTTTAGCTAACTTTACAAAAGGTATTGTATTCTTATATGCTTATTTTCTTTTTTTACAAACTAGTGTAAATACTTCAGGTTTAATGATACTCCATTAAATAAAGAACATTAGCAAGACCTTTCATTGTAACTTTAAACAGATTAAATCAAACGTCTTGCAAGTCGAGTAACTTTGTTATGTAGAATACAAAAACGGGGGGTTAAAATTTGGCAAATTTAATGGCTATGTGCACAGCTGTTTACAGAGGTAATGCAAAAAAACAGGTTAAAATGGTCTGTGTAAACCATTCACAAAGACAGGTTTACAACATTTTAAACTTAATGTCCAAAAGGGCATACTGTGGAAATAAGTTTGTATCACTTTGTAAACCTGATGAAAAAAATACTGTTTACCATTCAATTTATGCAAACCATTCTAAACTATACATTTGCAAAGGTTTACATAGTTTGTAAACCATTATTTTACTAATGTGCAAACCTGAGGTCCAAATGGACTAAAAGACCTCCATTAGGTTCTTGGTCTAGTAAACCATTTGTAAAAATAAAGTTTACAATAGGTTTGCAACATGTGTGCATACTTTGCAAACTAAGTTTGTATATTTTACAATAGGTTTACATAGTTTGTAAACCATTATTTTACTAATGTGCAAACCTGAGGTCCAAATGGACTATAAGTCCTCCAAAGTTCTTGGTCTTGTAAACCAGTTGTAAAAATAAAGTTTACAATAGGTTTGCAACATGTGAAAACTTTGCAAACTTTGTTTGTTTAGTTTTACAATAGATTTACACCATTTGTAAACCATATTTTTCGTGCATTGAGAACTGCAATCGCCTGCGGCCACACCAATTTGAATAAGCCTGATCTCGTCTGATCTCAGAAGCTAAGCAATGTTGGGCTTGGTTAGTACATGGATGGGAGACCACCTGGGAATATCAAGTGCTGCAAGCATTACACTTTTGTAATTACATTTTACCATTGAAATGTGTGAACGGGACAAAAAAAGGAAATCTCGGCGGAATCACCCCCAGCTTACCTAACATAAAAGTCATAAACACAGAACAGCAACCGCCTGTGGCCACACCACCTTGAATAAGCCTGGTGGATTGTGGGATTGGTCATGTGATCTGAGGTGAAACCTACACTGTGCTAGTGGAGGAATCTCTGTTTGGGGATTTTATTTGTAGCTTTTTCTACTTTCATTTTCATCTTTTTTCTTAGAAATGGAGGCTGCTGATTACCAAGCACTATCGACAGATATTGCAAGGGAGCCGGGGGTCCGGTTGGAAGCTGCATCAACAAGTAAGTAGGGGGTAGAGCAGTTACAAGCTGCTGGGGACTGTGCAACAGAAGGGCTGTGCATAACTTGCCCTTTAGGGTAAACTATGCTAACTGTGGCTGAGGGAATTGGAAACAACAAAAGAGAGAAGGAGGACTGGGTTGAGACAGGGGGGAAAAATGTTTAGAAGAGCGAAGGTGAAAGTGAAACCTAACCTTGATAAGATAACATTGTCACGAATCCTGAGGGTTCACATTTCTTACATACTCTTTTTGTTTGCTCAGCACAGACTCTTATCTCAGGGGAGACGTTAGGAGGACAGAGATATTGTTACTCCTAGTGGGTTATTGTTCATGCACTGGACCCGCAATATATCCAGATGACTAATTTAGTACTCAAGAAATTCACAGACTTATGTATTTAAAGTTTTTTTTTACGAATCAGAGTATGATCAGTACTCATTTGGTTTATTAACGGTTAAATATTGGATTTAGTAGCTACAGGCTACTTCATATCCCCAGCTGACAGATGCTCTGGGCAGTCCAGTGTCTTAACAGATATCAACGTTAACACTTTAATACATTTATATGTATTTGCAAGGGCTGCGGGCAGGCCAAGAACACATCACCCAAAGCACCCAATGGTATCTTTCAGCACATTCAACAGAATACTCTCTTAATTCTAGAACATATTGTGAATCCTTTATAGCAATGCATGCGATACATGTGAGATAAAATAATAATTGATTAATGCTTACCCTTAAATATAAATCGTAAAAGAATATAACTGTCTTCACCAGGCAAATTGAGTTCAATCAGCTCAACTGTGTAGGTCTGCACATAATGGACCACATTACCCTGTCAGGTATGAGTGTGGTACTCCATTGTAATTACTTAGGAGTTTTATAGGTTTTTCATCTCATTGGGATACATGGGACGCCTCAATTAAATCCAATCATTAATCTGTTGAGACAGCTCGTATCCCTTTTACAAATGATAGTTTTCAAAAGATCCGGACCAACTTTTCAGAATTAATTGGAGTCATGTACCAATAAATTCAAGACTTCATATTTGTCCAACTCCAAACCTATGATCTCATTCCTTGTTTTTCCTCCGAACCCCTCCTTTATCTGAAAAGTCAACTGAACCAAGGTTCCCCTGATCCTGGTCTATAATATAATATAAAAACACTACTGTTATATGTGCATGCAAAACACTATTTTTATATGTGTTATATATGAGAGATGTTTTTAATATGTGACATCATCTCTAATTGATTATATTTTGCTAAATTAAAGGTATGTGTTTCTTTTAACCTCATATTGTGTTTCATCATGTTTTTAATGAGTCAGTTTTGATACTATATACCATTGTCTAACAGAGTATTTGACAAAAAGTTTGTTTCATACAATATTCAAGTCAATTAGTTTCACTAAGTTTAAGTGGTAATAATTTTCATTACAATTATTTATCCCTTAAAAGATGCACTAACCAGGCTCTGACCTGTACCTGACTGAGAATATGCTATTGCAAGCAATTTCAACAGTCTCTTGTTTTTTCAAGGCCAAAGTCTGTGCAAACAGTTTTTTTAGATATATGACCTATCAATGTCTGTTAAGCCATAATTTTTGCATATTATTTCAAGATATATTCTTATCTGTGCTAAACCACTAATTCCATAAACCTTAAATTCCAAATCTATAAGACTTGCAGCTTTGCTGGAGTGGAATGTAAGAAGACCCCTCCTTTCTCTAAAGCCCATACATCTTGATAAGGAGAGAGGCCCCTTTTCCTCAATGCTAGGCAGCAGTTTTAAAGAACCACATTATAATGACTCCCTCTACCATCATTAGACAATAGTATAGTGCAATAATAACAAGGTACATTATAGTATATCATTACAAACTAACACAAGAACATAGCATAATACCTTTTATATTCTGTAATGCAATGGATATCATAATGTATAAAGGTCTTTTTGTTCAATAGAAGGAGAAAGAAACTGTACCACTTTCCCAATTAATTAAATCGAATACTGCTCTGGCTTTTAATCTTTTTATCACTACAGTAAAGTCATGAACAAGCAATACCACTCGTCAGTTTAAATAATATGCTTTCTCATTATACCAAATACTTAAAACATATGCTTAATCCTATGAAATCAAATAGGTATTTTTAGTTTCAGATATCATTCTGTCTAGAAAAGGTTAATCATTTATTTTATTAATTTGCAATACCTTTGTGTCTAATTTCTATTTTTTGACCATTATAAACTATAAACAGTGTCAATTAGCACTGAACCTTTTTTAACTATAAATATGGCATTATAAGATAAACTTTGAATTAATTTACTTCAGTTTAACAATTGCTCCTAGAATTTATAATATCACTTTATTTTGGTGATTCCTTCTAAGATTTAAATCCAAATACAGTCCAGTATAAATGCATTCAACTTGTATATATTTTATAATGACCGAACTAGGCTTGACCCTGTCCTTTGTTCATACAAAATCCAGCCGAAACAGGTTTTTTCTTAAGACCTTGGCTGCTAAGTTTTAATGTTGATTTATATGTTGCAAAGAATCCCTTTCTTATCTTGTTTTTGGAAACATCAATTTATAGGTGTGTAACAGGGCGAGCAGCCCTGTACAGTATTTGTTTGTTTTATTTCCTGGCTCTGGTCTGACGCCACCCACTCCGGCCGTCTTTGTGACACGTGGTGTCCTGCGTGGGATCTACAGCGCCTCCAGGACTCAGGCCAGAGCGGGAACTGCAGTTTTATTGAAAAACAAAAGGAAAAGAAATGTGGAGAAGAGGCTGGAGAGGAGCACAGGAGGGCAAAGGGAGAAAGGTGGAAGCAGGGCTGTGGTGTTTCGACTGTGGCCAAACTAGCCACACCACCATACCCTGCTCCGTCCACAGGACCCTTCAGGCAATGGCCCAAAGACTGGGATGGGGGAGTGGTGCCCTGGCTGTGGGGCATATCGGCACACGTTGTCCCTATTCCCCATGCAGAATGAAGAAGAGGAGCCCTTGCTGCCACGTCCTATGCCTGAATGGGAGGAGCCTGAGCGTACACAGCCCAAGTGGGAGGAGTCAGAGCGTCCACAGCCCAAGCGGGAGGAGCCTGAGTGTCCACAGCCCAAGCGGGAGGAGCCAGAGCGTCCACAGCCCAAGCGGGAGGAGCCCGAACGACCTACGCCTGAGTGGGAGGAGCCCGAATGTCCTACGCCCAAGAGGGAGGAGTCGGTGCGTCCACAGCCCAAAGAGGGGGGAGTCGGTGCATCCATAGCTCAAGAGGGGGAAGTCGGTGCTTCCACAGCCCTAGGACCCAAGCTGCCAGCAGAGAGAGAATGCCTGCTGGTTCCACCTCCACCAGCAGAAGAACAATGCCTGCTGTCCCCATCTCCACCAGCAGAGGAAGAATGCCTGCTGTCCCCGCGTCCACCAGCAGAGGAAAAATGCCTGCTGTCTCCATGTCCACCAGCAGAGGAACAATGCCTGCTGTCCCCGTGTCCACCAGCAGAGGAAGCATGCCTGTTGGTTCACCTGCCGCTGCCGTCTCAAGAGCCAGAAGGGGAGGAGTTACAGGCTCAACCTCCTGAATTTTTCTGGGGGGAGAAGGGCAGGATGCTGGTGTCCCCCAGCAGCCTCTATTTATGCTGCTGAAGGGAGCACGGCACACACCAGCCCAGCCGCCACAGCAGAGGGAGCCAGTACCGCCACAGCCTGCTTGCCCCTCCCACCTCCATCAGCAGAGGGTGAATACCTGCTGGTTCCGACACCACCAGGAGCAGAGGAGCAGGAGCTGCCTCTGCCTCCACCACTGCCAGGAGGAGAGCAGCAGGAGCTGCCTCTGCCTCCGCCACTGCCAGGAGCAGAACAGCAGGAGCTGTCTCTGTTTCCCGAACCTCCACCACAGGGATTACGGTGGCCGGAGCCCCAGAAAGGGGAGTTACCGGCTACAAAGACAGGGGGAGAGGTCAGGAGACCACTTTCCCCAGCAGAAGTTTGTTGCAGGAGTTCTTGTGGCCGGAGCCCCACAGGAGGGAGCTACCGGCTACGAAGAAAGGGGGAGAGGTCAGGAGACCAGCATCCCCCGCAGGAATTTCACTGCAGGAGTGGACCAGCATGCTGTCAGCCATGCCACTACCGGCAGGGGTGCTGACAGCATTGCCAGCCATAGGGCCCACTGAAGCCTCACTTCCCAGCCCGAGACTTTGTCCTGGACTGCTGGGTTTTTAAGGGGGGAGGTGGCCGTTGAGGCCATGTGTGCTACGCACAAGGGGGGGTATATGTGGCAATGTGCCCCGCCCCTGTGTGCATTTGTGTGTTATATGTTGTATGTTGCGTGTGTTAATGTTGGTGTATTGTAGTTGGTACACGGGATATAAATGGGTGTGTGCAGCACGAGTATTTAAAATGTAGATTTGTATTTAGGCACGAGGATGGCACAAATCACATCACGTTCATTTAAAGTATTAGTATATGAACACGGGAAAGTGCACTTTAATTAATTCACGTGCATTTGTACCGAGATTCCAATTGAATGATTGACTAGCAATCGATTCTCGGTACAACTGCATAAAAGCTGCATGTTTTCACTCACTCGGGGTTGGGAGTTCGGTGAGTGGAGAACGAGTGTGGAGAAGGAGAAACTAAATAGTAAAACGAAGGAAAAAGTAAATGATTGTTTATTTTCACTCACCGTGTTTGTTCGTTTGTCTTTTTGTTTTGGCAACGAGTGCCGTGTCCTGTGTGTTTTTGTCTTACAATCTTTTTATTTTCTGTTCTGTTTATTTATTAAATGCTGAGCGAAAGCATTCACTCAGCTCAACCAAACTCCACCTCTCTCTTGTTGTTTTATTACCTGGCTCTGGTCTGACGCCACCCTCTCCGGCCGTCTATGTGGCAAGGTGTGATTAACATCCACTTTTTTAGCCGGAATTGTGCATTTTTATCAAGCTTCACGCTTTCTGAAGATAAGATATACAAACAGTAAATCGTTTATTATATATTTTCTTAGAAATTCCCAGATTACCAAATACTTAATTAATTTCCTGTCAAAACAACGAGTGGACTGACCTATTTCATGGTGCAAGGGAGACGTCTACTGACAATACAAGGTTACTCTATCTTTATCCTTCCTTCAAAAAACCTCTAACCCATTATTTTTTATATCAAAGTACATTCCATATTTGAAATCATCCAGCACATGTCCAGCATATCTGCCCGTTCCCAGCAGAATTCAACTTCTGTACCAGGTTCAGCTCTAGTTGGTTCCATAACAAGTCCCTTGATCCAAAGTTTCTCCATCGCAGGTGTGGATTTCCATGGTCTGACTTCATTCCTATAAGATACTTGGACACGTTTAGCTGTACATATTATTTCTATATATTTCCTTTTGTTCACACAGGGTCATTTTGCAAGGTATGCCTTCCATCCAGAATACTAAAGGAGGTCAAAACTCACTTTTATTCATATTTTCAGGCACTCAGTTGTTGCCTTGCCCTACATGATCAGTTGGCAGACTTAACATAACTGAATCTGAATCAGTTGATGAACCGTGCACTGTAGCTTACTGAGATCCTCCATGCAAAGAGGTCCAATGTTTTACTACACAGAATAACTAGTTCAGCGTCACCTGCGACAACATCCAGGTGTGTGAGGAAAAAGAAAGACATTGGGACATTGGTTTGCAAAACAACGGTTGCAAAAATGATTAAAACAAAAGGGTTTGATGTTCTGCAGGAAAAGGAAGCATAATGGTCAGGTTTTTGAAAGAATTGTTTCTTCTTTTTGCAGGAATGGTCTCAATATTATCACTTAATGTAAATGGGTTAAGGAATTTTGCTAAACTTGAAAAAATTTTAATTAATGTAAATAAGAATGATATTGTCTGCCTGCAGGAAACTTTCTGGGATGATGTTTTTATTCATGATTTCAAGCATTTATGGAATGGGGACATCTATACTAGTAATTATTCCAACCATAGGAGAGGGGTGGCTGTATTAGTTAGTAATAATTTTAAGGAAAGCGTTTCTTTGTTAGAGAAGGATACCGAAGGGAGATTTATAAAAATCCAAATTAATTTTAAAAATAATTGTTTTGAATTGGTTAATTGTTATGCTCCTAATGACAAAAGGAGCGTTTTGATTTTTTTACTGGCCTAGAGAGACACCTAGGAGCAGACAATGTCATTATGGTGGGAGACTTCAATGTAGCTATGAGCACTATTGACATCGCATCAGGAATGGTTTTCAAAGGTGATTATTCCAGAAATTTGTTGGCAAGGCATTTGGAGAATTATAATTATATTGATTTCTGGAGATGCCGAAATTCTTTAAAGAGGGATTTCTCCAGGAGACAGTTTGTACAAAAGGAATTAAACCAAAGCAGAATAGATTTTGGAATATGTCATGTTAACTTTCTTAGCTACCTGGGGAAGATTGGTTATAAATTCACCTCTTTCAGCGATCATGCTGCTTTCTCTTTTCAAGTCCTGTTTAATAAGTTGCATAAAGGACCAGGGTTGTGGTGTCTTAATAATCCATTTTTGAAAGAAGATTTGTTTAGTAAGGGAATTGAAATATTAATTAGGGATAGTATGAAGTGTCCATTGTTTCAAAATGAAAAACGAATATGGTGGGATAATTTAAAATACAATATAAAGAAATACTGCATTCAATATGGGATAAATAGAAATAAAATTAAAATTAAGAATGAGCAGGAGGTTCAGGTAGAACTTAAACGTGAATATGAGAAGGCAGCAGAACTGATGGATATGAATTATAACAGAATTGAGGAATTGCAAGACAAAATTAAAGGAATTGAAAACGAGCGCTGTGAGGGGGCAATACTAAGATCCAAAGCCAGACATGTGGTGGAGGGAGAGAAAAGCACTACATTCTTTTTTGGGCTTGAAAAACAAAGACAACAGGATTCCTATATAGAAGAACTGACTAAAAGTAATGGGGAAGTAACTAAAGAACAGGGTGAAATCTTAAAAGAAGTTTGTAATTTTTACACAGGGCTTTTTAAAAAACTAGGTACAATTTTGGAGGAGAGGGAGAAAATACTTTCTTTTATAGCAACTAAAGTGAGTGAGGAAGACAGGGAGAGTTGTGAGAAGGAGATTAGGTTGGAGGAACTGGAAGACGCCTTGCAGGATATGACAACTAATAAAAGTCCTGGTTCAGATGGGTTAACCCTGGAATTTTATCTTAAATTTAAAAATCTTATCTGCCCTATTTTATTACAAGTATTTAAAGAGGTTAAAGAGAAAGGTCTTTTAAGTCCAACAATGAGAATGGGGATAGTTACTTTAATCTACAAGAAACAAGGAGATAAAGCCTTATTAAAAAACTATCGGCCCATAAGTCTGTTGAATTGTGATTATAAGGCACTAACAAGGATTTTCACAAATCGTTTGAAAGCGGTATTGCCTAAGATAATATCCTCCTCCCAAACTTATTGTGTGCCAGGAAGGGATATAGCGGATACAATATGTTCGGTAAGGGATGTAGTTAGTTACTTGAAAATGGAGCAAAAAGAAAGCTATATTTTAAAAGTAGATCAGGAAAAAGCCTTTGATAGGGTGGAACATGATTACTTATTAGAGGTGCTGCAGAGATTTGGTTTTGGGAATAGTTTTACCTCATGGGTTAAGATTTTTTATACCAATATTTTTAGTAGGGTAAAATGTAATGGCAATCTGACTGAGTTCTTCCCAGTGGAGAGGTCAGTGAGACAGGGATGTCCTCTCTCTGCTTTGCTGTATTCAGTAATTGCAGAACCCCTGAGCCTGGCAATACAAGGGAATAAAGACATAATTGGAGTCCCAATTCCTGGTTGTAATGAAAAATCAATTATATATCAGCATGCAGATGACACCACACTCACAGTGTCGAGTTTAGACAGCATCCCAAAAATAATGGAAGTGTTCACATCTTACTGTTCTGCTTCAGGGGCAAAAATCAATATTGATAAATCAGAAATTCTCCCTGTAAGGAAAAGCAATACACTTTTAGATATACCTTTCAAAATTGCAGAGGAAAGCCTTCAGATCTTGGGGGTATATATTGGATTAGAAGAGAGGTCAGTGGCTGAAAAGAACTGGCAGGAAAAGATAATCAAAATGAGGGCCATCTTGAATTTGTGGAGTGGCAGGGAGTTGACTCTGAAGGGTAAAGTCTTGGTCATTAATAGTCTGTTTCTTTCCAGGATATGGTATTTACTGAGTGTTAAGGAGATCCCCCAGTGGGCTGAGAAAGAGATTAAAAACATGATGGTTAGGTTTCTGTGGGCTGGGAAACCTGCTAAGATCAGCTATAATACAGTCATTGGGAAAATCAGTAAAGGAGGGCTAATGCTGGCAGATATTGAGCTAAAACGAAAGAGCTTTCGAATTAAAGTGGTTAAAAAGTTTTTAGACCCTACGAATAACAGTGTATGGAAGCACTTTCTGAAACATTTCTTATCAAATTGTGGGGGTTTGGGAATGGGGGAAGAAATTCTATTAATGTGTCTTAAACCTTCAATGGTAAAGGATGTTCCCTGGATTTATAAAGAAGTTCTAGTGGCTTGGTCCGAGTTCTTGCAGCATGTCTCTTTTAAGCCAGAGACCAGAGAACAAATATTGGAGCAGCCTCTTTTTTTGAACCCACTGTTAAAAGTGCAAGGTGTGACACTTTATAAAAAGAGTTTTATAGAAGCAGGTGTTAGTAAAATTAAAGACATTATGTACGTTTTTAAAGAAGGCTTTTTACCCAGTTTGGCAATAGTTGACTTGGTAAAAGAAAAGAACGAAGATATTCCCATTAGTATAATAATAAAGGAGTACAGTAAAATACAAAGTGCCGTCCCTGAGAGTTGGGTGAGGGTTATTAATCAAGAACATAACAGCAAACTGTCACGTGGAGTTTCTTTGCCTGTGTTTCTTCTAAAAAGGGAAAATAAATACTTTAACATTATTGAATGTACGACCAAATTGTTCTATTTAGTGTTAATGAGTGTGGTTTTTAAAAAGCCAACGTCGGAGCAATTCTGGCAAAAAATATTTCCAAACTTTAAAATCTGTACAATTTGGAATAATGTAAGACAGACTTATAAATCTCCCGAATGTGAAGAAAATGATTTTAAACTGAGGCACAATTGCATCTTTACAAAGTGGCTCCTTTTTAAAATGCACAAAAGTGACAATGCCTTGTGTTCAGTGTGTCAAAGTAGAGAGGAAGGATTATTGCATCTATTTGTAAAATGCACTGAACTGCAGGGGCTGAGGGAATACTTGAGGGGTTTAATAGAGGGGTTCTTTAAATTTGCAGAGCAGAATGTACTCAATACATTGTCATGGGAGGAAATGTTTTTGTTTGGATTGACTGATAAAATAGATAATGTTAACACTCTAGCGGTGAACTTATTTTTGAGTTATGCAAGGTATACAATTTTAAAGAGAAGAAACATGGCAGAGTTTCATAATATGAAAGTAGATATTGTAAAATTGTATATTTTTTATGTGAAGAAAAATATTTCATATATATTTCATTACTGTGTAGAACATAAACAAATGGAGCATTTTGATGAAAAAATTCTCTATAACAATATTTTTCTTAGGAAAACACATAACAGCCTTGTTTTCAAGTTGTAAATATTGTACAATGTTAGAAAAATAAATAAATAAAAAAAAAAAAAAAAAAAAAATAAGCCTGATCTCAGAAGCTAAGCAATGTTGAGCTTGGTTAGTACTTGGATGGGAGACCACCTGGGAATATCAAGTGCTGCAGGCATTACATTTTACAATTGAAATGTGTGGAGGACAAAAGGAAATTTTGGAGGAATCACCCCCAGCTCACTAAACATAAAAGTCATGAAAGCAAAAATGCTATCGCCTGCGGCCACACCACCTTGAATAAGCCTGATCTCGTCTGATCTCAGAAGCTAAGCAATGTTGGGCTTGGTTAGTACTTGGATGGGAGACCACCTGGGAATATCATGTGCTCCAGGCATTACTTTTTTGTAATTACATTTTACAATTGAAATGTGTGGAGGACAAAAGGAAATTTTGGAAGAATCACCCCCAGCTCACTAAACATAAAAGTCATGAAAGCAGAAATGCAATCGATTGCGGCCACACCACCTTGAATAAGCCTGATCTCGTCTGATCTCATCTAATCTCAGAAGCTAAGCAATGTTAGGCTTGGTTAGTACGTGGATGGGAGACCACCTGGGAATATCAAGTGCTGCAGGCATTACATTTTTGTAATTACATTTTACAATTGAAATGTGTGGAGGACAAAAGGAAATTTTGGAGGAATCACCCCCAGCTCACTAAACATAAAAGTCATAAAAGCAGAAATGCAATCGCCTGCGGACACACCACCTTGCATACGCCTGATCTCGTCTGATCTCAGAAGCTAAGCAATGTTGGGCTTGGTTAGTACTTGGATGGGAGACCACCTGGGAATATCAAGTGCTGCAGGCATTACTTTTTTGTAATTACATTTTACAATTGAAATGTGTGGAGGACAAAAGGAAATTTTGGAAGAATCACCCCCAGCTCACTAAACATAAAAGTCATGAAAGCAGAAATGCAATCGCCTGCGGCCACACCACCTTGAATAAGCCTGATCTCGTCTGATCTCAGAAGCTAAGCAATGTTGGGCTTGGTTAGTACTTGGATGGGAGACCACCTGGGAATATCAAGTGCTGCAGGCATTACATTTTACAATTGAAATGTGTGGAGGACAAAAGGAAATTTTGGAAGAATCACCCCCAGCTCACTAAACATAAAAGTCATGAAAGCAGAAACGCAATCGCCTGCGGCCACACCACCTTGAATACGCCTGATCTCGTCTGATCTCAGAAGCTAAGCAATGTTGGGTTTGGTTAGTACTTGGATGTGAGACCACCTGGGAATATCAAGTGCTGCAGGCATTACATTTTTGTAATTACATTTTACAATTGAAATGTGTGGAGGACAAAAGGAAATTTTGGAGGAATCACCCCCAGCTCACTAAACATAAAAGTCATGAAAGCAGAAATGCAATTGCCTGCGGCCACACCACCTTGAATAAGCCTGATCTCGTCTGATCTCAGAAGCTAAGCAATGTTGGGCTTGGTTAGTACTTGGATGGGAGACCACCTGGGAATATCAAGTGCTGCAGGCATTACATTTTACAATTGAAATGTGTGGAGGACAAAAGGAAATTTTGGAGGAATCACCCCCAGCTCACTAAACATAAAAGTCATGAAAGCAGAAATGCAATCGCCTGCGGCCACACCACCTTGAATAAGCCTGATCTCGTCTGAGCTCAGAAGCTAAGCAATGTTGGGCTTGGTTAGTACTTGTATGGGAGACCACCTGGGAATATCAAGTGCTGCAGGCATTACATTTTTCCAATTGAAATGTGTGGAGGACAAAAGGAAATTTTGGAGGAATCACCCCCAGCTCACTAAACATAAAAGTCATGAAAGCAGAAATGCAATCGCCTGCGGCCACACCACCTTGAATAAGCCTGATCTTGTCTGATCTCAGAAGCTAAGCAATGTTGGGCTTGGTTAGTACTTGGATGGGAGACCACCTGGGAATATCAAGTGCTGCAGGCATTACATTTTACAATTGAAATGTGTGGAGGACAAAAGGAAATTATTGAGGAATCACCCCCAGCTCCCTAAACATAAAAGTCATGAAAGCAGAATTGCAATCGCCTGCGGCCACACCACCTTGAATAAGCCTGATCTCGTCTGATCTCAGAAGCTAAGCAATGTTGGGCTTGGTTAGTACTTGGATGGGAGACCACCTGGGAATATCAAGTGCTGCAGGCATTACATTTTACAATTGAAATGTGTGGAGGACAAAAGGAAATTTTGGAGGAATCACCCCCAGCTCACTAAACATAAAAGTCATAAAAGTCATGAAAGCAGAAAAGCAATCGCCTGCGGCCACACCACCTTGAATAAGCCTGATCTCGTCTGATCTCAGAAGCTAAGCAATGTTGGGCTTGGTTAGTACTTGGATGGGAGACCACCTGGGAATATCAAGTGCTGCAGGCATTACATTTTTGTAATTACATTTTACAATTGAAATGTGTGGAGGACAAAAGGAAATTTTGGAGGAATCACCTTCAGCTCACTAAACATAAAAGTCATGAAAGCAGAAAGGCAATCGCCTTCGGCCACACCACCTTGAATAAGCCTGATCTCGTCTGATCTCGTCTGATCTCAGAAGCTAAGTAATGTTGGGCTTGGTTAGTACTTGGATGGGAGACCACCTGGGAATATCAAGTGCTGCAGGCATTACATTTTACAATTGAAATGTGTGGAGGACAAAAGGAAATTTTGGAGGAATCACCCCCAGCTCACTAAACATAAAAGTCATGAAAGCAGAAATGCAATTGCCTGCGGCCACACCACCTTGAATAAGCCTGATCTCGTCTGATCTCAGAAGCTAAGCAATGTTGGGCTTGGTTAGTACTTGGATGGGAGACCACCTGGGAATATCAAGTGCTGCAGGCATTACATCTTACAATTGAAATGTGTGGAGGACAAAAGGAAATTTTGGAGGAATCACCCCCAGCTCACTAAACATAAAAGTCATGAAAGCAGAAATGCAATCGCCTGCGGCCACACCACCTTGAATAAGCCTGATCTCGTCTGATCTCAGAAGCTAAGCAATGTTGGGCTTGGTTAGTACTTGGATGGGAGACCACCTGGGAATATCAAGTGCTGCAGGCATTACATTTTTGTAATTACATTTTACAATTGAAATGTGTGGACGACAAAAGGAAATTTTGGAGGAATCACCCCCAGCTCACTAAACATAAAAGTCATGAAAGCAGAAATGTAACCGCCTGCGGCCACACCACCTTGAATAAGCCTGATCTCGTCTGATCTCAGAAGCTAAGCAATGTTGGGCTTGGTTAGTACTTGGATGGGAGACCACCTGGGAATATCAAATGCTGCAGGCATTACATTTTTGTAATTACATTTTACAATTGAAATGTGTGGAGGACAAAAGGAAATTTTGGAGGAATCACCCCCAGCTCACTAAACATAAAAGTCATGAAAGCAGAAATGCAATCGCCTGCGGCCACACCACCTTGAATAAGCCTGATCTTGTCTGATCTCAGAAGCTAAGCAATGTTGGGCTTGGTTAGTACTTGGATGGGAGACCACCTGGGAATATCAAGTGCTGCAGGCATTACATTTTTGTAATTACATTTTACAATTGAAATGTGTGGAGGACAAAAGGAAATTTTGGAGGACTCACCCCCAGCTCACTAAACATAAAAGTCATGAAAGCAGAAATGCAATCGCCTGCGGCCACACCACTTTGAATAAGCCTGATCTCGTCTGATCTCAGAAGCTAAGCAATGTTGGGCTTGATTAGTACTTGGATGGGAGACAACCTTGGAATTTCAAGTGCTGCAGGCATTACATTTTACAATTGAAATGTGTGGAGGACAAATGGATATTTTGGAGGAATCACCCCCAGCTCACTAAACATAAAAGTCATGAAAGCAGGAATGCAATCGCCTGCGGCCACACCACCTTGAATAAGCCTGATCTCGTCTGATCTCAGAAGCTAAGCAATGTTGGGCTTGGTTAGTACTTGGATGGGAGACCACCTGGGAATATCAAGTGCTGCAGGCATTACATTTTTGTAATTACATTTTACAATTGAAATATGTGGAGGACAAAAGGAAATTTTGGAGGAATCACCCCCAGCTCACTAAACATAAAAGTCATGAAAGCAGAAATGCAATCGCCTGCGGCCACACCACCTTGAATAAGCCTGATCTGTTCTGATCTCAGAATCTAAGCAATGTTGGGCTTGGTTAGTACTTGTATGGGAGACCACCTCGGAATATCAAGTGCTGCAGGCATTACATTTTACAATTGAAATGTGTGGACGACAAAAGGAAATTTTGGAGGAATCACCCCCAGCTCACTAAACATAAAAGTCATGAAAGCAGAAATGCAATCGCTGCGGTCACACCACCTTGAATAAGCCTGATCTCAGAAGCTAAGCAATGTTGAGCTTGGTTAGTACTTGGATGGGAGACCACCTGGGAATATCAAGTGCTGCAGGCATTACATTTTTGTAATTACAATTGAAATGTGTGGAGGACAAAAGGAAATTTTGGAGGAATCACCCCCAGCTCACTAAACATAAAAGTCATGAAAGCAGAAATGCAATCGCCTGCGGCCACACCACCTTGAATAAGCCTGATCTCGTCTGATCTCAGAAGCTAAGCAATGTTGGGCTTGGTTAGTACTTGGATGGGAGATCACCTGGGAATATCAAGTGTTGCAGGCATTACATTTTACAATTGAAATGTGTGGAGGACAAAAGGAAATTTTGGAGGAATCACCCCCAGCTCACTAAACATAAAAGTCATGAAAGCAGAAATGCAATCGCCTGCGGCCACACCACCTTGAATAAGCCAGATCTCGTCTGATCTCAGAAGCTAAGCAATGTTGGGCTTGGTTAGTACTTGGATGGGAGACCACCTGGGAATATCAAGTGCTGCAGGCATTACATTTTACAATTGAAATGTGTGGAGGACTGTGGCAAAGCGCCCCGCCCCTGTGTGCATTTGTGTTATGTGTTGTATGTTGCGTGGGTAAATGTTGGTGTATAGATTGGTACACGGGATATAAACGGGTCTGTGTTTCACGTATATTTAAAGTGTAGATTTGTATTTAGGCACGAGGAGAGCACAAATCACTTCACGTGCTGGTTAAATGTAATATGTGAGCACGGGGTTGCACAGAATTAATTCACGTGCTGGGATTCAAGTGAATAATTAATTAGTAATTGAATCCCAGCACAAACAGTATAAATAAATGCACGGTTAGTCACTCGTGGTTGGGTGTTCGGAAGAGGAGAACGGGTGAGAGAGAGAGGAGAGTTAAAATAAGTAAAATCATTAAACGTAAAGATAAGTTTGTTTGTACTCACCGTGTCTGTCTGTCTGTCTGTGCACCGTTTGTTTAGTGTTAGTCCGTTTTGTATGTCTATTTATTTTGGCGTGTAGTGCCGTGTCCTGTTTTTGTGCTGTTTGAAACCTTTTATTTTGTTAATAAACGCTGAGTGCAGCCATTGCACTCAGCTCATCACAACCACTGTCTGTGTATTCCTTTTCTGGTCTGACGCCACCCACTCTGGCCGTCTTTGTGACACGTGGTGTCATCGTGGGATAGCCGCGCCTCCAAGCGTCAGACCAGGAGGGGTCTGGAAAAAAAAAAAAAAAAAAAAAAAAAAAGTCAATGGCAGAAGACGCCATCAAACTGCGGGGCTGTTTCCTAGAGAATGCTGGGCTGGAGGCCCAGGCTCTGCCCATAGTCGTTCGGGCCCTGTGGATGATGGACAGTGAGAGATGGGAGGCCTATCAGGAGGAACACACCCCAAACACCTTGGAGGAAGGTGTGGAGTTTGTCCTCAGCTACCTGGAGGCAACCATAAATGGAACAGCAGCCCAGGTAGCAGGACCACCAGCAGAGGAGTACCTGCTGTCCCCATCTCCACCAGCAGAGGGTGAGTACCTGCTGTCCCCATCTCCACCAGCAGAGGGTGAATGCCTGCTGGTTTTGCCTTCACAGCCCGAGTGGGAGGAACCCGAACGTCCTACGCCTGAGTGGGAGGAACCCGAACGTCCTACGCCTGAGTGGGGGGAACCCGAGTGTCCACAGCCCAAAAGGGAGGAGTCGGGGCGTCCACAGCCCAAAAGGGAGGAGGTCGAGGATGATGGCTGGGAGGTTTTTTTAAAGAACCTCGCAGCAGAGTTATGCCCTGGCTGTGGGGCTTATGGGCACACGTTAGCCATATGCCCCACCCAGTATGAAGAGGAGGAACCAGCGCCCAGACGGGGGGACCGCGAGCGTCCAGCGCCCAGACGGGGGGACCGCGAGCGTCCAGCGCCCAGACGGGGGGACCGCGGGAATCCGAAGCCTGAGAGGCAGCTGTTCCCACCTTCACCAGCAGAGCAAGAATGCCTGCTGGTTTCCCCATCACAACCAGCAGAGGTAAAATGCCTGCTGGTTTCCCCAGCACAACCAGCAGAGGAAGAATGCCTGCTGGTTTCCCCAGCCCAACCAGCAGAGGAAGAATGCCTGCTGGTTTCCCCAGCACAACCAGCAGAGGAAGAATGCCTGTTGGTTTCCCCAGCACAACCAGCAGAGGAAGAATGCCTGCTGGTTTCCCCAGCACAACCAGCAGAGGAAGAATGCCTGCTGGTTTCCCCAGCACAACCAGCAGAGGAAGAATGCCTGCTGGTTTCCCCTTCAGAAGCAGAGCCGCACCAGTCCGCAGCAAGAGAGGCAGAGCAGCACCAGTCCCCTGAAAAAGGGGGAGACTACACGCTGCTCCCACCTCCATCGGCAGGAGACTACACGCTGCTCCCACCTTCACCGGCAGGAGCAGAGCAGCCGGAGCTGCCTCTGCCACTTCCAGGAGCAGAGGAGCAGGAGCTGCCTCTGCCTCCGTGTGACAGTCTGGCTCGCAGTGGTGTGGTGGATGACGTCACGGACCAGGAAGTAACTGACTCCAAACAGTGGATGGGCGGGTGAAACTGAGTGCAAAAGCACTCAGCGTATTTAATAACAAACAAACAAAATATTTAAACAAAATACAAACAAAAGGGCACGAGGGCCAAACGAATAAATAAACAAACAAGTAAGTGCCGTGCTGGATTATCCAGCACGTATTAGCAATTGTTTTTTAAATATTATTCCTTCTCTCCGCTCCCCGTACTCTCTACTCCAACACCCCAACATCAAGTGCAGAGAGCTGCAGGTTTATATACTCTGGCCGAGGGATTAACTAGTTGGCAATTATCTTATTATCCCCCGGCCAGAGTCTGCACGCGTTTGGTAAGGATGCATGACTGTCAGCTATTTAAGTAATCAGTAGCTGATCAGCCATGCATCCTCACGGGGTTTTTAAATAATAATAAAAGACGCGGCGCTTTTACCCGCGCCGCAAACAAAAATACAAATAATAATAAATAGGGGCGGGACACTCCGCCACACATGCCCCCCCTTGTGCGCAGCACACATGGCCCCAACGGCCACCTCCCCCCTCAGTCTTAAAGTCCCGGAAGAGGGGGAAGCAAGTTACTTCTGGGGGGTGGCCATGGTGGAATCTCTGGCACCCCCCCATTCTTCGTGGCCGGCAGCTCCCTCTTCCGGGGCTCCCGCCACACTCTATCCTGCCGCGAAAGTGCGGCTGGGGGAGCTGGTCTCCTGACCTCTCCCCCCTTCTTCATGGCCGGCAGTTCCCCTCCGTGGGGCTCCGACCACATGATCTCCAGCCGCGAAAGTGCGGCTGGGGAAGCTGGTCTCCTGACCTCCCCCCCTTTCTTCATTTCTGGCAGCTCCCTTTCATGGAGCTCCGGCCATCGTGTAGCGACCCCAGGCGAAGCAGGATCCCTGGCGACCCCAAGTGAAGCCGGACCCTCGACGACCCCAGGCGAAGCAGGATCCCTGGCGACCCCAGGCAAAGCAGGATCCCCGGCGACCCTAGGCGAAGCCGGACCCTCGACGACCCCAGGCGAAGCAGGATCCCTGGCGACCCCAGGCGACGGCAGCAGCAGCGGACCCTCGGAAGGCGACGGCAGCAGCGGCGGACCCTCGGAAGGCGACGGCAGCAGCGGCGGACCCTCGGAAGGCGACGGCAGCAGCGGCGGACCCTCGGAAGGCGACGGCAGCAGCGGCGGACCCTCGGAAGGCGACGGCAGCAGCGGCGGACCCTCGGAAGGCGACGGCAGCAGCGGCGGACCCTCGGAAGGCGACGGCAGCAGCGGCGGACCCTCGGAAGGCGACGGCAGCAGCGGCGGACCCTCGGAAGGCGAACTCGGGAGGGGAGCCCCTGGCCATGGAGGCGGCAGCGGGAGCTCCACTTCTCCCTCGTACCCTGTGTCCTGTAGAGAACAAAAGGCAGCCCCAGGCGATGCAGAACAGCCATCCCCAGGCAATGGCAATGGTGGGAGGGGAAAGCAGTCCTCCCACAGCGGCTGAGACGGAACCAGCAGGTATTTACCCTCTGCTGGTGGAGCTGGGAGTGGCAAGCAGTCCTCCCACGGCGGCTGAGGCGGAACCAGCAGGTATTCACCCTCTGCTGGTGGAGGTGGGAGGGGCAAGCAGTCCTCCCACGACGGTTGAGGCAGAACCAGCAGGCATTCACCCTCTGCTGGTGGAGGTGGGAGGGGCAAGCAGTCCTCCCACGACGGTGGAGGCGGAACCAGCAGGCATTCACCCTCTGCTGGTGGAGGTGGGAGGGGCAAGCAGTCCTCCCACAACGGTGGATGTGGAACCAGCAGGCATTCACCCTCTGCTGGTGGAGGTGGCGGAGGCAGAGGCAGCTCTTGCTGCTCTGCTCCTGGTGATGGTGGAGACAGAAGCAGCTCCTGCTGCTCTGCTCCTGGTGGTGGTGGAGACAGAGGCAGCTCCTGCTGCTCTGCTCCTGGTGGTGGTGGAGGCAGAGGCGATGGGGCGGATGCTGGCCACTCAGAGGGAGGCTGTGGCGGTTCTGGCTCCCTCTGCTGTGGCGGCTGGGCTGGTGTGTGCCGTGCTCCCTTCAGCAGCATAAATAGAGGCTGCTGGGGAACATCAGCATCCTGCCCTTCTCCCCCCCAGAAAAATTCAGGGGGTTGAGCCTGTAACTCCTCCCCTTCTGGCTCTTGGGACTGCAGCTTGGGTCCTAAGGCTGTGGAAGCGCAGACTTCCACCTCTTGGGCTATGGACGCACCGACTCCCCCCTCTTTGGGCTGTGGACGCACCGACTCCTCCCTCTTGGGCTGTGGACGCACCGACTCCTCCCTCTTGGGCTGTGGACGCACCGACTCCCCCCTCTTGGGCGTAGGACGTTCGGGCTCCTCCCACTCGGGCGTAGGACGTTCGGGCTCCTCCCACTCGGGCGTAGGACGTTCGGGCTCCTCCCACTCGGGCGTAGGACGTTCGGGCTCCTCCCACTCGGGCGTAGGACGTTCGGGCTCCTCCCACTCGGGCGTAGGACGTTCGGGCTCCTCCCCAGGCTGTGGAGGCGAAACCAGCAGGCATTCTCCCTCTGCTGGTGGAGACGGTAGCGATGGCTCCTCTCCCTCTGATGCTGGAGACGGTAGCGATGGCTCCTCTCCCTCTGATGCTGGAGATGGCAGTGATGGCTCCTCTCCCTCTGATGCTGGAGACGGTAGCGATGGCTCCTCTCCCTCCGATGCTGGAGACGGCAGCGATGGCTCCTCTCCCTCCGATGCTGGAGACGGCAGCGATGGCTCCTCTCCCTCTGGCGCTGGAGACGGCAGCGATGGCTCCTCTCCCTCTGGCGCTGGAGACGGCAGCGATGGCTCCTCTCCCTCTGGCGCTGGAGACGGCAGCGATGGCTCCTCTCCCTCTGGCGCTGGAGACGGCAGCGATGGCTCCTCTCCCTCTGGCGCTGGAGACGGCAGCGATGGCTCCTCTCCCTCTGGCGCTGGAGACGGCAGCGATGGCTCCTCTCCCTCTGGCGCTGGAGACGGCAGCGATGGCTCCTCTCCCTCTGGCGCTGGAGACGGCAGCGATGGCTCCTCTCCCTCTGGCGCTGGAGACGGCAGCGATGGCTCCTCTCCCTCTGGCGCTGGAGACGGCAGCGATGGCTCCTCTCCCTCTGCTAGTGGAGACGGTAGCGATGGCTCCTCTCCCTTTTGTGCTGGAGATGGCAGCAGCAGGGTCTCTCCCATATCCGCAGCCAGGTAGTTGAACACCATGGCTGCGATGTCTGGGAGGGAAGCTGGGTGGTGTTGCTGTTCCCAGGCCTCCCAGCGCTCCCCATCTCTTGCCCACAGGAGGTTGATCACAGCAGGGAGGGCGTCCACGATATCCCTCTCAGGCTCCGCCAGCCAGTCCCAGATCCCCTCTGAGGAGAGTGGACCAGTCCGCCTCAGAGGATGCAGAGGCAGCTCCTGCTCCTTTCCCTCGGACGGTGGTGGTGGAGGTGAAACCAGCAGGTATTCTTCCCCTGCTAGTGGAGCCATTGGCTGTGGACACTCGGCCTCCCCCCTCTTGGGCTGTGGACGGACCGACCCCTCATCCTCCGGTTCCTGCTCTGGGCCATCCTCCTCCCATATGTGCGCAGGATGTGCGCAGGATTCAGACTCCTCCCTCACCTGCCATGGAGGGGGTTGGTCGGGTGCTACATGCCCAACCTCACCAATGGCAAAGCACCATTCCTCACCCCTCAGACAGGTGAGGCAGACGTCCAGCACAGCAGAGACCCGGCGGGACTTGCGACCAGCCCCGCGCTGTTGCACCTGCTGCTGCTGTTTCCTCCTTCTTCCCATTATTTAGTTTGGGAAAAAAAAAACGAACAAACAAAAAAACACACTTTCCTGTCCTGGTCCGGCTGTTGGAGGCGTTGTTTGTCCCACGCTGGACACCATATGTGACAGTCTGGCTCGCAGTGGTGTGGTGGATGACGTCACGGACCAGGAAGTAACTGACTCCAAACAGTGGATGGGCGGGTGAAACTGAGTGCAAAAGCACTCAGCGTATTTAATAACAAACAAACAAAATATTTAAACAAAATACAAACAAAAGGGCACGAGGGCCAAACAAATAAATAAACAAACAAGTAAGTGCCGTGCTGGATTATCCAGCACGTATTAGCAATTGTTTTTTAAATATTATTCCTTCTCTCCGCTCCCCGTACTCTCTACTCCAACACCCTAACATCAAGTGCAGAGAGCTGCAGGTTTATATACTCTGGCCGAGGGATTAACTAGTTGGAAATTATCTTATTATCCCCCGGCCAGAGTCTGCACACGTTTGGTAAGGATGCATGACTGTCAGCTATTTAAGTAATCAGTAGCTGATCAGCCATGCATCCTCACGGGGTTTTTAAATAATAATTAAAGATGCGGCGCTTTTACCCGCGCCGCAAACAAAAATACAAATAATAATAAATAGGGGCGGGACACTCCGCCACACTCCGCCACCTACATCGGCAGGAGCAGAGCAGCCGGAGCTGCCTCTGCCTCCGCCACCTACACCGGCAGGAGCAAAGGAGCAGGAGCTGCCTCTGCCACTTCCAGGAGCAGAGGAGCAGGAGCTGCCTCTGCCACTTCCAGGAGCAGAGGAGCTGCCTCTGCCTCTGCCACTGCCAGAAGCAGAACAGCAGGAGCTGTCTCTGCTTCCCATACCTCCACCACGGGGAGTACGGTGGCCGTAGCCCCAGAAAGGGGAGCTGTCGGCCACGAAGAAGGGGGAGGAGGTCTGGAGACCACCAACCCCAGCAGCAGTTTCGCTGCCGGAGATCGTGGGGGAGGTCAGGAGACCTGCTCCCACTGCAGCAGTTTCGCTGCCGGAGATCGTGGGGGAGGTCCGGAGACCTGCTCCCACTGCAGCAGTTTCGCTGCCGGAGATCGTGGGGGAGGTCCGGAGACCTGCTCCCACTGCAGCAGTTTCGCTGCCGGAGATCGTGGGGGAGGTCCGGAGACCTGCTCCCACTGCAGCTTCTTCGCTGCCGGCAGTACTGTGGTCGGAGCCCCACCAAAGGGAGCTACCGGCTACAAAGAAGGGGGACGAGGTCTGGAGACCACTTTCCCCAGCAGCAGTTTCGCTGCAGGAGTTCTTGTGGCCGGAGCTCCACAGGAGGGAGCTGCCGGCTACGAAGAAGGGGGAGGTCGGGGGACCACCTGCCCCCGCAGCTTTTTCGCTGCAGGACGGGACCAACAGGCTGTCAGCCGTGCCACTACCGGCAGGGGTGCTGACAGCATGGCCAGCCATGGGCCCACTGAAGCCTCCCTTCCCAGCCCGAGACTTTGTCCTGGACTGCTGGATTTTTAAGGGGGGAGGTGGCCGTTGAGGCCATGTGTGCTGCGCACAAGGGGGGGTATATGTGGCAAAGCGCCCCGCCCCTGTGTGCATTTGTGTTGTGTTGTATGTTGCGTGGGTAAATGTTGGTGTATAGATTGGTACACGGGATATAAACGGGTCTGTGTTTCACGTATATTTAAAGTGTAGATTTGTATTTAGGCACGAGGAGAGCACAAATCACTTCACGTGCTGGTTAAATGTAATATGTGAGCACGGGGTTGCACAGAATTAATTCACGTGCTGGGATTCAAGTGAATAATTAATTAGTAATTGAATCCCAGCACAAACAGTATAAATAAATGCACGGTTAGTCACTCGTGGTTGGGTGTTCGGAAGAGGAGAACGGGTGAGAGAGAGAGGAGAGTTAAAATAAGTAAAATCATTAAACGTAAAGATAAGTTTGTTTGTACTCACCGTGTCTGTCTGTCTGTCCGTGCACCGTTTGTTTAGTGTTAGTCCGTTTTGTATGTCTATTTATTTTGGCGTGTAGTGCCGTGTCCTGTTTTTGTGCTGTTTGAAACCTTTTATTTTGTTAATAAACGCTGAGTGCAGCCATTGCACTCAGCTCATCACAACCACTGTCTGTGTATTCCTTTTCTGGTCTGACGCCACCCACTCTGGCCGTCTTTGTGACAAGGACAAAAGGAAATTTTGGAGGAATCACCCCCAGCTCACTAAACATAAAAGTCATGAAAGCAGAAATGCAATCGCCTGCGGCCACACCACCTTGAATAAGCCTGATCTCGTCTGATCTCAGAAGCATTAGCAATGTTGGGCTTGGTTAGTACTTGGATGGGAGACCACCTGGGAATATCAAGTGCTGTAGGCATTACATTTTACAATTGAAATGCGTGGAGGACAAAAGGAAATTTTGGAGGAATCACCCCCAGCTCACTAAACATAAAAGTCATGAAAGCAGAAATGCAATCGCCTGCGGCCACACCACCTTGAATAATCCTGATCTCGTCTGATCTCAGAAGCTAAGCAATGTTGGGCTTGGTTAGTACTTGGATGGGAGACCACCTGGGAATATCAAGTGCTGCAGGCATTACATTTTACAATTGAAATGTGTGGAGGACAAAAGGAAATTTTGGAGGAATCACCCCCAGCTCAATAAACATAAAAGTCATGAAAGCAGATATGCAATCGCCTGCGGCCACACCACCTTGAATAAGCCTGATCTCGTCTGATCTCAGAAGCTAAGCAATGTTGGGCTTGGTTAGTACTTGGATGGGGGACCACCTGGGAATATCAAGTGCAGCAGGCATTACATTTTACAATTGAAATGTGTGGAGGACAAAAGGAAATTTTGGAGGAATCACCCCCAGCTCACTAAACATAAAAGTCATGAATGCAGAAATGCAATCGCCTGCGGCCACACCACCTTGAATAAGCCTGATCTCGTCTGATCTCGTCTGATCTCAGAAGCGAAGCAATGTTGGGCTTGGTTAGTACTTGGATGGGAGACCACCTGGGAATATCAAGTGCTGCAGGCATTACATTTTACAATTGAAATGTGTGGACGACAAAAGGAAATTTTGGAGGAATCACCCCCAGCTCAATAAACATAAAAGTCATGAAAGCAGATATGCAAGCGCCTGCGGCCACACCACCTTGTATAAGCCTGATCTCGTCTGATCTCAGAAGCTAAGCAATGTTGGGCTTGGTTAGTACTTGGATGGGAGACCACCTGGGAATTTCAAGTGCTGCAGGCATTACATTTTACAATTGAAATGTGTGGAGGACAAAAGGAAATTTTGGAGGAATCACCCCCAGCTCACTAAACATAAAAGTCATGAAAGCAGAAATGCAATCGCCTGCGGCCACACCACCTTGAATAAACCTGATCTCGTCTGATCTCAGAAGCTAAGCAATGTTGGGCTTGGTTAGTACTTGGATGGGAGGCCACCTGGGAATATCAAGTGCTGCAGGCATTACATTTTTGTTATTACATTTTACAATTGAAATGTGTGGAGGACAAAAGGATATTTTGGAGGAATCACCCCCAGCTCACTAAACATAAAAGTCATGAAAGCAGGAATGCAATCGCCTGCGGCCACACCACCTTGAATAAGACTGATCTCGTCTGATCTCAGAAGCTAAGCAATGTTGGGCTTGGTTAGTACTTGGATAGGAGACCACCTGGGAATATCAAGTGCTGCAGGCATTACATTTTTGTAATTACATTTTACAATTGAAATGTGTGGACAAAAGGAAATTTTGGAGGAATCACCCCCAGCTCACTAAACATAAAAGTCATGAAAGCAGCAATGCAATCGCCTGCGGCCACACCACCTTGAATAAGCCTGATCTCGTCTGATCTCAGAAGCTAAGCAATGTTGGCTTGGTTAGTACTTGGATGGGAGACCACCTGGGAATTTCAAGTGCTGCAGGCATTACATTTTACAATTGAAATGTGTGGAGGACAAAAGGAAATTTTGGAGGAATCACCCCCAGCTCACTAAACATAAAAGTCATGAAAGCAGAAATGCAATCGCCTGCGGCCACACCACCTTGAATAAGTCTGATCTCAGAAGCTAAGCAATGTTGGGCTTGGTTAGTACTTGTATGGGAGACCACCTCGGAATATCAAGTGCTGCAGGCATTACATTTTACAATTGAAATGTCTGGAGGAAAAAAGGAAATTTTGGAGGAATCACCCCCAGCTCACTTAACATAAAAGTCATGAAAGCAGAAATGCAATCGCCTGCGGCAACACCACCTTGAATAATCCTGATCTCGCCTGATCTCAGAAGCTAAGCAATGTTGGGCTTGGTTAGTACTTGGATGGGAGACCACCTGGGAATATCAAGTGCTGCAGGCATTACATTTTACAATTGAAATGTGTGGAGGACAAAAGGAAATTTTGGAGGAATCACCCCCAGCTCACTAAACATAAAAGTCATGAAAGCAGAAATGCAATCCCCTGCGGCCACACCACCTTGAATAAGCCTGATCTCGTCCGATCTCAGAAGCTAAGCAATGTTGGTCTTGGTTAGTACTTGGATGGGAGACCACCTGGGAATATCAAGTGCTGCAGGCATTACATTTTACAATTGAAATGTGTGGAGGACAAAAGGAAATTTTGGAGGAATCACCCCCAGCTCACTAAACATAAAAGTCATGAAAGCAGCAATGCAATCGCCTGCGGCCACACCACCTTGAATAAGCCTGATCTCGTCTGATCTCAGAAGCTAAGCAATGTTGGGCTTGGTTAGTACTTGGATGGGAGACCACCTGGGAATATCAAGTGCTGCAGGCATTACATTTTACAATTGAAATGTGTGGTGGACAAAAGGAAATTTTGGAGGAATCACCCCCAGCTCACTAAACATAAAAGTCATGAAAGCAGAAAAGCAATCGCCTGCGGCCACACCACCTTGAATAAGCCTGATCTCGTCTGATCTCAGAAGTTAAGCAATGTTGGGCTTGGTTAGTACTTGGATGGGAGACCACCTGTGAATATCAAGTGCTGCAGGCATTACATTTTTGTAATTACATTTTACAATTGAAATGTGTGGAGGACAAAAGGAAATTTTGGAGGAATCACCCCCAGCTCACTAAACATAAAAGTCATGAAAGCAGAAATGCAATCGCCTGCGGCCACACCACCTTGAATAAGCCTGATCTCGTCTGATCTCAGAAGCTAAGCAATGTTGGGCTTGGTTAGTACTTGGATGGGAGACCACCGGGGAATATCAAGTACTGCAGGCATTACATTTTACAATTGAAATGTGTGGAGGACAAAAGTAAATTTTGGAGGAATCACCCCCAGCTCACTAAACATAAAAGTCATGAAAGCAGAAATGCAATCGCCTGCGGCCACACCACCTTGAATAAACCTGATCTCGTCTGATCTCAGAAGCTAAGCAATGTTGGGCTTGGTTAGTACTTGGATGGGAGACCACCTGGGAATATCAAGTGCTGCAGGCATTACATTTTTGTTATTACATTTTACAATTGAAATGTGTGGAGGACAAAAGGATATTTTGGAGGAATCACCCCCAGCTCACTAAACATAAAAGTCATGAAAGCAGGAATGCAATCGCCTGCGGCCACACCACCTTGAATAAGACTGATCTCGTCTGATCTCAGAAGCTAAGCAATGTTGGGCTTGGTTAGTACTTGGATGGGAGACCACCTGTGAATATCAAGTGCTGCAGGCATTACATTTTTGTAATTACATTTTACAATTGAAATGTGTGGAGGACAAAAGTAAATTTTGGAGGAATCACCCCCAGCTCACTAAACATAAAAGTCATGAAAGCAGAAATGCAATCGCCTGCGGCCACACCATTTTGAATAAGCCTGATCTCGTCTGATCTCAGAAGCTAAGCAATGTTGGGGCTTGGTTAGTACTTGGATGGGAGACCACCTGGGAATATCAAGTGCTGCAGGCATTACATTTTACAATTGAAAATTGTGGAGGACAAAAGGAAATTTTGGAGGAATAACCCCCAGCTCACTAAACATAAAAGTCATGAAAGCAGAAATGCAATCGCCTGCGGCCACACCACCTTGAATAAACCTGATCTCATCTGATCTCAGAAGCTAAGCAATGTTGGGCTTGGTTAGTACTTGGATGCGAGACCACCTGGAATATCAAGTGCTGCAGGCATTACATTTCACAATTGAAATGTGTGGAGGACAAAAGGAAATTTTGGAGGAATCACCCCCAGCTCAATAAACATAAAAGTCATGAAAGCAGATATGCAATCGCCTGCGGCCACACCACCTTGAATAAGCCTGATCTCGTCTGATCTCAGAAGCTAAGCAATGTTGGGCTTGGTTAGTACTTGGATGGGAGACCACCTGGGAATATCAAGTGCTGCAGGCATTACATTTTACAATTGAAATGTGTGGAGGACAAAAGGAAATTTTGGAGGAATCACCCCCAGTTCAATAAACATAAAAGTCATGAAAGCAGATATGCAATTGCCTGCGGCCACACCACCTTGAATAAGCCTGATCTCGTCTGATCTCAGAAGCAAAGCAATGTTGGGCTTGGTTAGTACTTGGATGGGGGACCACCTGGGAATATCAAGTGCTGCAGGCATTACATTCTACAATTGAAATGTGTGGAGGACAAAAGGAAATTTTGGAGGAATCACCCCCAGCTCACTAAACATAAAAGTCATGAAAGCAGAAATGCAATCCCCTGCGGCCACACCACCTTGAATAAGCCTGATCTCGTTTGATCTCAGAAGCGAAGCAACGTTGGGCTTGGTTAGTACTTGGATGGGAGACCACCTGGGAATATCAAGTGCTGCAGGCATTACATTTTACAATTGAAATGTGTGGAGGACAAAAGGAAATTTTGGAGGAATCACCCCCAGCTCAATAAACATAAAAGTCATGAAAGCAGATATGCAATCGCCTGCGGCCACACCACCTTGTATAAGCCTGATCTCGTCTGATCTCAGAAGCTAAGCAATGTTGGGCTTGGTTAGTACTTGGATGGGAGACCACCTGGGAATATCAAGTGCTGCAGGCATTACATTTTACAATTGAAATGTGTGGAGGACAAAAGGAAATTTTGGAGGAATCACCCCCAGCTCACTAAACATAAAAGTCATGAAAGCAGAAATGCAATCGCCTGCGGCCACACCACCTTGAATAAGCCTGATCTCGTCTGATCTCAGAAGCTAAGCAATGTTGGGCTTGGTTAGTACTTGGATGGGAGACCACCTGGGAATATCAAGTGCTGCAGGCATTACATTTTACAATTGAAATGTGTGGACGACAAAAGGAAATTTTGGAGGAATCACCCCCAGCTCACTAAACATAAAAGTCATGAAAGCAGAAATGCAATCGCCTGCGGCCACACCACCGTGAATAAGCCTGATCTCGTCTGATCTCAGAAGCTAAGCAATGTTGGGGCTTGGTTAGTACTTGGATGGGAGACCACCTGGGAATATCAAGTGCTGCAGGCATTACATTTTTGTAATTACATTTTACAATTGAAATGTGTGGATAAAAGGAAATTTTGGAGGAATCACCCCCAGCTCACTAAACATAAAAGTCATGAAAGCAGAAATGCAATCGCCTGCGGCCACACCACCTTGAATAAGCCTGATCTTGTCTGATCTCAGAAGCTAAGCTAAGCAATGTTGGGCTTGGTTAGTACTTGGATGGGAGACCACCTGGGAATATCAAGTGCTGCAGGCATTACATTTTTGTAATTACATTTTACAACTGAAATGTGTGGAGGACAAAAGGAAATTTTGGAGGAATCACCCCCAGCTCACTAAACATAAAAGTCATGAAAGCAGAAATGCAATCGCGTGTGGCCACACCACCTTGAATAAGTCTGATCTCAGATGCTAAGCAATGTTGAGCTTGGTTAGTACTTGGATGGGAGACCACCTGGGAATATCAAGTGCTTCAGGCATTACATTTTACAATTGAAATGTGTGGACGACAAAAGGAAATTTTGGAGGAATCACCCCCAGCTCACTAAACATAAAAGTCATGAAAGGAAAAATGCAATCGCCTGCGGCCACACCACCTTGAATAAGTCTGATCTCAGAAGCTAAGCAATGTTGGACTTGGTTAGTACTTGGATGGGAGACCACCTGGGAATATCAAGTGCTGCAGGCATTACATTTTACAATTGAAATGTGTGGAGGACAAAAGGAAATTTTGGTGGAATCACCCACAGCTCACTAAACATAAAAGTCATGAAAGCAGAAATGCAATCGCCTGCGGCCACACCACCTTGAATAAGTCTGATCTCAGAAGCTAAGCAATGTTGGGCTTGGTTAGTACTTGGATGGGAGACCACCTGGGAATATCAAGTGCTGCAGGCATTACATTTTACAATTGAAATGTGTGGCGGACATAAGGAAATTTTGGAGGAATCACTCCCAGCTCACTAAACATAAAAGTCATGAAAGCAGAAATGCAATCGCCTGCAACCACACCACCTTGAATAAGTCTGATCTCAGAAGCTAAGCAATGTTGGGCTTGGTTAGTACTTGGATGGGAGCCCACCTGGGAATATCAAGTGCTGCAGGCATTACATTTTTGTAATTACATTTTACAATTGAAATGTGTGGAGGACAAAAGGAAATTTTGGAGGAATCACCCCCAGCTCACTAAACATAAAAGTCATGAAAGCAGAAATGCAGTCGCCTGCGGCCACACCACCTTGAATAAGTCTGATCTCAGAAGCTAAGCAATGTTGGGCTTGGTTAGTACTTGGATGGGAGACCACCTGGGAATATCAAGTGCTGCAGGCATTACATTTTACAATTGAAATGTGTGGAGGACAAAAGGAAATTTTGGAGGAATCACCCCCAGCTCACTAAACATAAAAGTCATGAAAGCATAAATGCAATCGCCTGCGGCCACACCACATTGAATAAGCCTGATCTCGTCTGATCTCAGAAGCTAAGCAATGTTGGGCTTGGTTAGTACTTGGATGGGAGACCACCTGGGAATATCAAGTGCTGCAGGTATTACATTTTTGTAATTACATTTTACAATTGAAATGTGTGGAGGACAAAAGTAAATTTTGGAGGAATCACCCCCAGCTCACTAAACATAAAAGTCATGAAAGCAGAAATGCAATCGCCTGTGGCCACACCACCTTGAATAAGTCTGATCTCAGAAGCTAAGCAATGTTGGGCTTGGTTAGTACTTGGATGGGAGACCACCTGGGAATATCAAGTGCTTCAGGCATTACATTTTACAATTGAAATGTGTGGAGGACAAAAGGAAATTTTGGAGGAATCACCCCCAGCTCACTAAAAATAAAAGTCATGAAAGCAGAAATGCAATCGCCTGCGGCCACACCACCTTGAATAAGTCTGATCTCAGAAGCTAAGCAATGTTGGGCTTGGTTAGTACAAAACGAAATCTCGGAGGAATCACCCCCAGCTCACCGAATATAAGTCATAAAAGCAGACACTGCACGAAAATAAAGGTTTACAAATTTAGTACATTTGTAAACAATTTATGAACCTTAAGTTTGCAGGGGTTTACAACGTCATAGTAAACCATTTTGTAATCTGTATGTTTACATTAAGTTTACACACACCTATGTGAGTAAACATTATGTTTACAATGTTTGCACAATGTTTGTAAATTACACACCAAAAAACCTTAGGTTTACAAAAGGTTTGCAGGTGTATAGGAAACCGCATGTAAAATTTAAGTTTGCAGAATGTTTACAAGAAACATATTGTCGCAGGTGACGCTGAACTAGTTATTCCATATAGTAAAACATTAGACTCCATTGCATGGAGGATCTCAGTAAGCTACAGTAAATGGTTCATCAAATGAAACAGATTCAGTTATGTTAAGTTTGCTATTGATGATGTGGAAAAGAACAGTAATTGGATACCAGAAAATATGAATAACAGTGAGTTTTGGCCTCCTTTAGTGTTCTGGATGGAAGGCGTACCTCGCAAAGTGACTCTGTGCGAACAGAAGGGAATGTATAGTAACAATGTATACAGATCCAGAACTTTTGTACATGGTGCAGAATTAACCCTGACACACAAATTGAAACATAATCCTCTTGTTATGTGTGCATGTAATATGTGCCAAAGCAAGTCATCAGTGACTGGGCCCAAACTTTGTCCAGCCTGTAGTCATTTAGCTAAACACTGTAGAATCTTGTTTGAATGTAATGATTCTGAAGGAATTTCTTTTTCTCATCTAAATGTAGATCCAAAGGATATTAAGAGGATTGAATGCATAAATTGTGAAGGAGATCATTTAGTGAAATAAGCACATCTAGGTAAATTGGAATTTGTAGAAGGTGTCCCAGCTAAACGTGTCCAAGTATCTTGTAGGTACGAAGTGAGGAAGATGGCGTCTCACACCTGTGATGCTAAACTTTGGATAAAGGGGCCTGTTGTCGTTTTCGTGGAACCAACCAGAGCTGAACCCGGCACAGAAGAATCCTGCTGGAAACATGGGGATATGCTGAATATGTACTAGGCGATTTCAAATATGGAATGTATTATAAAATGAAGTGTCAAAGATATTAGGAAGGATAAAGAAAGAGTATCCTTGTACCACTAGTATGTGGCTCTCTTGCTCCATGAAATAGGTCAGTCCTCTCTTGTTTGGAATTACACATGTATTCAATTAAATACTTAGTAGTCTGAGATTCCCTAAGAAAATATATATAATGAACGATTTACCACTAGTATATCTTATCTTCAGAAAGCATGACGCTTGATAAAAAGCACCATTCCGTCTAAAAGTGAACGTTAATCTACAAATGTATGCCCTAAAAACACAAGATAAGAAGAGACTCTTTATGACCAAAAGATTAACTAACAGCCAGAGGTCTTGAGAAAAAAATTCTGTCTCGGCTGGATTTTGTATGAACAAAGAGAAGGGTCAAGCCTAGTTGAATGCAGTTATACTGGCCTATATTTGGATTTAAATCTTAAGAGGGATTCACCAAAGTAATATTATAGCAACTGATAAACAGAGGTAAATTAATTGAAAGATTATCTTATAATGAAACAGGTTCAGTGCTAATTGACACTGTTTATAGTTCATAACAGTTATTTCATAAGATTAATAATATGTTTTAAGTATTTGCTATAATGAGAAAACATATTATTTAAAACTGACAAGTATTATTGCTTGTTCACGACTTTGCTTTAGTGATAAGAAGATTAAAAGCTGGAGCAGTATTCAATTGAATTAATTGAGAAAGAGGAAGATTAATTCTTCTTTCTATTGAACAATAAGACTTCTAGACATTATGATATCCATTGAATTATAGAAGTTAAAAGGTGTTGTGTTGTGTTTTTGTGTTAAGTTTGTAATAATTTACTATAATGTACCTTGTTATTAATCCACTATACTATTGTCTAATGATGGTAGATGGAATCCTTATAATGTGGTTATTTGAAACTGCTGCAGTGAAAAGGGCCTCATATGGGCTGTAGAGAAAGGAGGGGGTCATCTTACATTCCACTTCAGCAAAATTGCAAATCTCATAGACTTGTAGTGTTAAGGTTTATGGAGTTAGTGGTTTAGTACTGATAAGTAAATGTCTTGAAATAATATGCACAAATCATGGCTTAATGGACAGGTCATATATCTAATAAAGTGTTTGCACAGACTCTGACCTTGGAAAAAAACAAGAGACTGTGGAAACTGCTAGCAGTAACATATTCTCAGAGTCAGGTACCGGTCAGAGCCAGGTCAGTGCATCTCTTAAGGGATAAATAATTGTAATGAAAACTATTACCACTTAAACCTAGTGAAACTACATGACTTGAATATTGTATGAGACAAACTTTTGTCAAATACTCTGTTAGACAATGGTATATGGAATCAAAACTGACTCATTAACAAAATGATGAAACAATATGAAGATAAAAGAAACACATACCTTTAATTTAGCATAATATAATCACTTAGAAGATGATGTCACATATTAAGAACATCTCTCATATATAACACATATAAAATTAGTGTTTTGCATGCAGTAGTGTTTTTATATTATATTATAAACCAAGATCCTGGGAACCTTGGTTCACTTAACTTTTCAGATAAAGGAGGGGCTTGGAGGAAAGCAAAGAAATGAGATCATAAGAGTTGAAACAAATGTGAGGTTTTGAATTTATTGAGTACATGACCCCTATTAATTCTGAAAAGTTAGTCCGGATCTTTTGAAAACTATTATTTGTAAAATGGATAAGAACTGTCCCACCTGATTAATGATTGGATTTAATTGAGGCGTCCCATGTATTCCAATGAGACGAAAAACCTATAAAACTCCAGAGTAATTTCAATGGAGTACCACACTCATCCCAGACAGGGCAAGGTGGTCCATCTTCTGCAAACCAAAAACACAATTGAACTGATTTAAGTCAGTTTAATTTGCCTGGTGAAGACAGTCATATCCTTTTACGATCTATATTAAAGGGTAAGCATTAATCAATTATTATTTTATCTCACATGTATTGCATGTATTGCTATAAGGGACTCATGCTATGTTTAGAAGATAGGAGAACATTTGTTGAATGTGCTGAAAAGAGGCTACTGGGTGTATTTAGTGTCGTGGTCGTTGCCAGGCCTGCCGGCTGCACTAATACATAAAGATGTATTAAAGTGTTAACGTTAATATCTGTTAAGACACTGGACTGCCCAGAACGTCTGTCAGCTGGGGATATGAAGCAGCCTGTAGCTACTCAATCCAATATTTAACTGTTAATAAACCGAAGGAGTACTGATCATACTCTGATTCGTAAAAACACTTTAGATACATGAGTCTGTCAATTTCTTGGGTACTATATTGGTCATCCGAATATACTGCGGGTCCAGAGCACGAACTATATCCCACTAGGAGTAATAACATCTCTGTCCTCCTAACGTCTCCCCTGAGATAAGAGTGTGTGCTGAGCAAATAAAAAGAGTACGTAAAGAAATCTGAACACGTGGATTTTGTGACAATATGTTGAGTAAAACTGGTTTGTACCTAGTATACACTACAATTGTAAACCATTTTAAACCTTAGGTTAAAAAAGGTATATTTATATGGTTTACTCACAATCTTTCTGGTATAAAATAGTATTGAATAGATAATGCAGTGGCCATATAGTTTATATTGCTAGCTGATTCCCCCAGTCCTTTTAATTGTGTTTTGTAACTTTAGGAGAAAGCTTCAGTGTAATATTTTTTTTTAAATTGTCAGAGCTTTCCTATGTTTTCAGTGCCCCACATTCTCTGAAAACAAATATATAAAACTGATGACATAGTGAAATCCTACTATCAATACCATTTTTGTGGGTTGGCAGTTTGCAGTATTTCATTGTGATTTTTTTTTTTTTATCACTATACCATAAAAAAGTGTTAAGCAACATTACATGTGTTTGCCCATGGTATGCTCAGCAAAATCAACTGCTCATGGAAGGCATGACCAGTCCATCATGCTGAACGCTCTGGGCAAACACATGCAATGTTTTATGTCCCGGGCTCACTCCTTCTCATCTTTTGTCACTCATTGATGGTATCAGCTGTCCATAAGCATCAGGACAATGCCGTGTTTCACCACCTTCTGGTGTCTCCTCATCACCTACCTTGGACTGCTTAACTTTTCTTTCATTACCCTAACTAAATTGTACTTGGCTGTTGTTTCCTAGTGATTCAATTTGAGTTAAGTTTTCACCATCCAAGCTGAGGGCAATTCGGCCCATCTTCCTCCTTGTTTTATCCCCTGCTGTGTTGGCACTGAACTCTGCCGGGAAAAAAAACAAAAAAACATGAAGGTCTGCTGTGCTGTAAGTAGTTCATCTTGGGTTGTCTGTCGGGACTGTACCATAAAATAACATTTGCTTACTAACGTGTGTGTACATTAGTTTGTGTTACATGGTGGATTGAGGCTGTAGTCTTGTCGGGAGCGTCACATGTACATAGCCAGAGTTGTGAGTTTCTTAATTTAGTTTTTGAGCAGGGGTAGAAAAAAGCTGACATCTGAGTGAGGGTTTAAATCAAGGGCAGCATTAATTATCTATCTATCTATCTGTCTATCTATCTATCTATATGCGCCTAGGGTACAGAGAGGTTAGAAAACTATTTGCTTTAAGTCTGCAAAAAGAACAATACTATTTATATGTTAAAGTAATGTTTATGTAGAATATAAACATCAAATCTGGGTAACAAACAACATCAACTTAATTCTGATAAGCTCTTTAACTCAAGTACAGATAATAAAAAAAAAAAACATTTATTTTATTATGATTAATGATTTGAAAAATTAACTTTTACTTAAATCAGGAAATCACTTGAGAGAAAAATGTATATTTCAAGAACCAACCTTGGCCAAGATGGCAGAAATATAAAATTACAATCACAGTGTTAAATAATAAATTGTACCAACAATAATAATACATGGACCTTTGAATATTTAAAAGAGCATGTCGGAAATAAAAATCAATAATATGTTTAAATTAGAATCAAGTGTAACTTCCATGATTTACAATAAATATACAAACTATTACAGAAAACCACACTTACACCTCTTAGGCTTACAGTGGTTGTAATAAACTATAGAAGTAAATGAAAAAAAATGAAAGAATGACCTTTCCTGGTATGACCAAAAGCATCATTTTCAGTGATGCCCTACAATGCTGAACCACACTATGAAATAAGTTCATGAGTATTACCAAATAAGATCACCATTTTACGATAGTCGATTAAAATGTAGAAACATGTTGATGGTAAAAATAACTTACCGAATACTGAGGTACTAATGTACTTTTTCATGAATGTCCACAAAAAAGTACAATGTAAGAAATATCAAGATTATTTCTCATATTAATAAAAATAATAAACATAACCTCAGAGACAGGAGATGGCAGGTGCAAGCACCAGTGTGTGTATTTATTAATAAGCCAAATAAACAAACAAACAATTTAAACAAAACAACTCGAACACTCACAAAAAAAACATAACTCACCACACACAAACTGGAGACCCGCACTCGCCAGGACTACTGTCCTAAATGGAGCCTCCAGACTCCTATCTCAATTAGAGATAGAGACAAACATTATTTTTTTCTTAGAACAACAATTACATGCAACACATTTTTAGCATTTTGATAAGACAGCAGAATGAACAAACCAGTGCAACAGACACTTTGATTGGCATTAAAGAGAAAATGAACGAACCAGGGACATAGTGCGACAGACCGCTCAGAGACGTGCGTCAACACTTGCCTATGATTCATAGAATAAGGAGGAAATGAACGAACCACAGACATAGTGCGACAGATCGCTCAGAGACGTGTGTCAACACTTGCCTATGATTCAGAGAATAAGAGGAAATGAACGAACCACGGACATAGTGCGACAGACCGCTCAGAGACATGCGTCAACACTTGCCTATGATTCATAGAATAAGGAGGAAATGAATGAACCACAGACATAGTGCGACAGACCGCTCAGAGACGTGCGTCAACACTTGCCTATGATTCAGAGAATAAGAGGAAATGAACGAACCACGGACACAGTGCGACAGACCGCTCAGAGATGTGCGTCAACACTTGCCTATGATTCATAGAATAAGGAGGAAATGAACGAACCACAGACATAGTGCGACAGACCGCTCAGAGACGTGCGTCAACACTTATCTATGATTCAGAGGATAAGAGGAAATGAAAGGTAAGACATTAAATGTCAATCCAAGGATACCTCCTGGTTCAGCAAACACAGTCAGCAAATCTTTAAAAAATTGTAACCATGTATCGATTGCCACATCAGAAATAAAAAAATGTGTCTGCAACACCATCAAAAAAAGACATAACCATCTAACAAACCTCAGCACTTTTTCATGAACTGTTGCTGAGCTTGCGTATAGTTGTTCTGCTACATAATCTAAATTCTGAGAAATTCCTGCTTCTATATTTACAGCCATCTCTTTTTCCGCAGTTGCTTCCCACTGTTCTTCATTTTCACTGTCAGAGTGGTTCTCAATATTAAATTCAGATACAGGAAAGAATGACAAAACATTTTCATCAAATACATTTTTGGGCACATCTTGGTTACCGTCCACTTTCCAGGTTTCTTTCATTTGGCAATATATTCTTCTCCAGTTGATGATCAGTTCCTTTTGTACAACGATGCTCGTGGTATTGCTCATAATGTACAGAATTATAGCTGACTTTACAAATTTCACATATCACTCTCTTCTCATCTGGCTCGCTTTTCTTTCTTCAGGAAATCTATAAAATAAAAAAGAGCGAAACTTTGATGAATCACTTCCCTTTTAAGAAAAAATCTTAACAAGAAATGTTCTGAAAATATTTCATAAAAACTTCTGGTCAAGTTTCTGAGTACATGTAGTGTGTGTGCTGCGTGTTGTGAAGGGTTTTAAAAAGGGTATTGTGCAGGACCCGCTTTACCATTATTTTAAAATGATTAATCCGATTAATCTACAGATTAATTAGCTGATGCCCATAAATTAACCAATCAAACATTTTAATCGAGTGACAGCCCTAATTTAAAACTCTTACGGCCCTAATTATTACATTTACTATAGTAGATCGAGGTTCACTGTATTGCGGCACTGTGCCTTTAAGAAATGAATAATCTGAACGGAAGCAGGTGACATCACAAATAAGATGAAGTAGAACAAAGCAGCAAAAAGTATGTACATGCAGCAGCCTACAAAAATAAAAAAGAAAGTGGTCCAGTGGTTAAAGAAAAGGGCTTGTAACCAGGAGGTCCCCGGTTCAAATCCCACCTCTGTCACTGACTCATTGTGTGACCCTGAGCAAGTCACTTAACCTCCTTGTGCTCCGTCTTTCGGGTGAGATGTATTTGTAAGTGACTCTGCAGCTGATGCATTGTTCATACACCCTATTCTCTGTAAGTCGCCTTGGATAAAGGTGTCTGCTAAATAAAAAATACATCTAAAAATGCAACAGCTTTATCATCACTGACAGAGACACTCCTCCACAGAAGCAGGAAAGAGTATGTTTGGATGTAAAGAAATCATACGCATTACTTTATTAAAAAACTTAACTTGAACTGTGGCAAAAACTCATTTGCAAAGAAAAGTGTGCAACAGAAACCACATATAATAGTAATAATTCATATAATAATATTGTTCTACTGTAAATTAATGTTTTGTGTGCGCTTGTTTGATGTATGGGGTCAGTGGAGCGCTTTGAGGCACTGACCGGCTTTTTTTGTTGTTGCAAATATCAGAATGGTGTTTTTTTTTTTTTTTTTACTTTGCTTAAAAAGCGATAGCTTTAAAACAACTTACAAGCTGTCTATAAAATTGGATCACGTGAAAGGCTTGCGATGCTAGTTATCGCTGGAAAGCTATTTGGTTGGGTGATATCAAACCACTTTTTTGTAGTGACCAAGCGATAGTTGCTCTTTGTTTTGTTTCTGGTGTAGGACGCTCAGAGCACTGCACCGTATAAAACACACAAACAAATAAATCAATCATACAGGTCAAACAGCTCATTTCCACATGAAGTTCAGTTTGAATTTCAAAACAAGGCAGAACTTATGACACTGCACTTAGCAAGAATAAAGCAGTATCATAAACATTTCTAATTGTGAAACTATTTCATCATGTGCACTATGATCAACTACAAACTCAGTCATAAGTAATACAAGGCATTACCACTATAGGACGATAGGATGCAGTAATTAATTGCCAACGGTCCTCATATATTTTAAGAATAATAGGGGCTGTAAAAGGAGTCAAGTCAAGTCGAAAATAGTATATTTGCTAATGTTAAAACAAACACTCTTTAAGTGCTATATATTGTATTGTATTGTAGCTAGAACGGATTGGACAAAAGTGTGGTTCCTCAGAATAAAAAAGTAATATTGGTTGAGGTGGTTGTATATGAGCAACACTGCAAAACATCTATTATATATATATATATGAAGTAATTAATTAATTAATTAATTAATTAATTAATTAATTAGTATCATCATTATATATATATATATATATATATATATATATATATATATATATATATATTGTATTTTATTTTTTAGAAATGCCAGACTCGAATACAGGGGGTCCCTCATTCATCAGCATCGGAGGAGGAGAAAAAAGAAGATAAGTGCCTTTAAAGTGCTCCCTGTGGAAGTCACTGTGATGAGCACAGAAGAATCTGAGGAGGAAGATAATCCCTTTAATGAAGGAGAAAAATATCTGTGAAGGTAATTTGACCACGAAAATGGGAGTCACAAAAATTTAAAGAGGGGAAAAAAGCATGTGATGCTGCATTTGGCATTCTGAAAAAAAGGGAAATCCAAACTTCCTTGCAAAAGAGGAACATTTTCAAATTACAAAAGACCAGATTTGCCTGCTGAGTTTTCATGGTTGATTAAAGATTAACATGGGTGAAATTTAAAGGACACAATTTAAAGTTATAACAAATTTGGGAAGAGATATCTTACATGGTTTTGACTCCCATTTTGTGAATTGTGTTTTTCTTTTATTATTATTATTATTATTATTATTATTATTATTATTATTATTATTATTATTATTATTATTTATGTGGTTCCTTATCACATTATTCCTAAGATCAAGATCCTGAGAAGAATGATCTTGTGATCTCGACATAACAAAGACATTTTCAATGTCCTCAATGAGCCACTGTAAATAAATAAATAAATAAATAAATAAATAAATAAATAAATAAATAAAAGGCCTACTGGAAAACTAAATATGTTTTATGCTGTTATCTATGCTTGCATATTTAATAATAAAAACAAATGCTTAAAAAAAACTTGTTTGGTATTAATTTAAAAGTTGCCTAACTGTTTTAGCTAACTTTACAAAAGGTATTGTATTCTTATATGCTTATTTTCTTTTTTTACAAACTAGTGTAAATACTTCAGGTTTAATGATACTCCATTAAATAAAGAACATTAGCAAGACCTTTCATTGTAACTTTAAACAGATTAAATCAAACGTCTTGCAAGTCGAGTAACTTTGTTATGTAGAATACAAAAACGGGGGGTTAAAATTTGGCAAATTTAATGGCTATGTGCACAGCTGTTTACAGAGGTAATGCAAAAAAACAGGTTAAAATGGTCTGTGTAAACCATTCACAAAGACAGGTTTACAACATTTTAAACTTAATGTCCAAAAGGGCATACTGTGGAAATAAGTTTGTATCACTTTGTAAACCTGATGAAAAAATACTGTTTACCATTCAATTTATGCAAACCATTCTAAACTATACATTTGCAAAGGTTTACATAGTTTGTAAACCATTATTTTACTAATGTGCAAACCTGAGGTCCAAATGGACTAAAAGACCTCCATTAGGTTCTTGGTCTAGTAAACCATTTGTAAAAATAAAGTTTACAATAGGTTTGCAACATGTGTGCATACTTTGCAAACTAAGTTTGTATATTTTACAATAGGTTTACATAGTTTGTAAACCATTATTTTACTAATGTGCAAACCTGAGGTCCAAATGGACTATAAGTCCTCCAAAGTTCTTGGTCTTGTAAACCAGTTGTAAAAATAAAGTTTACAATAGGTTTGCAACATGTGAAAACTTTGCAAACTTTGTTTGTTTAGTTTTACAATAGATTTACACCATTTGTAAACCATATTTTTCGTGCATTGAGAACTGCAATCGCCTGCGGCCACACCAATTTGAATAAGCCTGATCTCGTCTGATCTCAGAAGCTAAGCAATGTTGGGCTTGGTTAGTACATGGATGGGAGACCACCTGGGAATATCAAGTACTGCAAGCATTACACTTTTGTAATTACATTTTACCATTGAAATGTGTGAACGGGACAAAAAAAGGAAATCTCGGCGGAATCACCCCCAGCTTACCTAACATAAAAGTCATAAACACAGAACAGCAACCGCCTGTGGCCACACCACCTTGAATAAGCCTGGTGGATTGTGGGATTGGTCATGTGATCTGAGGTGAAACCTACACTGTGCTAGTGGAGGAATCTCTGTTTGGGGATTTTATTTGTAGCTTTTTCTACTTTCATTTTCATCTTTTTTCTTAGAAATGGAGGCTGCTGATTACCAAGCACTATCGACAGATATTGCAAGGGAGCCGGGGGTCCGGTTGGAAGCTGCATCAACAAGTAAGTAGGGGGTAGAGCAGTTACAAGCTGCTGGGGACTGTGCAACAGAAGGGCTGTGCATAACTTGCCCTTTAGGGTAAACTATGCTAACTGTGGCTGAGGGAATTGGAAACAACAAAAGAGAGAAGGAGGACTGGGTTGAGACAGGGGGGAAAAATGTTTAGAAGAGCGAAGGTGAAAGTGAAACCTAACCTTGATAAGATAACATTGTCACGAATCCTGAGGGTTCACATTTCTTACATACTCTTTTTGTTTGCTCAGCACAGACTCTTATCTCAGGGGAGACGTTAGGAGGACAGAGATATTGTTACTCCTAGTGGGTTATTGTTCATGCACTGGACCCGCAATATATCCAGATGACTAATTTAGTACTCAAGAAATTCACAGACTTATGTATTTAAAGTTTTTTTTTTACGAATCAGAGTATGATCAGTACTCATTTGGTTTATTAACGGTTAAATATTGGATTTAGTAGCTACAGGCTACTTCATATCCCCAGCTGACAGATGCTCTGGGCAGTCCAGTGTCTTAACAGATATCAACGTTAACACTTTAATACATTTATATGTATTTGCAAGGGCTGCGGGCAGGCCAAGAACACATCACCCAAAGCACCCAATGGTATCTTTCAGCACATTCAACAGAATACTCTCTTAATTCTAGAACATATTGTGAATCCTTTATAGCAATGCATGCGATACATGTGAGATAAAATAATAATTGATTAATGCTTACCCTTAAATATAAATCGTAAAAGAATATAACTGTCTTCACCAGGCAAATTGAGTTCAATCAGCTCAACTGTGTAGGTCTGCACATAATGGACCACATTACCCTGTCAGGTATGAGTGTGGTACTCCATTGTAATTACTTAGGAGTTTTATAGGTTTTTCATCTCATTGGGATACATGGGACGCCTCAATTAAATCCAATCATTAATCTGTTGAGACAGCTCGTATCCCTTTTACAAATGATAGTTTTCAAAAGATCCGGACCAACTTTTCAGAATTAATTGGAGTCATGTACCAATAAATTCAAGACTTCATATTTGTCCAACTCCAAACCTATGATCTCATTCCTTGTTTTTCCTCCGAACCCCTCCTTTATCTGAAAAGTCAACTGAACCAAGGTTCCCCTGATCCTGGTCTATAATATAATATAAAAACACTACTGTTATATGTGCATGCAAAACACTATTTTTATATGTGTTATATATGAGAGATGTTTTTAATATGTGACATCATCTCTAATTGATTATATTTTGCTAAATTAAAGGTATGTGTTTCTTTTAACCTCATATTGTGTTTCATCATGTTTTTAATGAGTCAGTTTTGATACTATATACCATTGTCTAACAGAGTATTTGACAAAAAGTTTGTTTCATACAATATTCAAGTCAATTAGTTTCACTAAGTTTAAGTGGTAATAATTTTCATTACAATTATTTATCCCTTAAAAGATGCACTAACCAGGCTCTGACCTGTACCTGACTGAGAATATGCTATTGCAAGCAATTTCAACAGTCTCTTGTTTTTTCAAGGCCAAAGTCTGTGCAAACAGTTTTTTTAGATATATGACCTATCAATGTCTGTTAAGCCATAATTTTTGCATATTATTTCAAGATATATTCTTATCTGTGCTAAACCACTAATTCCATAAACCTTAAATTCCAAATCTATAAGACTTGCAGCTTTGCTGGAGTGGAATGTAAGAAGACCCCTCCTTTCTCTAAAGCCCATACATCTTGATAAGGAGAGAGGCCCCTTTTCCTCAATGCTAGGCAGCAGTTTTAAAGAACCACATTATAATGACTCCCTCTACCATCATTAGACAATAGTATAGTGCAATAATAACAAGGTACATTATAGTATATCATTACAAACTAACACAAGAACATAGCATAATACCTTTTATATTCTGTAATGCAATGGATATCATAATGTATAAAGGTCTTTTTGTTCAATAGAAGGAGAAAGAAACTGTACCACTTTCCCAATTAATTAAATCGAATACTGCTCTGGCTTTTAATCTTTTTATCACTACAGTAAAGTCATGAACAAGCAATACCACTCGTCAGTTTAAATAATATGCTTTCTCATTATACCAAATACTTAAAACATATGCTTAATCCTATGAAATCAAATAGGTATTTTTAGTTTCAGATATCATTCTGTCTAGAAAAGGTTAATCATTTATTTTATTAATTTGCAATACCTTTGTGTCTAATTTCTATTTTTTGACCATTATAAACTATAAACAGTGTCAATTAGCACTGAACCTTTTTTAACTATAAATATGGCATTATAAGATAAACTTTGAATTAATTTACTTCAGTTTAACAATTGCTCCTAGAATTTATAATATCACTTTATTTTGGTGATTCCTTCTAAGATTTAAATCCAAATACAGTCCAGTATAAATGCATTCAACTTGTATATATTTTATAATGACCGAACTAGGCTTGACCCTGTCCTTTGTTCATACAAAATCCAGCCGAAACAGGTTTTTTCTTAAGACCTTGGCTGCTAAGTTTTAATGTTGATTTATATGTTGCAAAGAATCCCTTTCTTATCTTGTTTTTGGAAACATCAATTTATAGGTGTGTAACAGGGCGAGCAGCCCTGTACAGTATTTGTTTGTTTTATTTCCTGGCTCTGGTCTGACGCCACCCACTCCGGCCGTCTTTGTGACACGTGGTGTCCTGCGTGGGATCTACAGCGCCTCCAGGACTCAGGCCAGAGCGGGAACTGCAGTTTTATTGAAAAACAAAAGGAAAAGAAATGTGGAGAAGAGGCTGGAGAGGAGCACAGGAGGGCAAAGGGAGAAAGGTGGAAGCAGGGCTGTGGTGTTTCGACTGTGGCCAAACTAGCCACACCACCATACCCTGCTCCGTCCACAGGACCCTTCAGGCAATGGCCCAAAGACTGGGATGGGGGAGTGGTGCCCTGGCTGTGGGGCATATCGGCACACGTTGTCCCTATTCCCCATGCAGAATGAAGAAGAGGAGCCCTTGCTGCCACGTCCTATGCCTGAATGGGAGGAGCCTGAGCGTACACAGCCCAAGTGGGAGGAGTCAGAGCGTCCACAGCCCAAGCGGGAGGAGCCTGAGTGTCCACAGCCCAAGCGGGAGGAGCCAGAGCGTCCACAGCCCAAGCGGGAGGAGCCCGAACGACCTACGCCTGAGTGGGAGGAGCCCGAACGTCCTACGCCCAAGAGGGAGGAGTCGGTGCGTCCACAGCCCAAAGAGGGGGGAGTCGGTGCATCCATAGCTCAAGAGGGGGAAGTCGGTGCTTCCACAGCCCTAGGACCCAAGCTGCCAGCAGAGAGAGAATGCCTGCTGGTTCCACCTCCACCAGCAGAAGAACAATGCCTGCTGTCCCCATCTCCACCAGCAGAGGAAGAATGCCTGCTGTCCCTGCGTCCACCAGCAGAGGAAAAATGCCTGCTGTCTCCATGTCCACCAGCAGAGGAACAATGCCTGCTGTCCCCGTGTCCACCAGCAGAGGAAGCATGCCTGTTGGTTCACCTGCCGCTGCCGTCTCAAGAGCCAGAAGGGGAGGAGTTACAGGCTCAACCTCCTGAATTTTTCTGGGGGGAGAAGGGCAGGATGCTGGTGTCCCCCAGCAGCCTCTATTTATGCTGCTGAAGGGAGCACGGCACACACCAGCCCAGCCGCCACAGCAGAGGGAGCCAGTACCGCCACAGCCTGCTTGCCCCTCCCACCTCCATCAGCAGAGGGTGAATACCTGCTGGTTCCGACACCACCAGGAGCAGAGGAGCAGGAGCTGCCTCTGCCTCCACCACTGCCAGGAGGAGAGCAGCAGGAGCTGCCTCTGCCTCCGCCACTGCCAGGAGCAGAACAGCAGGAGCTGTCTCTGTTTCCCCAACCTCCACCACAGGGATTACGGTGGCCGGAGCCCCAGAAAGGGGAGTTACCGGCTACAAAGACAGGGGGAGAGGTCAGGAGACCACTTTCCCCAGCAGAAGTTTGTTGCAGGAGTTCTTGTGGCCGGAGCCCCACAGGAGGGAGCTACCGGCTACGAAGAAAGGGGGAGAGGTCAGGAGACCAGCATCCCCCGCAGGAATTTCACTGCAGGAGTGGACCAGCATGCTGTCAGCCATGCCACTACCGGCAGGGGTGCTGACAGCATTGCCAGCCATAGGGCCCACTGAAGCCTCACTTCCCAGCCCGAGACTTTGTCCTGGACTGCTGGGTTTTTAAGGGGGGAGGTGGCCGTTGAGGCCATGTGTGCTACGCACAAGGGGGGGTATATGTGGCAATGTGCCCCGCCCCTGTGTGCATTTGTGTGTTATATGTTGTATGTTGCGTGTGTTAATGTTGGTGTATTGTAGTTGGTACACGGGATATAAATGGGTGTGTGCAGCACGAGTATTTAAAATGTAGATTTGTATTTAGGCACGAGGATGGCACAAATCACATCACGTTCATTTAAAGTATTAGTATATGAACACGGGAAAGTGCACTTTAATTAATTCACGTGCATTTGTACCGAGATTCCAATTGAATGATTGACTAGCAATCGATTCTCGGTACAACTGCATAAAAGCTGCATGTTTTCACTCACTCGGGGTTGGGAGTTCGGTGAGTGGAGAACGAGTGTGGAGAAGGAGAAACTAAATAGTAAAACGAAGGAAAAAGTAAATGATTGTTTATTTTCACTCACCGTGTTTGTTCGTTTGTCTTTTTGTTTTGGCAACGAGTGCCGTGTCCTGTGTGTTTTTGTCTTACAATCTTTTTATTTTCTGTTCTGTTTATTTATTAAATGCTGAGCGAAAGCATTCACTCAGCTCAACCAAACTCCACCTCTCTCTTGTTGTTTTATTACCTGGCTCTGGTCTGACGCCACCCTCTCCGGCCGTCTATGTGGCAAGGTGTGATTAACATCCACTTTTTTAGCCGGAATTGTGCATTTTTATCAAGCTTCACGCTTTCTGAAGATAAGATATACAAACAGTAAATCGTTTATTATATATTTTCTTAGAAATTCCCAGATTACCAAATACTTAATTAATTTCCTGTCAAAACAACGAGTGGACTGACCTATTTCATGGTGCAAGGGAGACGTCTACTGACAATACAAGGTTACTCTATCTTTATCCTTCCTTCAAAAAACCTCTAACCCATTATTTTTTATATCAAAGTACATTCCATATTTGAAATCATCCAGCACATGTCCAGCATATCTGCCCGTTCCCAGCAGAATTCAACTTCTGTACCAGGTTCAGCTCTAGTTGGTTCCATAACAAGTCCCTTGATCCAAAGTTTCTCCATCGCAGGTGTGGATTTCCATGGTCTGACTTCATTCCTATAAGATACTTGGACACGTTTAGCTGTACATATTATTTCTATATATTTCCTTTTGTTCACACAGGGTCATTTTGCAAGGTATGCCTTCCATCCAGAATACTAAAGGAGGTCAAAACTCACTTTTATTCATATTTTCAGGCACTCAGTTGTTGCCTTGCCCTACATGATCAGTTGGCAGACTTAACATAACTGAATCTGAATCAGTTGATGAACCGTGCACTGTAGCTTACTGAGATCCTCCATGCAAAGAGGTCCAATGTTTTACTACACAGAATAACTAGTTCAGCGTCACCTGCGACAACATCCAGGTGTGTGAGGAAAAAGAAAGACATTGGGACATTGGTTTGCAAAACAACGGTTGCAAAAATGATTAAAACAAAAGGGTTTGATGTTCTGCAGGAAAAGGAAGCATAATGGTCAGGTTTTTGAAAGAATTGTTTCTTCTTTTTGCAGGAATGGTCTCAATATTATCACTTAATGTAAATGGGTTAAGGAATTTTGCTAAACTTGAAAAAATTTTAATTAATGTAAATAAGAATGATATTGTCTGCCTGCAGGAAACTTTCTGGGATGATGTTTTTATTCATGATTTCAAGCATTTATGGAATGGGGACATCTATACTAGTAATTATTCCAACCATAGGAGAGGGGTGGCTGTATTAGTTAGTAATAATTTTAAGGAAAGCGTTTCTTTGTTAGAGAAGGATACCGAAGGGAGATTTATAAAAATCCAAATTAATTTTAAAAATAATTGTTTTGAATTGGTTAATTGTTATGCTCCTAATGACAAAAGGAGCGTTTTGATTTTTTTACTGGCCTAGAGAGACACCTAGGAGCAGACAATGTCATTATGGTGGGAGACTTCAATGTAGCTATGAGCACTATTGACATCGCATCAGGAATGGTTTTCAAAGGTGATTATTCCAGAAATTTGTTGGCAAGGCATTTGGAGAATTATAATTATATTGATTTCTGGAGATGCCGAAATTCTTTAAAGAGGGATTTCTCCAGGAGACAGTTTGTACAAAAGGAATTAAACCAAAGCAGAATAGATTTTGGAATATGTCATGTTAACTTTCTTAGCTACCTGGGGAAGATTGGTTATAAATTCACCTCTTTCAGCGATCATGCTGCTTTCTCTTTTCAAGTCCTGTTTAATAAGTTGCATAAAGGACCAGGGTTGTGGTGTCTTAATAATCCATTTTTGAAAGAAGATTTGTTTAGTAAGGGAATTGAAATATTAATTAGGGATAGTATGAAGTGTCCATTGTTTCAAAATGAAAAACGAATATGGTGGGATAATTTAAAATACAATATAAAGAAATACTGCATTCAATATGGGATAAATAGAAATAAAATTAAAATTAAGAATGAGCAGGAGGTTCAGGTAGAACTTAAACGTGAATATGAGAAGGCAGCAGAACTGATGGATATGAATTATAACAGAATTGAGGAATTGCAAGACAAAATTAAAGGAATTGAAAACGAGCGCTGTGAGGGGGCAATACTAAGATCCAAAGCCAGACATGTGGTGGAGGGAGAGAAAAGCACTACATTCTTTTTTGGGCTTGAAAAACAAAGACAACAGGATTCCTATATAGAAGAACTGACTAAAAGTAATGGGGAAGTAACTAAAGAACAGGGTGAAATCTTAAAAGAAGTTTGTAATTTTTACACAGGGCTTTTTAAAAAACAAGGTACAATTTTGGAGGAGAGGGAGAAAATACTTTCTTTTATAGCAACTAAAGTGAGTGAGGAAGACAGGGAGAGTTGTGAGAAGGAGATTAGGTTGGAGGAACTGGAAGACGCCTTGCAGGATATGACAACTAATAAAAGTCCTGGTTCAGATGGGTTAACCCTGGAATTTTATCTTAAATTTAAAAATCTTATCTGCCCTATTTTATTACAAGTATTTAAAGAGGTTAAAGAGAAAGGTCTTTTAAGTCCAACAATGAGAATGGGGATAGTTACTTTAATCTACAAGAAACAAGGAGATAAAGCCTTATTAAAAAACTATCGGCCCATAAGTCTGTTGAATTGTGATTATAAGGCACTAACAAGGATTTTCACAAATCGTTTGAAAGCGGTATTGCCTAAGATAATATCCTCCTCCCAAACTTATTGTGTGCCAGGAAGGGATATAGCGGATACAATATGTTCGGTAAGGGATGTAGTTAGTTACTTGAAAATGGAGCAAAAAGAAAGCTATATTTTAAAAGTAGATCAGGAAAAAGCCTTTGATAGGGTGGAACATGATTACTTATTAGAGGTGCTGCAGAGATTTGGTTTTGGGAATAGTTTTACCTCATGGGTTAAGATTTTTTATACCAATATTTTTAGTAGGGTAAAATGTAATGGCAATCTGACTGAGTTCTTCCCAGTGGAGAGGTCAGTGAGACAGGGATGTCCTCTCTCTGCTTTGCTGTATTCAGTAATTGCAGAACCCCTGAGCCTGGCAATACAAGGGAATAAAGACATAATTGGAGTCCCAATTCCTGGTTGTAATGAAAAATCAATTATATATCAGCATGCAGATGACACCACACTCACAGTGTCGAGTTTAGACAGCATCCCAAAAATAATGGAAGTGTTCACATCTTACTGTTCTGCTTCAGGGGCAAAAATCAATATTGATAAATCAGAAATTCTCCCTGTAAGGAAAAGCAATACACTTTTAGATATACCTTTCAAAATTGCAGAGGAAAGCCTTCAGATCTTGGGGGTATATATTGGATTAGAAGAGAGGTCAGTGGCTGAAAAGAACTGGCAGGAAAAGATAATCAAAATGAGGGCCATCTTGAATTTGTGGAGTGGCAGGGAGTTGACTCTGAAGGGTAAAGTATTGGTCATTAATAGTCTGTTTCTTTCCAGGATATGGTATTTACTGAGTGTTAAGGAGATCCCCCAGTGGGCTGAGAAAGAGATTAAAAACATGATGGTTAGGTTTCTGTGGGCTGGGAAACCTGCTAAGATCAGCTATAATACAGTCATTGGGAAAATCAGTAAAGGAGGGCTAATGCTGGCAGATATTGAGCTAAAACGAAAGAGCTTTCGAATTAAAGTGGTTAAAAAGTTTTTAGACCCTACGAATAACAGTGTATGGAAGCACTTTCTGAAACATTTCTTATCAAATTGTGGGGGTTTGGGAATGGGGGAAGAAATTCTATTAATGTGTCTTAAACCTTCAATGGTAAAGGATGTTCCCTGGATTTATAAAGAAGTTCTAGTGGCTTGGTCCGAGTTCTTGCAGCATGTCTCTTTTAAGCCAGAGACCAGAGAACAAATATTGGAGCAGCCTCTTTTTTTGAACCCACTGTTAAAAGTGCAAGGTGTGACACTTTATAAAAAGAGTTTTATAGAAGCAGGTGTTAGTAAAATTAAAGACATTATGTACGTTTTTAAAGAAGGCTTTTTACCCAGTTTGGCAATAGTTGACTTGGTAAAAGAAAAGAACGAAGATATTCCCATTAGTATAATAATAAAGGAGTACAGTAAAATACAAAGTGCCGTCCCTGAGAGTTGGGTGAGGGTTATTAATCAAGAACATAACAGCAAACTGTCACGTGGAGTTTCTTTGCCTGTGTTTCTTCTAAAAAGGGAAAATAAATACTTTAACATTATTGAATGTACGACCAAATTGTTCTATTTAGTGTTAATGAGTGTGGTTTTTAAAAAGCCAACGTCGGAGCAATTCTGGCAAAAAATATTTCCAAACTTTAAAATCTGTACAATTTGGAATAATGTAAGACAGACTTATAAATCTCCCGAATGTGAAGAAAATGATTTTAAACTGAGGCACAATTGCATCTTTACAAAGTGGCTCCTTTTTAAAATGCACAAAAGTGACAATGCCTTGTGTTCAGTGTGTCAAAGTAGAGAGGAAGGATTATTGCATCTATTTGTAAAATGCACTGAACTGCAGGGGCTGAGGGAATACTTGAGGGGTTTAATAGAGGGGTTCTTTAAATTTGCAGAGCAGAATGTACTCAATACATTGTCATGGGAGGAAATGTTTTTGTTTGGATTGACTGATAAAATAGATAATGTTAACACTCTAGCGGTGAACTTATTTTTGAGTTATGCAAGGTATACAATTTTAAAGAGAAGAAACATGGCAGAGTTTCATAATATGAAAGTAGATATTGTAAAATTGTATATTTTTTATGTGAAGAAAAATATTTCATATATATTTCATTACTGTGTAGAACATAAACAAATGGAGCATTTTGATGAAAAAATTCTCTATAACAATATTTTTCTTAGGAAAACACATAACAGCCTTGTTTTCAAGTTGTAAATATTGTACAATGTTAGAAAAATAAATAAATAAAAAAAAAAAAAAAAAAAAAATAAGCCTGATCTCAGAAGCTAAGCAATGTTGAGCTTGGTTAGTACTTGGATGGGAGACCACCTGGGAATATCAAGTGCTGCAGGCATTACATTTTACAATTGAAATGTGTGGAGGACAAAAGGAAATTTTGGAGGAATCACCCCCAGCTCACTAAACATAAAAGTCATGAAAGCAGAAATGCTATCGCCTGCGGCCACACCACCTTGAATAAGCCTGATCTCGTCTGATCTCAGAAGCTAAGCAATGTTGGGCTTGGTTAGTACTTGGATGGGAGACCACCTGGGAATATCATGTGCTCCAGGCATTACTTTTTTGTAATTACATTTTACAATTGAAATGTGTGGAGGACAAAAGGAAATTTTGGAAGAATCACCCCCAGCTCACTAAACATAAAAGTCATGAAAGCAGAAATGCAATCGATTGCGGCCACACCACCTTGAATAAGCCTGATCTCGTCTGATCTCATCTAATCTCAGAAGCTAAGCAATGTTAGGCTTGGTTAGTACGTGGATGGGAGACCACCTGGGAATATCAAGTGCTGCAGGCATTACATTTTTGTAATTACATTTTACAATTGAAATGTGTGGAGGACAAAAGGAAATTTTGGAGGAATCACCCCCAGCTCACTAAACATAAAAGTCATAAAAGCAGAAATGCAATCGCCTGCGGACACACCACCTTGCATACGCCTGATCTCGTCTGATCTCAGAAGCTAAGCAATGTTGGGCTTGGTTAGTACTTGGATGGGAGACCACCTGGGAATATCAAGTGCTGCAGGCATTACTTTTTTGTAATTACATTTTACAATTGAAATGTGTGGAGGACAAAAGGAAATTTTGGAAGAATCACCCCCAGCTCACTAAACATAAAAGTCATGAAAGCAGAAATGCAATCGCCTGCGGCCACACCACCTTGAATAAGCCTGATCTCGTCTGATCTCAGAAGCTAAGCAATGTTGGGCTTGGTTAGTACTTGGATGGGAGACCACCTGGGAATATCAAGTGCTGCAGGCATTACATTTTACAATTGAAATGTGTGGAGGACAAAAGGAAATTTTGGAAGAATCACCCCCAGCTCACTAAACATAAAAGTCATGAAAGCAGAAATGCAATCGCCTGCGGCCACACCACCTTGAATACGCCTGATCTCGTCTGATCTCAGAAGCTAAGCAATGTTGGGTTTGGTTAGTACTTGGATGTGAGACCACCTGGGAATATCAAGTGCTGCAGGCATTACATTTTTGTAATTACATTTTACAATTGAAATGTGTGGAGGACAAAAGGAAATTTTGGAGGAATCACCCCCAGCTCACTAAACATAAAAGTCATGAAAGCAGAAATGCAATTGCCTGCGGCCACACCACCTTGAATAAGCCTGATCTCGTCTGATCTCAGAAGCTAAGCAATGTTGGGCTTGGTTAGTACTTGGATGGGAGACCACCTGGGAATATCAAGTGCTGCAGGCATTACATTTTACAATTGAAATGTGTGGAGGACAAAAGGAAATTTTGGAGGAATCACCCCCAGCTCACTAAACATAAAAGTCATGAAAGCAGAAATGCAATCGCCTGCGGCCACACCACCTTGAATAAGCCTGATCTCGTCTGAGCTCAGAAGCTAAGCAATGTTGGGCTTGGTTAGTACTTGTATGGGAGACCACCTGGGAATATCAAGTGCTGCAGGCATTACATTTTTCCAATTGAAATGTGTGGAGGACAAAAGGAAATTTTGGAGGAATCACCCCCAGCTCACTAAACATAAAAGTCATGAAAGCAGAAATGCAATCGCCTGCGGCCACACCACCTTGAATAAGCCTGATCTTGTCTGATCTCAGAAGCTAAGCAATGTTGGGCTTGGTTAGTACTTGGATGGGAGACCACCTGGGAATATCAAGTGCTGCAGGCATTACATTTTACAATTGAAATGTGTGGAGGACAAAAGGAAATTATTGAGGAATCACCCCCAGCTCCCTAAACATAAAAGTCATGAAAGCAGAATTGCAATCGCCTGCGGCCACACCACCTTGAATAAGCCTGATCTCGTCTGATCTCAGAAGCTAAGCAATGTTGGGCTTGGTTAGTACTTGGATGGGAGACCACCTGGGAATATCAAGTGCTGCAGGCATTACATTTTACAATTGAAATGTGTGGAGGACAAAAGGAAATTTTGGAGGAATCACCCCCAGCTCACTAAACATAAAAGTCATAAAAGTCATGAAAGCAGAAAAGCAATCGCCTGCGGCCACACCACCTTGAATAAGCCTGATCTCGTCTGATCTCAGAAGCTAAGCAATGTTGGGCTTGGTTAGTACTTGGATGGGAGACCACCTGGGAATATCAAGTGCTGCAGGCATTACATTTTTGTAATTACATTTTACAATTGAAATGTGTGGAGGACAAAAGGAAATTTTGGAGGAATCACCTTCAGCTCACTAAACATAAAAGTCATGAAAGCAGAAAGGCAATCGCCTTCGGCCACACCACCTTGAATAAGCCTGATCTCGCCTGATCTCGTCTGATCTCGTCTGATCTCAGAAGCTAAGTAATGTTGGGCTTGGTTAGTACTTGGATGGGAGACCACCTGGGAATATCAAGTGCTGCAGGCATTACATTTTACAATTGAAATGTGTGGAGGACAAAAGGAAATTTTGGAGGAATCACCCCCAGCTCACTAAACATAAAAGTCATGAAAGCAGAAATGCAATTGCCTGCGGCCACACCACCTTGAATAAGCCTGATCTCGTCTGATCTCAGAAGCTAAGCAATGTTGGGCTTGGTTAGTACTTGGATGGGAGACCACCTGGGAATATCAAGTGCTGCAGGCATTACATCTTACAATTGAAATGTGTGGAGGACAAAAGGAAATTTTGGAGGAATCACCCCCAGCTCACTAAACATAAAAGTCATGAAAGCAGAAATGCAATCGCCTGCGGCCACACCACCTTGAATAAGCCTGATCTCGTCTGATCTCAGAAGCTAAGCAATGTTGGGCTTGGTTAGTACTTGGATGGGAGACCACCTGGGAATATCAAGTGCTGCAGGCATTACATTTTTGTAATTACATTTTACAATTGAAATGTGTGGACGACAAAAGGAAATTTTGGAGGAATCACCCCCAGCTCACTAAACATAAAAGTCATGAAAGCAGAAATGTAACCGCCTGCGGCCACACCACCTTGAATAAGCCTGATCTCGTCTGATCTCAGAAGCTAAGCAATGTTGGGCTTGGTTAGTACTTGGATGGGAGACCACCTGGGAATATCAAGTGCTGCAGGCATTACATTTTTGTAATTACATTTTACAATTGAAATGTGTGGAGGACAAAAGGAAATTTTGGAGGAATCACCCCCAGCTCACTAAACATAAAAGTCATGAAAGCAGAAATGCAATCGCCTGCGGCCACACCACCTTGAATAAGCCTGATCTTGTCTGATCTCAGAAGCTAAGCAATGTTGGGCTTGGTTAGTACTTGGATGGGAGACCACCTGGGAATATCAAGTGCTGCAGGCATTACATTTTTGTAATTACATTTTACAATTGAAATGTGTGGAGGACAAAAGGAAATTTTGGAGGACTCACCCCCAGCTCACTAAACATAAAAGTCATGAAAGCAGAAATGCAATCGCCTGCGGCCACACCACTTTGAATAAGCCTGATCTCGTCTGATCTCAGAAGCTAAGCAATGTTGGGCTTGATAAGTACTTGGATGGGAGACAACCTTGGAATTTCAAGTGCTGCAGGCATTACATTTTACAATTGAAATGTGTGGAGGACAAATGGATATTTTGGAGGAATCACCCCCAGCTCACTAAACATAAAAGTCATGAAAGCAGGAATGCAATCGCCTGCGGCCACACCACCTTGAATAAGCCTGATCTCGTCTGATCTCAGAAGCTAAGCAATGTTGGGCTTGGTTAGTACTTGGATGGGAGACCACCTGGGAATATCAAGTGCTGCAGGCATTACATTTTTGTAATTACATTTTACAATTGAAATATGTGGAGGACAAAAGGAAATTTTGGAGGAATCACCCCCAGCTCACTAAACATAAAAGTCATGAAAGCAGAAATGCAATCGCCTGCGGCCACACCACCTTGAATAAGCCTGATCTCAGAAGCTAAGCAATGTTGAGCTTGGTTAGTACTTGGATGGGAGACCACCTGGGAATATCAAGTGCTGCAGGCATTACATTTTTGTAATTACATTTTACAATTGAAATGTGTGGACGACAAAAGGAAATTTTGGAGGAATCACCCCCAGCTCACTAAACATAAAAGTCATGAAAGCAGAAATGCAATCGCTGCGGTCACACCACCTTGAATAAGCCTGATCTCAGAAGCTAAGCAATGTTGAGCTTGGTTAGTACTTGGATGGGAGACCACCTGGGAATATCAAGTGCTGCAGGCATTACATTTTTGTAATTACAATTGAAATGTGTGGAGGACAAAAGGAAATTTTGGAGGAATCACCCCCAGCTCACTAAACATAAAAGTCATGAAAGCAGAAATGCAATCGCCTGCGGCCACACCACCTTGAATAAGCCTGATCTCGTCTGATCTCAGAAGCTAAGCAATGTTGGGCTTGGTTAGTACTTGGATGGGAGACCACCTGGGAATATCAAGTGTTGCAGGCATTACATTTTACAATTGAAATGTGTGGAGGACAAAAGGAAATTTTGGAGGAATCACCCCCAGCTCACTAAACATAAAAGTCATGAAAGCAGAAATGCAATCGCCTGCGGCCACACCACCTTGAATAAGCCTGATCTTGTCTGATCTCAGAAGCTAAGCAATGTTGGGCTTGGTTAGTACTTGGATGGGAGACCACCTGGGAATATCAAGTGCTGCAGGCATTACATTTTTGTAATTACATTTTACAATTGAAATGTGTGGAGGACAAAAGGAAATTTTGGAGGACTCACCCCCAGCTCACTAAACATAAAAGTCATGAAAGCAGAAATGCAATCGCCTGCGGCCACACCACTTTGAATAAGCCTGATCTCGTCTGATCTCAGAAGCTAAGCAATGTTGGGCTTGATAAGTACTTGGATGGGAGACAACCTTGGAATTTCAAGTGCTGCAGGCATTACATTTTACAATTGAAATGTGTGGAGGACAAATGGATATTTTGGAGGAATCACCCCCAGCTCACTAAACATAAAAGTCATGAAAGCAGGAATGCAATCGCCTGCGGCCACACCACCTTGAATAAGCCTGATCTCGTCTGATCTCAGAAGCTAAGCAATGTTGGGCTTGGTTAGTACTTGGATGGGAGACCACCTGGGAATATCAAGTGCTGCAGGCATTACATTTTTGTAATTACATTTTACAATTGAAATATGTGGAGGACAAAAGGAAATTTTGGAGGAATCACCCCCAGCTCACTAAACATAAAAGTCATGAAAGCAGAAATGCAATCGCCTGCGGCCACACCACCTTGAATAAGCCTGATCTCAGAAGCTAAGCAATGTTGAGCTTGGTTAGTACTTGGATGGGAGACCACCTGGGAATATCAAGTGCTGCAGGCATTACATTTTTGTAATTACATTTTACAATTGAAATGTGTGGACGACAAAAGGAAATTTTGGAGGAATCACCCCCAGCTCACTAAACATAAAAGTCATGAAAGCAGAAATGCAATCGCTGCGGTCACACCACCTTGAATAAGCCTGATCTCAGAAGCTAAGCAATGTTGAGCTTGGTTAGTACTTGGATGGGAGACCACCTGGGAATATCAAGTGCTGCAGGCATTACATTTTTGTAATTACAATTGAAATGTGTGGAGGACAAAAGGAAATTTTGGAGGAATCACCCCCAGCTCACTAAACATAAAAGTCATGAAAGCAGAAATGCAATCGCCTGCGGCCACACCACCTTGAATAAGCCTGATCTCGTCTGATCTCAGAAGCTAAGCAATGTTGGGCTTGGTTAGTACTTGGATGGGAGACCACCTGGGAATATCAAGTGTTGCAGGCATTACATTTTACAATTGAAATGTGTGGAGGACAAAAGGAAATTTTGGAGGAATCACCCCCAGCTCACTAAACATAAAAGTCATGAAAGCAGAAATGCAATCGCCTGCGGCCACACCACCTTGAATAAGCCAGATCTCGTCTGATCTCAGAAGCTAAGCAATGTTGGGCTTGGTTAGTACTTGGATGGGAGACCACCTGGGAATATCAAGTGCTGCAGGCATTACATTTTACAATTGAAATGTGTGGAGGACTGTGGCAAAGCGCCCCGCCCCTGTGTGCATTTGTGTTATGTGTTGTATGTTGCGTGGGTAAATGTTGGTGTATAGATTGGTACACGGGATATAAACGGGTCTGTGTTTCACGTATATTTAAAGTGTAGATTTGTATTTAGGCACGAGGAGAGCACAAATCACTTCACGTGCTGGTTAAATGTAATATGTGAGCACGGGGTTGCACAGAATTAATTCACGTGCTGGGATTCAAGTGAATAATTAATTAGTAATTGAATCCCAGCACAAACAGTATAAATAAATGCACGGTTAGTCACTCGTGGTTGGGTGTTCGGAAGAGGAGAACGGGTGAGAGAGAGAGGAGAGTTAAAATAAGTAAAATCATTAAACGTAAAGATAAGTTTGTTTGTACTCACCGTGTCTGTCTGTCTGTCTGTGCACCGTTTGTTTAGTGTTAGTCCGTTTTGTATGTCTATTTATTTTGGCGTGTAGTGCCGTGTCCTGTTTTTGTGCTGTTTGAAACCTTTTATTTTGTTAATAAACGCTGAGTGCAGCCATTGCACTCAGCTCATCACAACCACTGTCTGTGTATTCCTTTTCTGGTCTGACGCCACCCACTCTGGCCGTCTTTGTGACACGTGGTGTCATCGTGGGATAGCCGCGCCTCCAAGCGTCAGACCAGGAGGGGTCTGGAAAAAAAAAAAAAAAAAAAAAAAAAAAGTCAATGGCAGAAGACGCCATCAAACTGCGGGGCTGTTTCCTAGAGAATGCTGGGCTGGAGGCCCAGGCTCTGCCCATAGTCGTTCGGGCCCTGTGGATGATGGACAGTGAGAGATGGGAGGCCTATCAGGAGGAACACACCCCAAACACCTTGGAGGAAGGTGTGGAGTTTGTCCTCAGCTACCTGGAGGCAACCATAAATGGAACAGCAGCCCAGGTAGCAGGACCACCAGCAGAGGAGTACCTGCTGTCCCCATCTCCACCAGCAGAGGGTGAGTACCTGCTGTCCCCATCTCCACCAGCAGAGGGTGAATGCCTGCTGGTTTTGCCTTCACAGCCCGAGTGGGAGGAACCCGAACGTCCTACGCCTGAGTGGGAGGAACCCGAACGTCCTACGCCTGAGTGGGGGGAACCCGAGTGTCCACAGCCCAAAAGGGAGGAGTCGGGGCGTCCACAGCCCAAAAGGGAGGAGGTCGAGGATGATGGCTGGGAGGTTTTTTTAAAGAACCTCGCAGCAGAGTTATGCCCTGGCTGTGGGGCTTATGGGCACACGTTAGCCATATGCCCCACCCAGTATGAAGAGGAGGCACCAGCGCCCAGACGGGGGGACCGCGAGCGTCCAGCGCCCAGACGGGGGGACCGCGAGCGTCCAGCGCCCAGACGGGGGGACCGCGGGAATCCGAAGCCTGAGAGGCAGCTGTTCCCACCTTCACCAGCAGAGCAAGAATGCCTGCTGGTTTCCCCATCACAACCAGCAGAGGTAAAATGCCTGCTGGTTTCCCCAGCACAACCAGCAGAGGAAGAATGCCTGCTGGTTTCCCCAGCCCAACCAGCAGAGGAAGAATGCCTGCTGGTTTCCCCAGCACAACCAGCAGAGGAAGAATGCCTGTTGGTTTCCCCAGCACAACCAGCAGAGGAAGAATGCCTGCTGGTTTCCCCAGCACAACCAGCAGAGGAAGAATGCCTGCTGGTTTCCCCAGCACATCCAGCAGAGGAAGAATGCCTGCTGGTTTCCCCTTCAGAAGCAGAGCCGCACCAGTCCGCAGCAAGAGAGGCAGAGCAGCACCAGTCCCCTGAAAAAGGGGGAGACTACACGCTGCTCCCACCTCCATCGGCAGGAGACTACACGCTGCTCCCACCTTCACCGGCAGGAGCAGAGCAGCCGGAGCTGCCTCTGCCACTTCCAGGAGCAGAGGAGCAGGAGCTGCCTCTGCCTCCGTGTGACAGTCTGGCTCGCAGTGGTGTGGTGGATGACGTCACGGACCAGGAAGTAACTGACTCCAAACAGTGGATGGGCGGGTGAAACTGAGTGCAAAAGCACTCAGCGTATTTAATAACAAACAAACAAAATATTTAAACAAAATACAAACAAAAGGGCACGAGGGCCAAACGAATAAATAAACAAACAAGTAAGTGCCGTGCTGGATTATCCAGCACGTATTAGCAATTGTTTTTTAAATATTATTCCTTCTCTCCGCTCCCCGTACTCTCTACTCCAACACCCCAACATCAAGTGCAGAGAGCTGCAGGTTTATATACTCTGGCCGAGGGATTAACTAGTTGGCAATTATCTTATTATCCCCCGGCCAGAGTCTGCACGCGTTTGGTAAGGATGCATGACTGTCAGCTATTTAAGTAATCAGTAGCTGATCAGCCATGCATCCTCACGGGGTTTTTAAATAATAATAAAAGACGCGGCGCTTTTACCCGCGCCGCAAACAAAAATACAAATAATAATAAATAGGGGCGGGACACTCCGCCACACATGCCCCCCCTTGTGCGCAGCACACATGGCCCCAACGGCCACCTCCCCCCTCAGTCTTAAAGTCCCGGAAGAGGGGGAAGCAAGTTACTTCTGGGGGGTGGCCATGGTGGAATCTCTGGCACCCCCCCATTCTTCGTGGCCGGCAGCTCCCTCTTCCGGGGCTCCCGCCACACTCTATCCTGCCGCGAAAGTGCGGCTGGGGGAGCTGGTCTCCTGACCTCTCCCCCCTTCTTCATGGCCGGCAGTTCCCCTCCGTGGGGCTCCGACCACATGATCTCCAGCCGCGAAAGTGCGGCTGGGGAAGCTGGTCTCCTGACCTCCCCCCCTTTCTTCATTTCTGGCAGCTCCCTTTCATGGAGCTCCGGCCATCGTGTAGCGACCCCAGGCGAAGCAGGATCCCTGGCGACCCCAAGTGAAGCCGGACCCTCGACGACCCCAGGCGAAGCAGGATCCCTGGCGACCCCAGGCAAAGCAGGATCCCCGGCGACCCTAGGCGAAGCCGGACCCTCGACGACCCCAGGCGAAGCAGGATCCCTGGCGACCCCAGGCGACGGCAGCAGCAGCGGACCCTCGGAAGGCGACGGCAGCAGCGGCGGACCCTCGGAAGGCGACGGCAGCAGCGGCGGACCCTCGGAAGGCGACGGCAGCAGCGGCGGACCCTCGGAAGGCGACGGCAGCAGCGGCGGACCCTCGGAAGGCGACGGCAGCAGCGGCGGACCCTCGGAAGGCGACGGCAGCAGCGGCGGACCCTCGGAAGGCGACGGCAGCAGCGGCGGACCCTCGGAAGGCGACGGCAGCAGCGGCGGACCCTCGGAAGGCGAACTCGGGAGGGGAGCCCCTGGCCATGGAGGCGGCAGCGGGAGCTCCACTTCTCCCTCGTACCCTGTGTCCTGTAGAGAACAAAAGGCAGCCCCAGGCGATGCAGAACAGCCATCCCCAGGCAATGGCAATGGTGGGAGGGGAAAGCAGTCCTCCCACAGCGGCTGAGACGGAACCAGCAGGTATTTACCCTCTGCTGGTGGAGCTGGGAGTGGCAAGCAGTCCTCCCACGGCGGCTGAGGCGGAACCAGCAGGTATTCACCCTCTGCTGGTGGAGGTGGGAGGGGCAAGCAGTCCTCCCACGACGGTTGAGGCAGAACCAGCAGGCATTCACCCTCTGCTGGTGGAGGTGGGAGGGGCAAGCAGTCCTCCCACGACGGTGGAGGCGGAACCAGCAGGCATTCACCCTCTGCTGGTGGAGGTGGGAGGGGCAAGCAGTCCTCCCACAACGGTGGATGTGGAACCAGCAGGCATTCACCCTCTGCTGGTGGAGGTGGCGGAGGCAGAGGCAGCTCTTGCTGCTCTGCTCCTGGTGATGGTGGAGACAGAAGCAGCTCCTGCTGCTCTGCTCCTGGTGGTGGTGGAGACAGAGGCAGCTCCTGCTGCTCTGCTCCTGGTGGTGGTGGAGGCAGAGGCGATGGGGCGGATGCTGGCCACTCAGAGGGAGGCTGTGGCGGTTCTGGCTCCCTCTGCTGTGGCGGCTGGGCTGGTGTGTGCCGTGCTCCCTTCAGCAGCATAAATAGAGGCTGCTGGGGAACATCAGCATCCTGCCCTTCTCCCCCCCAGAAAAATTCAGGGGGTTGAGCCTGTAACTCCTCCCCTTCTGGCTCTTGGGACTGCAGCTTGGGTCCTAAGGCTGTGGAAGCGCAGACTTCCACCTCTTGGGCTATGGACGCACCGACTCCCCCCTCTTTGGGCTGTGGACGCACCGACTCCTCCCTCTTGGGCTGTGGACGCACCGACTCCCCCCTCTTGGGCGTAGGACGTTCGGGCTCCTCCCACTCGGGCGTAGGACGTTCGGGCTCCTCCCACTCGGGCGTAGGACGTTCGGGCTCCTCCCACTCGGGCGTAGGACGTTCGGGCTCCTCCCACTCGGGCGTAGGACGTTCGGGCTCCTCCCACTCGGGCGTAGGACGTTCGGGCTCCTCCCCAGGCTGTGGAGGCGAAACCAGCAGGCATTCTCCCTCTGCTGGTGGAGACGGTAGCGATGGCTCCTCTCCCTCTGATGCTGGAGACGGTAGCGATGGCTCCTCTCCCTCTGATGCTGGAGATGGCAGTGATGGCTCCTCTCCCTCTGATGCTGGAGACGGTAGCGATGGCTCCTCTCCCTCCGATGCTGGAGACGGCAGCGATGGCTCCTCTCCCTCCGATGCTGGAGACGGCAGCGATGGCTCCTCTCCCTCTGGCGCTGGAGACGGCAGCAATGGCTCCTCTCCCTCTGGCGCTGGAGACGGCAGCGATGGCTCCTCTCCCTCTGGCGCTGGAGACGGCAGCGATGGCTCCTCTCCCTCTGGCGCTGGAGACGGCAGCGATGGCTCCTCTCCCTCTGGCGCTGGAGACGGCAGCGATGGCTCCTCTCCCTCTGGCGCTGGAGACGGCAGCGATGGCTCCTCTCCCTCTGGCGCTGGAGACGGCAGCGATGGCTCCTCTCCCTCTGGCGCTGGAGACGGCAGCGATGGCTCCTCTCCCTCTGGCGCTGGAGACGGCAGCGATGGCTCCTCTCCCTCTGGCGCTGGAGACGGCAGCGATGGCTCCTCTCCCTCTGGCGCTGGAGACGGCAGCGATGGCTCCTCTCCCTCTGCTAGTGGAGACGGTAGCGATGGCTCCTCTCCCTTTTGTGCTGGAGATGGCAGCAGCAGGGTCTCTCCCATATCCGCAGCCAGGTAGTTGAACACCATGGCTGCGATGTCTGGGAGGGAAGCTGGGTGGTGTTGCTGTTCCCAGGCCTCCCAGCGCTCCCCATCTCTTGCCCACAGGAGGTTGATCACAGCAGGGAGGGCGTCCACGATATCCCTCTCAGGCTCCGCCAGCCAGTCCCAGATCCCCTCTGAGGAGAGTGGACCAGTCCGCCTCAGAGGATGCAGAGGCAGCTCCTGCTCCTTTCCCTCGGACGGTGGTGGTGGAGGTGAAACCAGCAGGTATTCTTCCCCTGCTAGTGGAGCCATTGGCTGTGGACACTCGGCCTCCCCCCTCTTGGGCTGTGGACGGACCGACCCCTCATCCTCCGGTTCCTGCTCTGGGCCATCCTCCTCCCATATGTGCGCAGGATGTGCGCAGGATTCAGACTCCTCCCTCACCTGCCATGGAGGGGGTTGGTCGGGTGCTACATGCCCAACCTCACCAATGGCAAAGCACCATTCCTCACCCCTCAGACAGGTGAGGCAGACGTCCAGCACAGCAGAGACCCGGCGGGACTTGCGACCAGCCCCGCGCTGTTGCACCTGCTGCTGCTGTTTCCTCCTTCTTCCCATTATTTAGTTTGGGAAAAAAAAAACGAACAAACAAAAAAACGCACTTTCCTGTCCTGGTCCGGCTGTTGGAGGCGTTGTTTGTCCCACGCTGGACACCATATGTGACAGTCTGGCTCGCAGTGGTGTGGTGGATGACGTCACGGACCAGGAAGTAACTGACTCCAAACAGTGGATGGGCGGGTGAAACTGAGTGCAAAAGCACTCAGCGTATTTAATAACAAACAAACAAAATATTTAAACAAAATACAAACAAAAGGGCACGAGGGCCAAACAAATAAATAAACAAACAAGTAAGTGCCGTGCTGGATTATCCAGCACGTATTAGCAATTGTTTTTTAAATATTATTCCTTCTCTCCGCTCCCCGTACTCTCTACTCCAACACCCCAACATCAAGTGCAGAGAGCTGCAGGTTTATATACTCTGGCCGAGGGATTAACTAGTTGGCAATTATCTTATTATCCCCCGGCCAGAGTCTGCACACGTTTGGTAAGGATGCATGACTGTCAGCTATTTAAGTAATCAGTAGCTGATCAGCCATGCATCCTCACGGGGTTTTTAAATAATAATAAAAGATGCGGCGCTTTTACCCGCGCCGCAAACAAAAATACAAATAATAATAAATAGGGGCGGGACACTCCGCCACACTCCGCCACCTACATCGGCAGGAGCAGAGCAGCCGGAGCTGCCTCTGCCTCCGCCACCTACACCGGCAGGAGCAAAGGAGCAGGAGCTGCCTCTGCCACTTCCAGGAGCAGAGGAGCAGGAGCTGCCTCTGCCACTTCCAGGAGCAGAGGAGCTGCCTCTGCCTCTGCCACTGCCAGAAGCAGAACAGCAGGAGCTGTCTCTGCTTCCCATACCTCCACCACGGGGAGTACGGTGGCCGTAGCCCCAGAAAGGGGAGCTGTCGGCCACGAAGAAGGGGGAGGAGGTCTGGAGACCACCAACCCCAGCAGCAGTTTCGCTGCCGGAGATCGTGGGGGAGGTCCGGAGACCTGCTCCCACTGCAGCAGTTTCGCTGCCGGAGATCGTGGGGGAGGTCCGGAGACCTGCTCCCACTGCAGCTTCTTCGCTGCCGGCAGTACTGTGGTCGGAGCCCCACCAAAGGGAGCTACCGGCTACAAAGAAGGGGGACGAGGTCTGGAGACCACTTTCCCCAGCAGCAGTTTCGCTGCAGGAGTTCTTGTGGCCGGAGCTCCACAGGAGGGAGCTGCCGGCTACGAAGAAGGGGGAGGTCGGGGGACCACCTGCCCCCGCAGCTTTTTCGCTGCAGGACGGGACCAACAGGCTGTCAGCCGTGCCACTACCGGCAGGGGTGCTGACAGCATGGCCAGCCATGGGCCCACTGAAGCCTCCCTTCCCAGCCCGAGACTTTGTCCTGGACTGCTGGATTTTTAAGGGGGGAGGTGGCCGTTGAGGCCATGTGTGCTGCGCACAAGGGGGGGTATATGTGGCAAAGCGCCCCGCCCCTGTGTGCATTTGTGTTGTGTTGTATGTTGCGTGGGTAAATGTTGGTGTATAGATTGGTACACGGGATATAAACGGGTCTGTGTTTCACGTATATTTAAAGTGTAGATTTGTATTTAGGCACGAGGAGAGCACAAATCACTTCACGTGCTGGTTAAATGTAATATGTGAGCACGGGGTTGCACAGAATTAATTCACGTGCTGGGATTCAAGTGAATAATTAATTAGTAATTGAATCCCAGCACAAACAGTATAAATAAATGCACGGTTAGTCACTCGTGGTTGGGTGTTCGGAAGAGGAGAACGGGTGAGAGAGAGAGGAGAGTTAAAATAAGTAAAATCATTAAACGTAAAGATAAGTTTGTTTGTACTCACCGTGTCTGTCTGTCTGTCCGTGCACCGTTTGTTTAGTGTTAGTCCGTTTTGTATGTCTATTTATTTTGGCGTGTAGTGCCGTGTCCTGTTTTTGTGCTGTTTGAAACCTTTTATTTTGTTAATAAACGCTGAGTGCAGCCATTGCACTCAGCTCATCACAACCACTGTCTGTGTATTCCTTTTCTGGTCTGACGCCACCCACTCTGGCCGTCTTTGTGACAAGGACAAAAGGAAATTTTGGAGGAATCACCCCCAGCTCACTAAACATAAAAGTCATGAAAGCAGAAATGCAATCGCCTGCAGCCACACCACCTTGAATAAGCCTGATCTCGTCTGATCTCAGAAGCTAAGCAATGTTGGGCTTGGTTAGTACTTGGATGGGAGACCACCTGGGAATATCAAGTGCTGTAGGCATTACATTTTACAATTGAAATGCGTGGAGGACAAAAGGAAATTTTGGAGGAATCACCCCCAGCTCACTAAACATAAAAGTCATGAAAGCAGAAATGCAATCGCCTGCGGCCACACCACCTTGAATAATCCTGATCTCGTCTGATCTCAGAAGCTAAGCAATGTTGGGCTTGGTTAGAACTTGGATGGGAGACCACCTGGGAATATCAAGTGCTGCAGGCATTACATTTTACAATTGAAATGTGTGGAGGACAAAAGGAAATTTTGGAGGAATCACCCCCAGCTCACTAAACATAAAAGTCATGAAAGCAGAAATGCAATCGCCTGCGGCCACACCACCTTGAATAAACTTGATCTCATCTGATCTCAGAAGCTAAGCAATGTTGGGCTTGGTTAGTACTTGGATGCGAGACCACCTGGAATATCAAGTGCTGCAGGCATTACATTTTACAATTGAAATGTGTGGAGGACAAAAGGAAATTTTGGAGGAATCACCCTCAGCTCAATAAACATAAAAGTCATGAAAGCAGATATGCAATCGCCTGCGGCCACACCACCTTGAATAAGCCTGATCTCGTCTGATCTCAGAAGCTAAGCAATGTTGGGCTTGGTTAGTACTTGGATGGGGGACCACCTGGGAATATCAAGTGCTGCAGGCATTACATTTTACAATTGAAATGTGTGGAGGACAAAAGGAAATTTTGGAGGAATCACCCCCAGCTCACTAAACATAAAAGTCATGAATGCAGAAATGCAATCGCCTGCGGCCACACCACCTTGAATAAGCCTGATCTCGTCTGATCTCGTCTGATCTCAGAAGCGAAGCAATGTTGGGCTTGGTTAGTACTTGGATGGGAGACCACCTGGGAATATCAAGTGCTGCAGGCATTACATTTTACAATTGAAATGTGTGGACAAAAGGAAATTTTGGAGGAATCACCCCCAGCTCAATAAACATAAAAGTCATGAAAGCAGATATGCAAGCGCCTGCGGCCACACCACCTTGTATAAGCCTGATCTCGTCTGATCTCAGAAGCTAAGCAATGTTGGGCTTGGTTAGTACTTGGATGGGAGACCACCTGGGAATTTCAAGTGCTGCAGGCATTACATTTTACAATTGAAATGTGTGGAGGACAAAAGGAAATTTTGGAGGAATCACCCCCAGCTCACTAAACATAAAAGTCATGAAAGCAGAAATGCAATCGCCTGCGGCCACACCACCTTGAATAAACCTGATCTCGTCTGATCTCAGAAGCTAAGCAATGTTGGGCTTGGTTAGTACTTGGATGGGAGACCACCTGGGAATATCAAGTGCTGCAGGCATTACATTTTTGTTATTACATTTTACAATTGAAATGTGTGGAGGACAAAAGGATATTTTGGAGGAATCACCCCCAGCTCACTAAACATAAAAGTCATGAAAGCAGGAATGCAATGGCCTGCGGCCACACCACCTTGAATAAGACTGATCTCGTCTGATCTCAGAAGCTAAGCAATGTTGGGCTTGGTTAGTACTTGGATAGGAGACCACCTGGGAATATCAAGTGCTGCAGGCATTACATTTTTGTAATTACATTTTACAATTGAAATGTGTGGACAAAAGGAAATTTTGGAGGAATCACCCACAGCTCACTAAACATAAAAGTCATGAAAGCAGCAATGCAATCGCCTGCGGCCACACCACCTTGAATAAGCCTGATCTCGTCTGATCTCAGAAGCTAAGCAATGTTGGCTTGGTTAGTACTTGGATGGGAGACCACCTGGGAATTTCAAGTGCTGCAGGCATTACATTTTACAATTGAAATGTGTGGAGGACAAAAGGAAATTTTGGAGGAATCACCCCCAGCTCACTAAACATAAAAGTCATGAAAGCAGAAATGCAATCGCCTGCGGCCACACCACCTTGAATAAGCCTGATCTCGTCTGATCTCAGAAGCTAAGCAATGTTGGGCTTGGTTAGTACTTGTATGGGAGACCACCTCGGAATATCAAGTGCTGCAGGCATTACATTTTACAATTGAAATGTCTGGAGGAAAAAAGGAAATTTTGGAGGAATCACCCCCAGCTCACTTAACATAAAAGTCATGAAAGCAGAAATGCAATCACCTGCGGCAACACCACCTTGAATAATCCTGATCTCGCCTGATCTCAGAAGCTAAGCAATGTTGGGCTTGGTTAGTACTTGGATGGGAGACCACCTGGGAATATCAAGTGCTGCAGGCATTACATTTTACAATTGAAATGTGTGGAGGACAAAAGGAAATTTTGGAGGAATCACCCCCAGCTCACTAAACATAAAAGTCATGAAAGCAGAAATGCAATCGCCTGCGGCCACACCACCTTGAATAAGCCTGATCTCGTCTGATCTCAGAAGCTAAGCAATGTTGGGCTTGGTTAGTACTTGGATGGGAGACCACCGGGGAATATCAAGTACTGCAGGCATTACATTTTACAATTGAAATGTGTGGAGGACAAAAGTAAATTTTGGAGGAATCACCCCCAGCTCACTAAACATAAAAGTCATGAAAGCAGAAATGCAATCGCCTGCGGCCACACCATTTTGAATAAGCCTGATCTCGTCTGATCTCAGAAGCTAAGCAATGTTGGGGCTTGGTTAGTACTTGGATGGGAGACCTCCTGGGAATATCAAGTGCTGCAGGCATTACATTTTACAATTGAAATGTGTGGAGGACAAAAGGAAATTTTGGAGGAATAACCCCCAGCTCACTAAACATAAAAGTCATGAAAGCAGAAATGCAATCGCCTGCGGCCACACCACCTTGAATAAACCTGATCTCATCTGATCTCAGAAGCTAAGCAATGTTGGGCTTGGTTAGTACTTGGATGCGAGACCACCTGGAATATCAAGTGCTGCAGGCATTACATTTCACAATTGAAATGTGTGGAGGACAAAAGGAAATTTTGGAGGAATCACCCCCAGCTCAATAAACATAAAAGTCATGAAAGCAGATATGCAATCGCCTGCGGCCACACCACCTTGAATAAGCCTGATCTCGTCTGATCTCAGAAGCTAAGCAATGTTGGGCTTGGTTAGTACTTGGATGGGAGACCACCTGGGAATATCAAGTGCTGCAGGCATTACATTTTACAATTGAAATGTGTGGAGGACAAAAGGAAATTTTGGAGGAATCACCCCCAGCTCAATAAACATAAAAGTCATGAAAGCAGATATGCAATTGCCTGCGGCCACACCACCTTGAATAAGCCTGATCTCGTCTGATCTCAGAAGCAAAGCAATGTTGGGCTTGGTTAGTACTTGGATGGGGGACCACCTGGGAATATCAAGTGCTGCAGGCATTACATTCTACAATTGAAATGTGTGGAGGACAAAAGAAAATTTTGGAGGAATCACCCCCAGCTCACTAAACATAAAAGTCATGAATGCAGAAATGCAATCGCCTGCGGCCACACCACCTTGAATAAGCCTGATCTCGTCTGATCTCAGAAGCGAAGCAATGTTGGGCTTGGTTAGTACTTGGATGGGAGACCACCTGGGAATATCAAGTGCTGCAGGCATTACATTTTACAATTGAAATGTGTGGAGGACAAAAGGAAATTTTGGAGGAATCACCCCCAGCTCAATAAACATAAAAGTCATGAAAGCAGATATGCAATCGCCTGCGGCCACACCACCTTGTATAAGCCTGATCTCGTCTGATCTCAGAAGCTAAGCAATGTTGGGCTTGGTTAGTACTTGGATGGGAGACCACCTGGGAATATCAAGTGCTGCAGGCATTACATTTTTGTAATTACATTTTACAATTGAAATGTGTGGAGGACAAAATGAAATTTTCGAGGAATCACCCCCAGCTCACTAAACATAAAAGTCATGAAAGCAGGAATGCAATCGCCTGCGGCCACACCACCTTGAATAAGCCTGATCTCGTCTGATCTCAGAAGCTAAGCAATGTTGGGCTTGGTTAGTACTTGGATGGGAGACCACCTGGGAATATCAAGTGCTGCAGGCATTACATTTTTGTTATTACATTTTACAATTGAAATGTGTGGAGGACAAAAGGATATTTTGGAGGAATCACCCCCAGCTCACTAAACATAAAAGTCATGAAAGCAGGAATGCAATGGCCTGCGGCCACACCACCTTGAATAAGACTGATCTCGTCTGATCTCAGAAGCTAAGCAATGTTGGGCTTGGTTAGTACTTGGATAGGAGACCACCTGGGAATATCAAGTGCTGCAGGCATTACATTTTTGTAATTACATTTTACAATTGAAATGTGTGGACAAAAGGAAATTTTGGAGGAATCACCCACAGCTCACTAAACATAAAAGTCATGAAAGCAGCAATGCAATCGCCTGCGGCCACACCACCTTGAATAAGCCTGATCTCGTCTGATCTCAGAAGCTAAGCAATGTTGGCTTGGTTAGTACTTGGATGGGAGACCACCTGGGAATTTCAAGTGCTGCAGGCATTACATTTTACAATTGAAATGTGTGGAGGACAAAAGGAAATTTTGGAGGAATCACCCCCAGCTCACTAAACATAAAAGTCATGAAAGCAGAAATGCAATCGCCTGCGGCCACACCACCTTGAATAAGCCTGATCTCGTCTGATCTCAGAAGCTAAGCAATGTTGGGCTTGGTTAGTACTTGTATGGGAGACCACCTCGGAATATCAAGTGCTGCAGGCATTACATTTTACAATTGAAATGTCTGGAGGAAAAAAGGAAATTTTGGAGGAATCACCCCCAGCTCACTTAACATAAAAGTCATGAAAGCAGAAATGCAATCACCTGCGGCAACACCACCTTGAATAATCCTGATCTCGCCTGATCTCAGAAGCTAAGCAATGTTGGGCTTGGTTAGTACTTGGATGGGAGACCACCTGGGAATATCAAGTGCTGCAGGCATTACATTTTACAATTGAAATGTGTGGAGGACAAAAGGAAATTTTGGAGGAATCACCCCCAGCTCACTAAACATAAAAGTCATGAAAGCAGAAATGCAATCCCCTGCGGCCACACCACCTTGAATAAGCCTGATCTCGTCCGATCTCAGAAGCTAAGCAATGTTGGTCTTGGTTAGTACTTGGATGGGAGACCACCTGGGAATATCAAGTGCTGCAGGCATTACATTTTACAATTGAAATGTGTGGAGGACAAAAGGAAATTTTGGAGGAATCACCCCCAGCTCACTAAACATAAAAGTCATGAAAGCAGCAATGCAATCGCCTGCGGCCACACCACCTTGAATAAGCCTGATCTCGTCTGATCTCAGAAGCTAAGCAATGTTGGGCTTGGTTAGTACTTGGATGGGAGACCACCTGGGAATATCAAGTGCTGCAGGCATTACATTTTACAATTGAAATGTGTGGTGGACAAAAGAAAATTTTGGAGGAATCACCCCCAGCTCACTAAACATAAAAGTCATGAAAGCAGAAAAGCAATCGCCTGCGGCCACACCACCTTGAATAAGCCTGATCTCGTCTGATCTCAGAAGTTAAGCAATGTTGGGCTTGGTTAGTACTTGGATGGGAGACCACCTGTGAATATCAAGTGCTGCAGGCATTACATTTTTGTAATTACATTTTACAATTGAAATGTGTGGAGGACAAAAGGAAATTTTGGAGGAATCACCCCCAGCTCACTAAACATAAAAGTCATGAAAGCAGAAATGCAATCGCCTGCGGCCACACCACCTTGAATAAGCCTGATCTCGTCTGATCTCAGAAGCTAAGCAATGTTGGGCTTGGTTAGTACTTGGATGGGAGACCACCGGGGAATATCAAGTACTGCAGGCATTACATTTTACAATTGAAATGTGTGGAGGACAAAAGTAAATTTTGGAGGAATCACCCCCAGCTCACTAAACATAAAAGTCATGAAAGCAGAAATGCAATCGCCTGCGGCCACACCATTTTGAATAAGCCTGATCTCGTCTGATCTCAGAAGCTAAGCAATGTTGGGGCTTGGTTAGTACTTGGATGGGAGACCTCCTGGGAATATCAAGTGCTGCAGGCATTACATTTTACAATTGAAATGTGTGGAGGACAAAAGGAAATTTTGGAGGAATAACCCCCAGCTCACTAAACATAAAAGTCATGAAAGCAGAAATGCAATCGCCTGCGGCCACACCACCTTGAATAAACCTGATCTCATCTGATCTCAGAAGCTAAGCAATGTTGGGCTTGGTTAGTACTTGGATGCGAGACCACCTGGAATATCAAGTGCTGCAGGCATTACATTTCACAATTGAAATGTGTGGAGGACAAAAGGAAATTTTGGAGGAATCACCCCCAGCTCAATAAACATAAAAGTCATGAAAGCAGATATGCAATCGCCTGCGGCCACACCACCTTGAATAAGCCTGATCTCGTCTGATCTCAGAAGCTAAGCAATGTTGGGCTTGGTTAGTACTTGTATGGGAGACCACCTGGGAATATCAAGTGATGCAGGCATTACATTTTACAATTGAAATGTGTGGAGGACAAAAGGAAATTTTGGAGGAATCACCCCCAGCTCACTAAACATAAAAGTCATGAAAGCAGAAATGCAATCGCCTGCGGCCACACCACCTTGAATAAACCTGATCTCGTCTGATCTCAGAAGCTAAGCAATGTTGGGCTTGGTTAGTACTTGGATGGGAGACCACCTGGGAATATCAAGTGCTGCAGGCATTACATTTTTGTTATTACATTTTACAATTGAAATGTGTGGAGGACAAAAGGATATTTTGGAGGAATCACCCCCAGCTCACTAAACATAAAAGTCATGAAAGCAGAAATGCAATCGCCTGCGGCCACACCACCTTGAATAAGACTGATCTCGTCTGATCTCAGAAGCTAAGCAATGTTGGGCTTGGTTAGTACTTGGATGGGAGACCACCTGGGAATATCAAGTGCTGCAGGCATTACATTTTTGTAATTACATTTTACAATTGAAATGTGTGGACAAAAGGAAATTTTGGAGGAATCACCCCCAGCTCACTAAACATAAAAGTCATGAAAGCAGAAATGCAATCGCCTGCGGCCACACCACCTTGAATAAGTCTGATCTCAGAAGCTAAGCAATGTTGGCTTGGTTAGTACTTGGATGGGAGACCACCTGGGAATTTCAAGTGCTGCAGGCATTACATTTTACAATTGAAATGTGTGGAGGACAAAAGGAAATTTTGGAGGAATCACCCCCAGCTCACTAAACATAAAAGTCATGAAAGCAGAAATGCAATCGCCTGCGGCCACACCACCTTGAATAAGCCTGATCTGTTCTGATCTCAGAAGCTAAGCAATGTTGGGCTTGGTTAGTACTTGTATGGGAGACCACCTCGGAATATCAAGTGCTGCAGGCATTACATTTTACAATTGAAATGTCTGGAGGAAAAAAGGAAATTTTGGAGGAATCACCCCCAGCTCACTAAACATAAAAGTCATGAAAGCAGAAATGCAATCGCCTGCGGCCACACCACCTTGAATAAGCCTGATCTCGCCTGATCTCAGAAGCTAAGCAATGTTGGGCTTGGTTAGTACTTGGATGGGAGACCACCTGGGAATATCAAGTGCTGCAGGCATTACATTTTACAATTGAAATGTGTGGAGGACAAAAGGAAATTTTGGAGGAATCACCCCCAGCTCACTAAACATAAAAGTCATGAAAGCAGAAATGCAATCCCCTGCGGCCACACCACCTTGAATAAGCCTGATCTCGTCCGATCTCAGAAGCTAAGCAATGTTGGGCTTGGTTAGTACTTGGATGGGAGACCACCTGGGAATATCAAGTGCTGCAGGCATTACATTTTACAATTGAAATGTGTGGACGACAAAAGGAAATTTTGGAGGAATCACCCCCAGCTCACTAAACATAAAAGTCATGAAAGCAGAAATGCAATCGCCTGCGGCCACACCACCTTGAATAAGCCTGATCTCGTCCGATCTCAGAAGCTAAGCAATGTTGGTCTTGGTTAGTACTTGGATGGGAGACCACCTGGGAATATCAAGTGCTGCAGGCATTACATTTTACAATTGAAATGTGTGGAGGACAAAAGGAAATTTTGGAGGAATCACCCCCAGCTCACTAAACATAAAAGTCATGAAAGCAGAAATGCAATCGCCTGCGGCCACACCACCTTGAATAAGCCTGATCTCGTCTGATCTCAGAAGCTAAGCAATGTTGTGCTTGGTTAGTACTTGGATGGGAGACCACCTGGGAATATCAAGTGCTGCAGGCATTACATTTTACAATTGAAATGTGTGGACGACAAAAGGAAATTTTGGAGGAATCACCCCCAGCTCACTAAACATAAAAGTCATGAAAGCAGAAATGCAATCGCCTGCGGCCACACCACCGTGAATAAGCCTGATCTCGTCTGATCTCAGAAGCTAAGCAATGTTGGGGCTTGGTTAGTACTTGGATGGGAGACCACCTGGGAATATCAAGTGCTGCAGGCATTACATTTTTGTAATTACATTTTACAATTGAAATGTGTGGATAAAAGGAAATTTTGGAGGAATCACCCCCAGCTCACTAAACATAAAAGTCATGAAAGCAGAAATGCAATCGCCTGCGGCCACACCACCTTGAATAAGCCTGATCTTGTCTGATCTCAGAAGCTAAGCTAAGCAATGTTGGGCTTGGTTAGTACTTGGATGGGAGACCACCTGGGAATATCAAGTGCTGCAGGCATTACATTTTTGTAATTACATTTTACAACTGAAATGTGTGGAGGACAAAAGGAAATTTTGGAGGAATCACCCCCAGCTCACTAAACATAAAAGTCATGAAAGGAAAAATGCAATCGCCTGCGGCCACACCACCTTGAATAAGTCTGATCTCAGAAGCTAAGCAATGTTGGGCTTGGTTAGTACTTGGATGGGAGACCACCTGGGAATATCAAGTGCTGCAGGCATTACATTTTACAATTGAAATGTGTGGCGGACATAAGGAAATTTTGGAGGAATCACTCCCAGCTCACTAAACATAAAAGTCATGAAAGCAGAAATGCAATCGCCTGCAACCACACCACCTTGAATAAGTCTGATCTCAGAAGCTAAGCAATGTTGGGCTTGGTTAGTACTTGGATGGGAGCCCACCTGGGAATATCAAGTGCTGCAGGCATTACATTTTTGTAATTACATTTTACAATTGAAATGTGTGGAGGACAAAAGGAAATTTTGGAGGAATCACCCCCAGCTCACTAAACATAAAAGTCATGAAAGCAGAAATGCAGTCGCCTGCGGCCACACCACCTTGAATAAGTCTGATCTCAGAAGCTAAGCAATGTTGGGCTTGGTTAGTACTTGGATGGGAGACCACCTGGGAATATCAAGTGCTGCAGGCATTACATTTTACAATTGAAATGTGTGGAGGACAAAAGGAAATTTTGGAGGAATCACCCCCAGCTCACTAAACATAAAAGTCATGAAAGCATAAATGCAATCGCCTGCGGCCACACCACATTGAATAAGCCTGATCTCGTCTGATCTCAGAAGCTAAGCAATGTTGGGCTTGGTTAGTACTTGGATGGGAGACCACCTGGGAATATCAAGTGCTGCAGGTATTACATTTTTGTAATTACATTTTACAATTGAAATGTGTGGAGGACAAAAGTAAATTTTGGAGGAATCACCCCCAGCTCACTAAACATAAAAGTCATGAAAGCAGAAATGCAATCGCCTGTGGCCACACCACCTTGAATAAGTCTGATCTCAGAAGCTAAGCAATGTTGGGCTTGGTTAGTACTTGGATGGGAGACCACCTGGGAATATCAAGTGCTTCAGGCATTACATTTTACAATTGAAATGTGTGGAGGACAAAAGGAAATTTTGGAGGAATCAACCCCAGCTCACTAAAAATAAAAGTCATGAAAGCAGAAATGCAATCGCCTGCGGCCACACCACCTTGAATAAGTCTGATCTCAGAAGCTAAGCAATGTTGGGCTTGGTTAGTACAAAACGAAATCTCGGAGGAATCACCCCCAGCTCACCGAATATAAGTCATAAAAGCAGACACTGCACGAAAATAAAGGTTTACAAATTTAGTACATTTGTAAACAATTTATGAACCTTAAGTTTGCAGGGGTTTACAACGTCATAGTAAACCATTTTGTAATCTGTATGTTTACATTAAGTTTACACACACCTATGTGAGTAAACATTATGTTTACAATGTTTGCACAATGTTTGTAAATTACACACCAAAAAACCTTAGGTTTACAAAAGGTTTGCAGGTGTATAGGAAACCGCATGTAAAATTTAAGTTTGCAGAATGTTTACAAGAAACATATTGTCGCAGGTGACGCTGAACTAGTTATTCCATATAGTAAAACATTAGACTCCATTGCATGGAGGATCTCAGTAAGCTACAGTAAATGGTTCATCAAATGAAACAGATTCAGTTATGTTAAGTTTGCTATTGATGATGTGGAAAAGAACAGTAATTGGATACCAGAAAATATGAATAACAGTGAGTTTTGGCCTCCTTTAGTGTTCTGGATGGAAGGCGTACCTCGCAAAGTGACTCTGTGCGAACAGAAGGGAATGTATAGTAACAATGTATACAGATCCAGAACTTTTGTACATGGTGCAGAATTAACCCTGACACACAAATTGAAACATAATCCTCTTGTTATGTGTGCATGTAATATGTGCCAAAGCAAGTCATCAGTGACTGGGCCCAAACTTTGTCCAGCCTGTAGTCATTTAGCTAAACACTGTAGAATCTTGTTTGAATGTAATGATTCTGAAGGAATTTCTTTTTCTCATCTAAATGTAGATCCAAAGGATATTAAGAGGATTGAATGCATAAATTGTGAAGGAGATCATTTAGTGAAATAAGCACATCTAGGTAAATTGGAATTTGTAGAAGGTGTCCCAGCTAAACGTGTCCAAGTATCTTGTAGGTACGAAGTGAGGAAGATGGCGTCTCACACCTGTGATGCTAAACTTTGGATAAAGGGGCCTGTTGTCGTTTTCGTGGAACCAACCAGAGCTGAACCCGGCACAGAAGAATCCTGCTGGAAACATGGGGATATGCTGAATATGTACTAGGCGATTTCAAATATGGAATGTATTATAAAATGAAGTGTCAAAGATATTAGGAAGGATAAAGAAAGAGTATCCTTGTACCACTAGTATGTGGCTCTCTTGCTCCATGAAATAGGTCAGTCCTCTCTTGTTTGGAATTACACATGTATTCAATTAAATACTTAGTAGTCTGAGATTCCCTAAGAAAATATATATAATGAACGATTTACCACTAGTATATCTTATCTTCAGAAAGCATGACGCTTGATAAAAAGCACCATTCCGTCTAAAAGTGAACGTTAATCTACAAATGTATGCCCTAAAAACACAAGATAAGAAGAGACTCTTTATGACCAAAAGATTAACTAACAGCCAGAGGTCTTGAGAAAAAAATCCTGTCTCGGCTGGATTTTGTATGAACAAAGAGAAGGGTCAAGCCTAGTTGAATGCAGTTATACTGGCCTATATTTGGATTTAAATCTTAAGAGGGATTCACCAAAGTAATATTATAGCAACTGATAAACAGAGGTAAATTAATTGAAAGATTATCTTATAATGAAACAGGTTCAGTGCTAATTGACACTGTTTATAGTTCATAACAGTTATTTCATAAGATTAATAATATGTTTTAAGTATTTGCTATAATGAGAAAACATATTATTTAAAACTGACAAGTATTATTGCTTGTTCACGACTTTGCTTTAGTGATAAGAAGATTAAAAGCTGGAGCAGTATTCAATTGAATTAATTGAGAAAGAGGAAGATTAATTCTTCTTTCTATTGAACAATAAGACTTCTAGACATTATGATATCCATTGAATTATAGAAGTTAAAAGGTGTTGTGTTGTGTTTTTGTGTTAAGTTTGTAATAATTTACTATAATGTACCTTGTTATTAATCCACTATACTATTGTCTAATGATGGTAGATGGAATCCTTATAATGTGGTTATTTGAAACTGCTGCAGTGAAAAGGGCCTCATATGGGCTGTAGAGAAAGGAGGGGGTCATCTTACATTCCACTTCAGCAAAATTGCAAATCTCATAGACTTGTAGTGTTAAGGTTTATGGAGTTAGTGGTTTAGTACTGATAAGTAAATGTCTTGAAATAATATGCACAAATCATGGCTTAATGGACAGGTCATATATCTAATAAAGTGTTTGCACAGACTCTGACCTTGGAAAAAAACAAGAGACTGTGGAAACTGCTAGCAGTAACATATTCTCAGAGTCAGGTACCGGTCAGAGCCAGGTCAGTGCATCTCTTAAGGGATAAATAATTGTAATGAAAACTATTACCACTTAAACCTAGTGAAACTACATGACTTGAATATTGTATGAGACAAACTTTTGTCAAATACTCTGTTAGACAATGGTATATGGAATCAAAACTGACTCATTAACAAAATGATGAAACAATATGAAGATAAAAGAAACACATACCTTTAATTTAGCATAATATAATCACTTAGAAGATGATGTCACATATTAAGAACATCTCTCATATATAACACATATAAAATTAGTGTTTTGCATGCAGTAGTGTTTTTATATTATATTATAAACCAAGATCCTGGGAACCTTGGTTCACTTAACTTTTCAGATAAAGGAGGGGCTTGGAGGAAAGCAAAGAAATGAGATCATAAGAGTTGAAACAAATGTGAGGTTTTGAATTTATTGAGTACATGACCCCTATTAATTCTGAAAAGTTAGTCCGGATCTTTTGAAAACTATTATTTGTAAAATGGATAAGAACTGTCCCACCTGATTAATGATTGGATTTAATTGAGGCGTCCCATGTATTCCAATGAGACGAAAAACCTATAAAACTCCAGAGTAATTTCAATGGAGTACCACACTCATCCCAGACAGGGCAAGGTGGTCCATCTTCTGCAAACCAAAAACACAATTGAACTGATTTAACTCAGTTTAATTTGCCTGGTGAAGACAGTCATATCCTTTTACGATCTATATTAAAGGGTAAGCATTAATCAATTATTATTTTATCTCACATGTATTGCATGTATTGCTATAAGGGACTCATGCTATGTTTAGAAGATAGGAGAACATTTGTTGAATGTGCTGAAAAGAGGCTACTGGGTGTATTTAGTGTCGTGGTCGTTGCCAGGCCTGCCGGCTGCACTAATACATAAAGATGTATTAAAGTGTTAACGTTAATATCTGTTAAGACACTGGACTGCCCAGAACGTCTGTCAGCTGGGGATATGAAGCAGCCTGTAGCTACTCAATCCAATATTTAACTGTTAATAAACCGAAGGAGTACTGATCATACTCTGATTCGTAAAAACACTTTAGATACATGAGTCTGTCAATTTCTTGGGTACTATATTGGTCATCCGAATATACTGCGGGTCCAGAGCACGAACTATATCCCACTAGGAGTAATAACATCTCTGTCCTCCTAACGTCTCCCCTGAGATAAGAGTGTGTGCTGAGCAAATAAAAAGAGTACGTAAAGAAATCTGAACACGTGGATTTTGTGACAATATGTTGAGTAAAACTGGTTTGTACCTAGTATACACTACAATTGTAAACCATTTTAAACCTTAGGTTAAAAAAGGTATATTTATATGGTTTACTCACAATCTTTCTGGTATAAAATAGTATTGAATAGATAATGCAGTGGCCATATAGTTTATATTGCTAGCTGATTCCCCCAGTCCTTTTAATTGTGTTTTGTAACTTTAGGAGAAAGCTTCAGTGTAATATTTTTTTTTAAATTGTCAGAGCTTTCCTATGTTTTCAGTGCCCCACATTCTCTGAAAACAAATATATAAAACTGATGACATAGTGAAATCCTACTATCAATACCATTTTTGTGGGTTGGCAGTTTGCAGTATTTCATTGTGATTTTTTTTTTTTTATCACTATACCATAAAAAAGTGTTAAGCAACATTACATGTGTTTGCCCATGGTATGCTCAGCAAAATCAACTGCTCATGGAAGGCATGACCAGTCCATCATGCTGAACGCTCTGGGCAAACACATGCAATGTTTTATGTCCCGGGCTCACTCCTTCTCATCTTTTGTCACTCATTGATGGTATCAGCTGTCCATAAGCATCAGGACAATGCCGTGTTTCACCACCTTCTGGTGTCTCCTCATCACCTACCTTGGACTGCTTAACTTTTCTTTCATTACCCTAACTAAATTGTACTTGGCTGTTGTTTCCTAGTGATTCAATTTGAGTTAAGTTTTCACCATCCAAGCTGAGGGCAATTCGGCCCATCTTCCTCCTTGTTTTATCCCCTGCTGTGTTGGCACTGAACTCTGCCGGGAAAAAAAACAAAAAAACATGAAGGTCTGCTGTGCTGTAAGTAGTTCATCTTGGGTTGTCTGTCGGGACTGTACCATAAAATAACATTTGCTTACTAACGTGTGTGTACATTAGTTTGTGTTACATGGTGGATTGAGGCTGTAGTCTTGTCGGGAGCGTCACATGTAAATAGCCAGAGTTGTGAGTTTCTTAATTTAGTTTTTGAGCAGGGGTAGAAAAAAGCTGACATCTGAGTGAGGGTTTAAATCAAGGGCAGCATTAATTATCTATCTATCTATCTGTCTATCTATCTATCTATATGCGCCTAGGGTACAGAGAGGTTAGAAAACTATTTGCTTTAAGTCTGCAAAAAGAACAATACTATTTATATGTTAAAGTAATGTTTATGTAGAATATAAACATCAAATCTGGGTAACAAACAACATCAACTTAATTCTGATAAGCTCTTTAACTCAAGTACAGATAATAAAAAAAAAAACATTTATTTTATTATGATTAATGATTTGAAAAATTAACTTTTACTTAAATCAGGAAATCACTTGAGAGAAAAATGTATATTTCAAGAACCTTGGCCAAGATGGCAGAAATATAAAATTACAATCACAGTGTTAAATAATAAATTGTACCAACAATAATAATACATGGACCTTTGAATATTTAAAAGAGCATGTCGGAAATAAAAATCAATAATATGTTTAAATTAGAATCAAGTGTAACTTCCATGATTTACAATAAATATACAAACTATTACAGAAAACCACACTTACACCTCTTAGGCTTACAGTGGTTGTAATAAACTATAGAAGTAAATGAAAAAAAATGAAAGAATGACCTTTCCTGGTATGACCAAAAGCATCATTTTCAGTGATGCCCTACAATGCTGAACCACACTATGAAATAAGTTCATGAGTATTACCAAATAAGATCACCATTTTACGATAGTCGATTAAAATGTAGAAACATGTTGATGGTAAAAATAACTTACCGAATACTGAGGTACTAATGTACTTTTTCATGAATGTCCACAAAAAAGTACAATGTAAGAAATATCAAGATTATTTCTCATATTAATAAAAATAATAAACATAACCTCAGAGACAGGAGATGGCAGGTGCAAGCACCAGTGTGTGTATTTATTAATAAGCCAAATAAACAAACAAACAATTTAAACAAAACAACTCGAACACTCACAAAAAAAACATAACTCACCACACACAAACTGGAGACCCGCACTCGCCAGGACTACTGTCCTAAATGGAGCCTCCAGACTCCTATCTCAATTAGAGATAGAGACAAACATTATTTTTTTCTTAGAACAACAATTACATGCAACACATTTTTAGCATTTTGATAAGACAGCAGAATGAACAAACCAGTGCAACAGACACTTTGATTGGCATTAAAGAGAAAATGAACGAAACAGGGACATAGTGCGACAGACCGCTCAGAGACGTGCGTCAACACTTGCCTATGATTCATAGAATAAGGAGGAAATGAACGAACCACAGACATAGTGCGACAGATCGCTCAGAGACGTGTGTCAACACATGCCTATGATTCATAGAATAAGGAGGAAATGAACGAACCACAGACATAGTGCGACAGATCGCTCAGAGACGTGCGTCAACACATGCCTATGATTCAGAGAATAAGAGGAAATGAACGAACCACAGACATAGTGCGACAGATCGCTCAGAGACGTGTGTCAACACTTGCCTATGATTCAGAGAATAAGGAGGAAATGAACGAACCACAGACATAGTGCGACAGACCGCTCAGAGACGTGCGTCAACACTTGCCTATGATTCATAGAATAAGGAGGAAATGAATGAACCACAGACATAGTGCGACAGACCGCTCAGAGACGTGCGTCAACACTTGCCTATGATTCAGAGAATAAGAGGAAATGAACGAACCACGGACACAGTGCGACAGACCGCTCAGAGATGTGCGTCAACACTTGCCTATGATTCATAGAATAAGGAGGAAATGAACGAACCACAGACATAGTGCGACAGACCGCTCAGAGACGTGCGTCAACACTTATCTATGATTCAGAGGATAAGAGGAAATGAAAGGTAAGACATTAAATGTCAATCCAAGGATACCTCCTGGTTCAGCAAACACAGTCAGCAAATCTTTAAAAAATTGTAACCATGTATCGATTGCCACATCAGAAATAAAAAAATGTGTCTGCAACACCATCAAAAAAAGACATAACCATCTAACAAACCTCAGCACTTTTTCATGAACTGTTGCTGAGCTTGCGTATAGTTGTTCTGCTACATAATCTAAATTCTGAGAAATTCCTGCTTCTATATTTACAGCCATCTCTTTTTCCGCAGTTGCTTCCCACTGTTCTTCATTTTCACTGTCAGAGTGGTTCTCAATATTAAATTCAGATACAGGAAAGAATGACAAAACATTTTCATCAAATACATTTTTGGGCACATCTTGGTTACCGTCCACTTTCCAGGTTTCTTTCATTTGGCAATATATTCTTCTCCAGTTGATGATCAGTTCCTTTTGTACAACGATGCTCGTGGTATTGCTCATAATGTACAGAATTATAGCTGACTTTACAAATTTCACATATCACTCTCTTCTCATCTGGCTCGCTTTTCTTTCTTCAGGAAATCTATAAAATAAAAAAGAGCGAAACTTTGATGAATCACTTCCCTTTTAAGAAAAAATCTTAACAAGAAATGTTCTGAAAATATTTCATAAAAACTTCTGGTCAAGTTTCTGAGTACATGTAGTGTGTGTGCTGCGTGTTGTGAAGGGTTTTAAAAAGGGTATTGTGCAGGACCCGCTTTACCATTATTTTAAAATGATTAATCCGATTAATCTACAGATTAATTAGCTGATGCCCATAAATTAACCAATCAAACATTTTAATCGAGTGACAGCCCTAATTTAAAACTCTTACGGCCCTAATTATTACATTTACTATAGTAGATCGAGGTTCACTGTATTGCGGCACTGTGCCTTTAAGAAATGAATAATCTGAACGGAAGCAGGTGACATCACAAATAAGATGAAGTAGAACAAAGCAGCAAAAAGTATGTACATGCAGCAGCCTACAAAAATAAAAAAGAAAGTGGTCCAGTGGTTAAAGAAAAGGGCTTGTAACCAGGAGGTCCCCGGTTCAAATCCCACCTCTGTCACTGACTCATTGTGTGACCCTGAGCAAGTCACTTAACCTCCTTGTGCTCCGTCTTTCGGGTGAGATGTATTTGTAAGTGACTCTGCAGCTGATGCATTGTTCATACACCCTATTCTCTGTAAGTCGCCTTGGATAAAGGTGTCTGCTAAATAAAAAATACATCTAAAAATGCAACAGCTTTATCATCACTGACAGAGACACTCCTCCACAGAAGCAGGAAAGAGTATGTTTGGATGTAAAGAAATCATACGCATTACTTTATTAAAAAACTTAACTTGAACTGTGGCAAAAACTCATTTGCAAAGAAAAGTGTGCAACAGAAACCACATATAATAGTAATAATTCATATAATAATATTGTTCTACTGTAAATTAATGTTTTGTGTGCGCTTGTTTGATGTATGGGGTCAGTGGAGCGCTTTGAGGCACTGACCGGCTTTTTTTGTTGTTGCAAATATCAGAATGGTGTTTTTTTTTTTTTTTTTACTTTGCTTAAAAAGCGATAGCTTTAAAACAACTTACAAGCTGTCTATAAAATTGGATCACGTGAAAGGCTTGCGATGCTAGTTATCGCTGGAAAGCTATTTGGTTGGGTGATATCAAACCACTTTTTTGTAGTGACCAAGCGATAGTTGCTCTTTGTTTTGTTTCTGGTGTAGGACGCTCAGAGCACTGCACCGTATAAAACACACAAACAAATAAATCAATCATACAGGTCAAACAGCTCATTTCCACATGAAGTTCAGTTTGAATTTCAAAACAAGGCAGAACTTATGACACTGCACTTAGCAAGAATAAAGCAGTATCATAAACATTTCTAATTGTGAAACTATTTCATCATGTGCACTATGATCAACTACAAACTCAGTCATAAGTAATACAAGGCATTACCACTATAGGACGATAGGATGCAGTAATTAATTGCCAACGGTCCTCATATATTTTAAGAATAATAGGGGCTGTAAAAGGAGTCAAGTCAAGTCGAAAATAGTATATTTGCTAATGTTAAAACAAACACTCTTTAAGTGCTATATATTGTATTGTATTGTAGCTAGAACGGATTGGACAAAAGTGTGGTTCCTCAGAATAAAAAAGTAATATTGGTTGAGGTGGTTGTATATGAGCAACACTGCAAAACATCTATTATATATATATATATATGCATATATATGAAGTAATTAATTAATTAATTAATTAATTAATTAATTAATTAATTAGTATCATCATTATATATATATATATATATATATATATATATATATATATATATATATTGTATTTTATTTTTTAGAAATGCCAGACTCGAATACAGGGGGTCCCTCATTCATCAGCATCGGAGGAGGAGAAAAAAGAAGATAAGTGCCTTTAAAGTGCTCCCTGTGGAAGTCACTGTGATGAGCACAGAAGAATCTGAGGAGGAAGATAATCCCTTTAATGAAGGAGAAAAATATCTGTGAAGGTAATTTGACCACGAAAATGGGAGTCACAAAAATTTAAAGAGGGGAAAAAAGCATGTGATGCTGCATTTGGCATTCTGAAAAAAAGGGAAATCCAAACTTCCTTGCAAAAGAGGAACATTTTCAAATTACAAAAGACCAGATTTGCCTGCTGAGTTTTCATGGTTGATTAAAGATTAACATGGGTGAAATTTAAAGGACACAATTTAAAGTTATAACAAATTTGGGAAGAGATATCTTACATGGTTTTGACTCCCATTTTGTGAATTGTGTTTTTCTTTTATTATTATTATTATTATTATTATTATTATTATTATTATTATTATTATTATTATTATTATTATTATTATTATTTATGTGGTTCCTTATCACATTATTCCTAAGATCAAGATCCTGAGAAGAATGATCTTGTGATCTCGACATAACAAAGACATTTTCAATGTCCTCAATGAGCCACTGTAAATAAATAAATAAATAAATAAATAAATAAATAAATAAAAGGCCTACTGGAAAACTAAATATGTTTTATGCTGTTATCTATGCTTGCATATTTAATAATAAAAACAAATGCTTAAAAAAAACTTGTTTGGTATTAATTTAAAAGTTGCCTAACTGTTTTAGCTAACTTTACAAAAGGTATTGTATTCTTATATGCTTATTTTCTTTTTTTACAAACTAGTGTAAATACTTCAGGTTTAATGATACTCCATTAAATAAAGAACATTAGCAAGACCTTTCATTGTAACTTTAAACAGATTAAATCAAACGTCTTGCAAGTCGAGTAACTTTGTTATGTAGAATACAAAAACGGGGGGTTAAAATTTGGCAAATTTAATGGCTATGTGCACAGCTGTTTACAGAGGTAATGCAAAAAAACAGGTTAAAATGGTCTGTGTAAACCATTCACAAAGACAGGTTTACAACATTTTAAACTTAATGTCCAAAAGGGCATACTGTGGAAATAAGTTTGTATCACTTTGTAAACCTGATGAAAAAATACTGTTTACCATTCAATTTATGCAAACCATTCTAAACTATACATTTGCAAAGGTTTACATAGTTTGTAAACCATTATTTTACTAATGTGCAAACCTGAGGTCCAAATGGACTAAAAGACCTCCATTAGGTTCTTGGTCTAGTAAACCATTTGTAAAAATAAAGTTTACAATAGGTTTGCAACATGTGTGCATACTTTGCAAACTAAGTTTGTATATTTTACAATAGGTTTACATAGTTTGTAAACCATTATTTTACTAATGTGCAAACCTGAGGTCCAAATGGACTATAAGTCCTCCAAAGTTCTTGGTCTTGTAAACCAGTTGTAAAAATAAAGTTTACAATAGGTTTGCAACATGTGAAAACTTTGCAAACTTTGTTTGTTTAGTTTTACAATAGATTTACACCATTTGTAAACCATATTTTTCGTGCATTGAGAACTGCAATCGCCTGCGGCCACACCAATTTGAATAAGCCTGATCTCGTCTGATCTCAGAAGCTAAGCAATGTTGGGCTTGGTTAGTACATGGATGGGAGACCACCTGGGAATATCAAGTGCTGCAAGCATTACACTTTTGTAATTACATTTTACCATTGAAATGTGTGAACGGGACAAAAAAAGGAAATCTCGGCGGAATCACCCCCAGCTTACCTAACATAAAAGTCATAAACACAGAACAGCAACCGCCTGTGGCCACACCACCTTGAATAAGCCTGGTGGATTGTGGGATTGGTCATGTGATCTGAGGTGAAACCTACACTGTGCTAGTGGAGGAATCTCTGTTTGGGGATTTTATTTGTAGCTTTTTCTACTTTCATTTTCATCTTTTTTCTTAGAAATGGAGGCTGCTGATTACCAAGCACTATCGACAGATATTGCAAGGGAGCCGGGGGTCCGGTTGGAAGCTGCATCAACAAGTAAGTAGGGGGTAGAGCAGTTACAAGCTGCTGGGGACTGTGCAACAGAAGGGCTGTGCATAACTTGCCCTTTAGGGTAAACTATGCTAACTGTGGCTGAGGGAATTGGAAACAACAAAAGAGAGAAGGAGGACTGGGTTGAGACAGGGGGGAAAAATGTTTAGAAGAGCGAAGGTGAAAGTGAAACCTAACCTTGATAAGATAACATTGTCACGAATCCTGAGGGTTCACATTTCTTACATACTCTTTTTGTTTGCTCAGCACAGACTCTTATCTCAGGGGAGACGTTAGGAGGACAGAGATATTGTTACTCCTAGTGGGTTATTGTTCATGCACTGGACCCGCAATATATCCAGATGACTAATTTAGTACTCAAGAAATTCACAGACTTATGTATTTAAAGTTTTTTTTTACGAATCAGAGTATGATCAGTACTCATTTGGTTTATTAACGGTTAAATATTGGATTTAGTAGCTACAGGCTACTTCATATCCCCAGCTGACAGATGCTCTGGGCAGTCCAGTGTCTTAACAGATATCAACGTTAACACTTTAATACATTTATATGTATTTGCAAGGGCTGCGGGCAGGCCAAGAACACATCACCCAAAGCACCCAATGGTATCTTTCAGCACATTCAACAGAATACTCTCTTAATTCTAGAACATATTGTGAATCCTTTATAGCAATGCATGCGATACATGTGAGATAAAATAATAATTGATTAATGCTTACCCTTAAATATAAATCGTAAAAGAATATAACTGTCTTCACCAGGCAAATTGAGTTCAATCAGCTCAACTGTGTAGGTCTGCACATAATGGACCACATTACCCTGTCAGGTATGAGTGTGGTACTCCATTGTAATTACTTAGGAGTTTTATAGGTTTTTCATCTCATTGGGATACATGGGACGCCTCAATTAAATCCAATCATTAATCTGTTGAGACAGCTCGTATCCCTTTTACAAATGATAGTTTTCAAAAGATCCGGACCAACTTTTCAGAATTAATTGGAGTCATGTACCAATAAATTCAAGACTTCATATTTGTCCAACTCCAAACCTATGATCTCATTCCTTGTTTTTCCTCCGAACCCCTCCTTTATCTGAAAAGTCAACTGAACCAAGGTTCCCCTGATCCTGGTCTATAATATAATATAAAAACACTACTGTTATATGTGCATGCAAAACACTATTTTTATATGTGTTATATATGAGAGATGTTTTTAATATGTGACATCATCTCTAATTGATTATATTTTGCTAAATTAAAGGTATGTGTTTCTTTTAACCTCATATTGTGTTTCATCATGTTTTTAATGAGTCAGTTTTGATACTATATACCATTGTCTAACAGAGTATTTGACAAAAAGTTTGTTTCATACAATATTCAAGTCAATTAGTTTCACTAAGTTTAAGTGGTAATAATTTTCATTACAATTATTTATCCCTTAAAAGATGCACTAACCAGGCTCTGACCTGTACCTGACTGAGAATATGCTATTGCAAGCAATTTCAACAGTCTCTTGTTTTTTCAAGGCCAAAGTCTGTGCAAACAGTTTTTTTAGATATATGACCTATCAATGTCTGTTAAGCCATAATTTTTGCATATTATTTCAAGATATATTCTTATCTGTGCTAAACCACTAATTCCATAAACCTTAAATTCCAAATCTATAAGACTTGCAGCTTTGCTGGAGTGGAATGTAAGAAGACCCCTCCTTTCTCTAAAGCCCATACATCTTGATAAGGAGAGAGGCCCCTTTTCCTCAATGCTAGGCAGCAGTTTTAAAGAACCACATTATAATGACTCCCTCTACCATCATTAGACAATAGTATAGTGCAATAATAACAAGGTACATTATAGTATATCATTACAAACTAACACAAGAACATAGCATAATACCTTTTATATTCTGTAATGCAATGGATATCATAATGTATAAAGGTCTTTTTGTTCAATAGAAGGAGAAAGAAACTGTACCACTTTCCCAATTAATTAAATCGAATACTGCTCTGGCTTTTAATCTTTTTATCACTACAGTAAAGTCATGAACAAGCAATACCACTCGTCAGTTTAAATAATATGCTTTCTCATTATACCAAATACTTAAAACATATGCTTAATCCTATGAAATCAAATAGGTATTTTTAGTTTCAGATATCATTCTGTCTAGAAAAGGTTAATCATTTATTTTATTAATTTGCAATACCTTTGTGTCTAATTTCTATTTTTTGACCATTATAAACTATAAACAGTGTCAATTAGCACTGAACCTTTTTTAACTATAAATATGGCATTATAAGATAAACTTTGAATTAATTTACTTCAGTTTAACAATTGCTCCTAGAATTTATAATATCACTTTATTTTGGTGATTCCTTCTAAGATTTAAATCCAAATACAGTCCAGTATAAATGCATTCAACTTGTATATATTTTATAATGACCGAACTAGGCTTGACCCTGTCCTTTGTTCATACAAAATCCAGCCGAAACAGGTTTTTTCTTAAGACCTTGGCTGCTAAGTTTTAATGTTGATTTATATGTTGCAAAGAATCCCTTTCTTATCTTGTTTTTGGAAACATCAATTTATAGGTGTGTAACAGGGCGAGCAGCCCTGTACAGTATTTGTTTGTTTTATTTCCTGGCTCTGGTCTGACGCCACCCACTCCGGCCGTCTTTGTGACACGTGGTGTCCTGCGTGGGATCTACAGCGCCTCCAGGACTCAGGCCAGAGCGGGAACTGCAGTTTTATTGAAAAACAAAAGGAAAAGAAATGTGGAGAAGAGGCTGGAGAGGAGCACAGGAGGGCAAAGGGAGAAAGGTGGAAGCAGGGCTGTGGTGTTTCGACTGTGGCCAAACTAGCCACACCACCATACCCTGCTCCGTCCACAGGACCCTTCAGGCAATGGCCCAAAGACTGGGATGGGGGAGTGGTGCCCTGGCTGTGGGGCATATCGGCACACGTTGTCCCTATTCCCCATGCAGAATGAAGAAGAGGAGCCCTTGCTGCCACGTCCTATGCCTGAATGGGAGGAGCCTGAGCGTACACAGCCCAAGTGGGAGGAGTCAGAGCGTCCACAGCCCAAGCGGGAGGAGCCTGAGTGTCCACAGCCCAAGCGGGAGGAGCCAGAGAGTCCACAGCCCAAGCGGGAGGAGCCCGAACGACCTACGCCTGAGTGGGAGGAGCCCGAACGTCCTACGCCCAAGAGGGAGGAGTCGGTGCGTCCACAGCCCAAAGAGGGGGGAGTCGGTGCATCCATAGCTCAAGAGGGGGAAGTCGGTGCTTCCACAGCCCTAGGACCCAAGCTGCCAGCAGAGAGAGAATGCCTGCTGGTTCCACCTCCACCAGCAGAAGAACAATGCCTGCTGTCCCCATCTCCACCAGCAGAGGAAGAATGCCTGCTGTCCCCGCGTCCACCAGCAGAGGAAAAATGCCTGCTGTCTCCATGTCCACCAGCAGAGGAACAATGCCTGCTGTCCCCGTGTCCACCAGCAGAGGAAGCATGCCTGTTGGTTCACCTGCCGCTGCCGTCTCAAGAGCCAGAAGGGGAGGAGTTACAGGCTCAACCTCCTGAATTTTTCTGGGGGGAGAAGGGCAGGATGCTGGTGTCCCCCAGCAGCCTCTATTTATGCTGCTGAAGGGAGCACGGCACACACCAGCCCAGCCGCCACAGCAGAGGGAGCCAGTACCGCCACAGCCTGCTTGCCCCTCCCACCTCCATCAGCAGAGGGTGAATACCTGCTGGTTCCGACACCACCAGGAGCAGAGGAGCAGGAGCTGCCTCTGCCTCCACCACTGCCAGGAGGAGAGCAGCAGGAGCTGCCTCTGCCTCCGCCACTGCCAGGAGCAGAACAGCAGGAGCTGTCTCTGTTTCCCCAACCTCCACCACAGGGATTACGGTGGCCGGAGCCCCAGAAAGGGGAGTTACCGGCTACAAAGACAGGGGGAGAGGTCAGGAGACCACTTTCCCCAGCAGAAGTTTGTTGCAGGAGTTCTTGTGGCCGGAGCCCCACAGGAGGGAGCTACCGGCTACGAAGAAAGGGGGAGAGGTCAGGAGACCAGCATCCCCCGCAGGAATTTCACTGCAGGAGTGGACCAGCATGCTGTCAGCCATGCCACTACCGGCAGGGGTGCTGACAGCATTGCCAGCCATAGGGCCCACTGAAGCCTCACTTCCCAGCCCGAGACTTTGTCCTGGACTGCTGGGTTTTTAAGGGGGGAGGTGGCCGTTGAGGCCATGTGTGCTACGCACAAGGGGGGGTATATGTGGCAATGTGCCCCGCCCCTGTGTGCATTTGTGTGTTATATGTTGTATGTTGCGTGTGTTAATGTTGGTGTATTGTAGTTGGTACACGGGATATAAATGGGTGTGTGCAGCACGAGTATTTAAAATGTAGATTTGTATTTAGGCACGAGGATGGCACAAATCACATCACGTTCATTTAAAGTATTAGTATATGAACACGGGAAAGTGCACTTTAATTAATTCACGTGCATTTGTACCGAGATTCCAATTGAATGATTGACTAGCAATCGATTCTCGGTACAACTGCATAAAAGCTGCATGTTTTCACTCACTCGGGGTTGGGAGTTCGGTGAGTGGAGAACGAGTGTGGAGAAGGAGAAACTAAATAGTAAAACGAAGGAAAAAGTAAATGATTGTTTATTTTCACTCACCGTGTTTGTTCGTTTGTCTTTTTGTTTTGGCAACGAGTGCCGTGTCCTGTGTGTTTTTGTCTTACAATCTTTTTATTTTCTGTTCTGTTTATTTATTAAATGCTGAGCGAAAGCATTCACTCAGCTCAACCAAACTCCACCTCTCTCTTGTTGTTTTATTACCTGGCTCTGGTCTGACGCCACCCTCTCCGGCCGTCTATGTGGCAAGGTGTGATTAACATCCACTTTTTTAGCCGGAATTGTGCATTTTTATCAAGCTTCACGCTTTCTGAAGATAAGATATACAAACAGTAAATCGTTTATTATATATTTTCTTAGAAATTCCCAGATTACCAAATACTTAATTAATTTCCTGTCAAAACAACGAGTGGACTGACCTATTTCATGGTGCAAGGGAGACGTCTACTGACAATACAAGGTTACTCTATCTTTATCCTTCCTTCAAAAAACCTCTAACCCATTATTTTTTATATCAAAGTACATTCCATATTTGAAATCATCCAGCACATGTCCAGCATATCTGCCCGTTCCCAGCAGAATTCAACTTCTGTACCAGGTTCAGCTCTAGTTGGTTCCATAACAAGTCCCTTGATCCAAAGTTTCTCCATCGCAGGTGTGGATTTCCATGGTCTGACTTCATTCCTATAAGATACTTGGACACGTTTAGCTGTACATATTATTTCTATATATTTCCTTTTGTTCACACAGGGTCATTTTGCAAGGTATGCCTTCCATCCAGAATACTAAAGGAGGTCAAAACTCACTTTTATTCATATTTTCAGGCACTCAGTTGTTGCCTTGCCCTACATGATCAGTTGGCAGACTTAACATAACTGAATCTGAATCAGTTGATGAACCGTGCACTGTAGCTTACTGAGATCCTCCATGCAAAGAGGTCCAATGTTTTACTACACAGAATAACTAGTTCAGCGTCACCTGCGACAACATCCAGGTGTGTGAGGAAAAAGAAAGACATTGGGACATTGGTTTGCAAAACAACGGTTGCAAAAATGATTAAAACAAAAGGGTTTGATGTTCTGCAGGAAAAGGAAGCATAATGGTCAGGTTTTTGAAAGAATTGTTTCTTCTTTTTGCAGGAATGGTCTCAATATTATCACTTAATGTAAATGGGTTAAGGAATTTTGCTAAACTTGAAAAAATTTTAATTAATGTAAATAAGAATGATATTGTCTGCCTGCAGGAAACTTTCTGGGATGATGTTTTTATTCATGATTTCAAGCATTTATGGAATGGGGACATCTATACTAGTAATTATTCCAACCATAGGAGAGGGGTGGCTGTATTAGTTAGTAATAATTTTAAGGAAAGCGTTTCTTTGTTAGAGAAGGATACCGAAGGGAGATTTATAAAAATCCAAATTAATTTTAAAAATAATTGTTTTGAATTGGTTAATTGTTATGCTCCTAATGACAAAAGGAGCGTTTTGATTTTTTTACTGGCCTAGAGAGACACCTAGGAGCAGACAATGTCATTATGGTGGGAGACTTCAATGTAGCTATGAGCACTATTGACATCGCATCAGGAATGGTTTTCAAAGGTGATTATTCCAGAAATTTGTTGGCAAGGCATTTGGAGAATTATAATTATATTGATTTCTGGAGATGCCGAAATTCTTTAAAGAGGGATTTCTCCAGGAGACAGTTTGTACAAAAGGAATTAAACCAAAGCAGAATAGATTTTGGAATATGTCATGTTAACTTTCTTAGCTACCTGGGGAAGATTGGTTATAAATTCACCTCTTTCAGCGATCATGCTGCTTTCTCTTTTCAAGTCCTGTTTAATAAGTTGCATAAAGGACCAGGGTTGTGGTGTCTTAATAATCAATTTTTGAAAGAAGATTTGTTTAGTAAGGGAATTGAAATATTAATTAGGGATAGTATGAAGTGTCCATTGTTTCAAAATGAAAAACGAATATGGTGGGATAATTTAAAATACAATATAAAGAAATACTGCATTCAATATGGGATAAATAGAAATAAAATTAAAATTAAGAATGAGCAGGAGGTTCAGGTAGAACTTAAACGTGAATATGAGAAGGCAGCAGAACTGATGGATATGAATTATAACAGAATTGAGGAATTGCAAGACAAAATTAAAGGAATTGAAAACGAGCGCTGTGAGGGGGCAATACTAAGATCCAAAGCCAGACATGTGGTGGAGGGAGAGAAAAGCACTACATTCTTTTTTGGGCTTGAAAAACAAAGACAACAGGATTCCTATATAGAAGAACTGACTAAAAGTAATGGGGAAGTAACTAAAGAACAGGGTGAAATCTTAAAAGAAGTTTGTAATTTTTACACAGGGCTTTTTAAAAAACAAGGTACAATTTTGGAGGAGAGGGAGAAAATACTTTCTTTTATAGCAACTAAAGTGAGTGAGGAAGACAGGGAGAGTTGTGAGAAGGAGATTAGGTTGGAGGAACTGGAAGACGCCTTGCAGGATATGACAACTAATAAAAGTCCTGGTTCAGATGGGTTAACCCTGGAATTTTATCTTAAATTTAAAAATCTTATCTGCCCTATTTTATTACAAGTATTTAAAGAGGTTAAAGAGAAAGGTCTTTTAAGTCCAACAATGAGAATGGGGATAGTTACTTTAATCTACAAGAAACAAGGAGATAAAGCCTTATTAAAAAACTATCGGCCCATAAGTCTGTTGAATTGTGATTATAAGGCACTAACAAGGATTTTCACAAATCGTTTGAAAGCGGTATTGCCTAAGATAATATCCTCCTCCCAAACTTATTGTGTGCCAGGAAGGGATATAGCGGATACAATATGTTCGGTAAGGGATGTAGTTAGTTACTTGAAAATGGAGCAAAAAGAAAGCTATATTTTAAAAGTAGATCAGGAAAAAGCCTTTGATAGGGTGGAACATGATTACTTATTAGAGGTGCTGCAGAGATTTGGTTTTGGGAATAGTTTTACCTCATGGGTTAAGATTTTTTATACCAATATTTTTAGTAGGGTAAAATGTAATGGCAATCTGACTGAGTTCTTCCCAGTGGAGAGGTCAGTGAGACAGGGATGTCCTCTCTCTGCTTTGCTGTATTCAGTAATTGCAGAACCCCTGAGCCTGGCAATACAAGGGAATAAAGACATAATTGGAGTCCCAATTCCTGGTTGTAATGAAAAATCAATTATATATCAGCATGCAGATGACACCACACTCACAGTGTCGAGTTTAGACAGCATCCCAAAAATAATGGAAGTGTTCACATCTTACTGTTCTGCTTCAGGGGCAAAAATCAATATTGATAAATCAGAAATTCTCCCTGTAAGGAAAAGCAATACACTTTTAGATATACCTTTCAAAATTGCAGAGGAAAGCCTTCAGATCTTGGGGGTATATATTGGATTAGAAGAGAGGTCAGTGGCTGAAAAGAACTGGCAGGAAAAGATAATCAAAATGAGGGCCATCTTGAATTTGTGGAGTGGCAGGGAGTTGACTCTGAAGGGTAAAGTCTTGGTCATTAATAGTCTGTTTCTTTCCAGGATATGGTATTTACTGAGTGTTAAGGAGATCCCCCAGTGGGCTGAGAAAGAGATTAAAAACATGATGGTTAGGTTTCTGTGGGCTGGGAAACCTGCTAAGATCAGCTATAATACAGTCATTGGGAAAATCAGTAAAGGAGGGCTAATGCTGGCAGATATTGAGCTAAAACGAAAGAGCTTTCGAATTAAAGTGGTTAAAAAGTTTTTAGACCCTACGAATAACAGTGTATGGAAGCACTTTCTGAAACATTTCTTATCAAATTGTGGGGGTTTGGGAATGGGGGAAGAAATTCTATTAATGTGTCTTAAACCTTCAATGGTAAAGGATGTTCCCTGGATTTATAAAGAAGTTCTAGTGGCTTGGTCCGAGTTCTTGCAGCATGTCTCTTTTAAGCCAGAGACCAGAGAACAAATATTGGAGCAGCCTCTTTTTTTGAACCCACTGTTAAAAGTGCAAGGTGTGACACTTTATAAAAAGAGTTTTATAGAAGCAGGTGTTAGTAAAATTAAAGACATTATGTACGTTTTTAAAGAAGGCTTTTTACCCAGTTTGGCAATAGTTGACTTGGTAAAAGAAAAGAACGAAGATATTCCCATTAGTATAATAATAAAGGAGTACAGTAAAATACAAAGTGCCGTCCCTGAGAGTTGGGTGAGGGTTATTAATCAAGAACATAACAGCAAACTGTCACGTGGAGTTTCTTTGCCTGTGTTTCTTCTAAAAAGGGAAAATAAATACTTTAACATTATTGAATGTACGACCAAATTGTTCTATTTAGTGTTAATGAGTGTGGTTTTTAAAAAGCCAACGTCGGAGCAATTCTGGCAAAAAATATTTCCAAACTTTAAAATCTGTACAATTTGGAATAATGTAAGACAGACTTATAAATCTCCCGAATGTGAAGAAAATGATTTTAAACTGAGGCACAATTGCATCTTTACAAAGTGGCTCCTTTTTAAAATGCACAAAAGTGACAATGCCTTGTGTTCAGTGTGTCAAAGTAGAGAGGAAGGATTATTGCATCTATTTGTAAAATGCACTGAACTGCAGGGGCTGAGGGAATACTTGAGGGGTTTAATAGAGGGGTTCTTTAAATTTGCAGAGCAGAATGTACTCAATACATTGTCATGGGAGGAAATGTTTTTGTTTGGATTGACTGATAAAATAGATAATGTTAACACTCTAGCGGTGAACTTATTTTTGAGTTATGCAAGGTATACAATTTTAAAGAGAAGAAACATGGCAGAGTTTCATAATATGAAAGTAGATATTGTAAAATTGAATATTTTTTATGTGAAGAAAAATATTTCATATATATTTCATTACTGTGTAGAACATAAACAAATGGAGCATTTTGATGAAAAAATTCTCTATAACAATATTTTTCTTAGGAAAACACATAACAGCCTTGTTTTCAAGTTGTAAATATTGTACAATGTTAGAAAAATAAATAAATAAAAAAAAAAAAAAAAAAAAATGAGCCTGATCTCAGAAGCTAAGCAATGTTGAGCTTGGTTAGTACTTGGATGGGAGACCACCTGGGAATATCAAGTGCTGCAGGCATTACATTTTACAATTGAAATGTGTGGAGGACAAAAGGAAATTTTGGAGGAATCACCCCCAGCTCACTAAACATAAAAGTCATGAAAGCAGAAATGCTATCGCCTGCGGCCACACCACCTTGAATAAGCCTGATCTCGTCTGATCTCAGAAGCTAAGCAATGTTGGGCTTGGTTAGTACTTGGATGGGAGACCACCTGGGAATATCAAGTGCTGCAGGCATTACTTTTTTGTAATTACATTTTACAATTGAAATGTGTGGAGGACAAAAGGAAATTTTGGAAGAATCACCCCCAGCTCACTAAACATAAAAGTCATGAAAGCAGAAATGCAATCGATTGCGGCCACACCACCTTGAATAAGCCTGATCAAGCCTGATCTCATCTAATCTCAGAAGCTAAGCAATGTTAGGCTTGGTTAGTAAGTGGATGGGAGACCACCTGGGAATATCAAGTGCTGCAGGCATTACATTTTTGTAATTACATTTTACAATTGAAATGTGTGGAGGACAAAAGGAAATTTTGGAGGAATCACCCCCAGCTCACTAAACATAAAAGTCATAAAAGCAGAAATGCAATCGCCTGCGGACACACCACCTTGCATACGCCTGATCTCGTCTGATCTCAGAAGCTAAGCAATGTTGGGCTTGGTTAGTACTTGGATGGGAGACCACCTGGGAATATCAAGTGCTGCAGGCATTACTTTTTTGTAATTACATTTTACAATTGAAATGTGTGGAGGACAAAAGGAAATTTTGGAAGAATCACCCCCAGCTCACTAAACATAAAAGTCATGAAAGCAGAAATGCAATCGCCTGCGGCCACACCACCTTGAATAAGCCTTATCTCGTCTGATCTCAGAAGCTAAGCAATGTTGGGCTTGGTTAGTACTTGGATGGGAGACCACCTGGGAATATCAAGTGCTGCAGGCATTACATTTTACAATTGAAATGTGTGGAGGACAAAAGGAAATTTTGGAAGAATCACCCCCAGCTCACTAAACATAAAAGTCATGAAAGCAGAAATGCAATCGCCTGCGGCCACACCACCTTGAATACGCCTGATCTCGTCTGATCTCAGAAGCTAAGCAATGTTGGGTTTGGTTAGTACTTGGATGGGAGACCACCTGGGAATATCAAGTGCTGCAGGCATTACATTTTTGTAATTACATTTTACAATTGAAATGTGTGGAGGACAAAAGGAAATTTTGGAGGAATCACCCCCAGCTCACTAAACATAAAAGTCATGAAAGCAGAAATGCAATTGCCTGCGGCCACACCACCTTGAATAAGCCTGATCTCGTCTGATCTCAGAAGCGAAGCAATGTTGGGCTTGGTTAGTACTTGGATGGGAGACCACCTGGGAATATCAAGTGCTGCAGGCATTACATTTTACAATTGAAATGTGTGGAGGACAAAAGGAAATTTTGGAGGAATCACCCCCAGCTCACTAAACATAAAAGTCATGAAAGCAGAAATGCAATCGCCTGCGGCCACACCACCTTGAATAAGCCTGATCTCGTCTGATCTCAGAAGCTAAGCAATGTTGGGCTTGGTTAGTACTTGTATGGGAGACCACCTGGGAATATCAAGTGCTGCAGGCATTACATTTTTCCAATTGAAATGTGTGGAGGACAAAAGGAAATTTTGGAGGAATCACCCCCAGCTCACTAAACATAAAAGTCATGAAAGCAGAAATGCAATCGCCTGCGGCCACACCACCTTGAATAAGCCTGATCTTGTCTGATCTCAGAAGCTAAGCAATGTTGGGCTTGGTTAGTACTTGGATGGGAGACCACCTGGGAATATCAAGTGCTGCAGGCATTACATTTTACAATTGAAATGTGTGGAGGACAAAAGGAAATTATTGAGGATTCACCCCCAGCTCCCTAAACATAAAAGTCATGAAAGCAGAATTGCAATCGCCTGCGGCCACACCACCTTGAATAAGCCTGATCTCGTCTGATCTCAGAAGCTAAGCAATGTTGGGCTTGGTTAGTACTTGGATGGGAGACCACCTGGGAATATCAAGTGCTGCAGGCATTACATTTTACAATTGAAATGTGTGGAGGACAAAAGGAAATTTTGGAGGAATCACCCCCAGCTCAATAAACATAAAAGTCATAAAAGTCATGAAAGCAGAAAAGCAATCGCCTGCGGCCACACCATCTTGAATAAGCCTGATCTCGTCTGATCTCAGAAGCTAAGCAATGTTGGGCTTGGTTAGTACTTGGATGGGAGACCACCTGGGAATATCAAGTGCTGCAGGCATTACATTTTTGTAATTACATTTTACAATTGAAATGTGTGGAGGACAAAAGGAAATTTTGGAGGAATCACCCCCAGCTCACTAAACATAAAAGTCATGAAAGCAGAAATGCAATCGCCTGCGGCCTCACCACCTTGAATAAGCCTGATCTTGTCTGATCTCAGAAGCTAAGCAATGTTGGGCTTGGTTACCACCTGGGAATATCAAGTGCTGCAGGCATTACATTTTACAATTGAAATGTGTGGACAAAAGGAAATTTTGGAGGAATCACCCCCAGCTCCCTAAACATAAAAGTCATGAAAGCAGAAATGCAATCACCTGCGGCCACACCACCTTGAATAAGCCTGATCTCGTCTGATCTCAGAAGCTAAGCAATGTTGGGCTTGGTTAGTACTTGGATGGGAGACCACCTGGGAATATCAAGTGCTGCAAGCATAACATTTTACAATTGAAATGTGTGGAGGACAAAAGGAAATTTTGGAGGAGTCACCCCCAGCTCACTAAACATAAAAGTCATAAAAGTCATGAAAGCAGAAAAGCAAACGCTTGCGGCCACACCACCTTGAATAAGCCTGATCTCGTCTGATCTCAGAAGCTAAGCAATGTTGGGCTTGGTTAGTACTTGGATGGGAGACCACCTGGGAATATCAAGTGCTGCAGGCATTACATTTTACAATTGAAATGTGTGGAGGACAAAAGGAAATTTTGGAGGAATCACCCCCAGCTCACTAAACATAAAAGTCATGAAAGCAGAAATGCATTCGCCTGCGGCCACACAACCTTGAATAAGCCTGATCTCGTCTGATCTCAGAAGCTAAGCAATGTTGGGCTTGGTTAGTACTTGGATGGGAGACTACCTGGGAATATCAAGTGCTGCAGGCATTACATTTTACAATTGAAATGTGTGGAGGACAAAAGGAAATTTTGGAGGAATCACCCCCAGCTCACTAAACATAAAAGTCATGAAAGCAGAAATGCAGTCGCCTGCGGCCACACCACCTTGAATAAGCCTGATCTCGTCTGATCTCAGAAGCTAAGCAATGTTGGGCTTGGTTAGTACTTGGATGGGAGACCACCTGGGAATATCAAGTGCTGCAGGCATTACATTTTACAATTGAAATGTGTGGAGGACAAAAGGAAATTTTGGAGGAATCACCCCCAGCTCACTAAACATAAAAGTCATGAAAGCAGAAATGCAATCGCCTGCGGCCACACCACCTTGAATAAGCCTGATCTCGTCTGATCTCAGAAGCTAAGCAATGTTGGGCTTGGTTAGTACTTGGATGGGAGACCACCTGGGAATATCAAGTGCTGCAGGCATTACATTTTACAATTGAAATGTGTGCAGGACAAAAGGAAATTTTGGAGGAATCACCCCCAGCTCACTAAACATAAAAGTCATGAAAGCAGAAAAGCAGTCGCCTGCGGCCACACCACCTTGAATAAGCCTGATCTCGTCTGATCTCAGAAGCTAAGCAATGTTGGGCTTGGTTAGTACTTGGATGGGAGACCACCTGGCAATATCAAGTGCTGCAGGCATTACATTTTACAATTGAAATGTGTGGAGGACAAAAGGAAATTTTGGAGGAATCACCCCCAGCTCACTAAACATAAAAGTCATGAAAGCAGTAATGCAAGCAGTAATGCAATCGCCTGCGGCCACACCACCTTGAATAAGCCTGATCTCGTCTGATCTCAGAAGCTAAGCAATGTTGGGCTTGGTTAGTACTTGGATGGGAGACCACCTGGGAATATCAAATGCTGCAGGCATTACATTTTTGTAATTACATTTTACAATTGAAATATGTGGAGGACAAAAGGAAATTTTGGAGGAATCACCCCCAGCTCACTAAATATAAAAGTCATGAAAGCAGAAATGCAATCGCCTGCGGCCACACCACCTTGAATAAGCCTGATCTGTTCTGATCTCAGAAGCTAAGCAATGTTGGGCTTGGTTAGTACTTGTATGGGAGACCACCTCGGAATATCAAGTGCTGCAGGCATTACATTTTACAATTGAAATGTGTGGACGACAAAAGGAAATTTTGGAGGAATCACCCCCAGCTCACTAAACATAAAAGTCATGAAAGCAGAAATGCAATCGCCTGCGGTCACACCACCTTGAATAAGCCTGATCTCAGAAGCTAAGCAATGTTGAGCTTGGTTAGTACTTGGATGGGAGACCACCTGGGAATATCAAGTGCTGCAGGCATTACATTTTTGTAATTACAATTGAAATGTGTGGAGGACAAAAGGAAATTTTGGAGGAATCACCCCCAGCTCACTAAACATAAAAGTCATGAAAGCAGAAATGCAATCGCCTGCGGCCACACCACCTTGAATAAGCCTGATCTCGTCTGATCTCAGAAGCTAAGCAATGTTGGGCTTGGTTAGTACTTGGATGGGAGATCACCTGGGAATATCAAGTGTTGCAGGCATTACATTTTACAATTGAAATGTGTGGAGGACAAAAGGAAATTTTGGAGGAATCACCCCCAGCTCACTAAACATAAAAGTCATGAAAGCAGAAATGCAATCGCCTGCGGCCACACCACCTTGAATAAGCCTGATCTCGTCTGATCTCAGAAGCTAAGCAATGTTGGGCTTGGTTAGTACTTGGATGGGAGATCACCTGGGAATATCAAGTGTTGCAGGCATTACATTTTACAATTGAAATGTGTGGAGGACAAAAGGAAATTTTGGAGGAATCACCCCCAGCTCACTAAACATAAAAGTCATGAAAGCAGCAATGCAATCGCCTGCGGCCACACCACCTTGAATAAGCCTGATCTCGTCTGATCTCAGAAGCTAAGCAATGTTGGGCTTGGTTAGTACTTGGATGGGAGATCACCTGGGAATATCAAGTGTTGCAGGCATTACATTTTACAATTGAAATGTGTGGAGGACAAAAGGAAATTTTGGAGGAATCACCCCCAGCTCACTAAACATAAAAGTCATGAAAGCAGAAATGCAATCGCCTGCGGCCACACCACCTTGAATAAGCCTGATCTCGTCTGATCTCAGAAGCTAAGCAATGTTGGGCTTGGTTAGTACTTGGATGGGAGATCACCTGGGAATATCAAGTGTTGCAGGCATTACATTTTACAATTGAAATGTGTGGAGGACAAAAGGAAATTTTGGAGGAATCACCCCCAGCTCACTAAACATAAAAGTCATGAAAGCAGAAATGCAATCGCCTGCGGCCACACCACCTTGAATAAGCCTGATCTCGTCTGATCTCAGAAGCTAAGCAATGTTGGGCTTGGTTAGTACTTGGATGGGAGACCACCTGGGAATATCAAGTGCTGCAGGCATTACATTTTACAATTGAAATGTGTGGAGGACTGTGGCAAAGCGCCCCGCCCCTGTGTGCATTTGTGTTATGTGTTGTATGTTGCGTGGGTAAATGTTGGTGTATAGATTGGTACACGGGATATAAACGGGTCTGTGTTTCACGTATATTTAAAGTGTAGATTTGTATTTAGGCACGAGGAGAGCACAAATCACTTCACGTGCTGGTTAAATGTAATATGTGAGCACGGGGTTGCACAGAATTAATTCACGTGCTGGGATTCAAGTGAATAATTAATTAGTAATTGAATCCCAGCACAAACAGTATAAATAAATGCACGGTTAGTCACTCGTGGTTGGGTGTTCGGAAGAGGAGAACGGGTGAGAGAGAGAGGAGAGTTAAAATAAGTAAAATCATTAAACGTAAAGATAAGTTTGTTTGTACTCACCGTGTCTGTCTGTCTGTCTGTGCACCGTTTGTTTAGTGTTAGTCCGTTTTGTATGTCTATTTATTTTGGCGTGTAGTGCCGTGTCCTGTTTTTGTGCTGTTTGAAACCTTTTATTTTGTTAATAAACGCTGAGTGCAGCCATTGCACTCAGCTCATCACAACCACTGTCTGTGTATTCCTTTTCTGGTCTGACGCCACCCACTCTGGCCGTCTTTGTGACACGTGGTGTCATCGTGGGATAGCCGCGCCTCCAAGCGTCAGACCAGGAGGGGTCTGGAAAAAAAAAAAAAAAAAAAAAAAAAAGTCAATGGCAGAAGACGCCATCAAACTGCGGGGCTGTTTCCTAGAGAATGCTGGGCTGGAGGCCCAGGCTCTGCCCATAGTCGTTCGGGCCCTGTGGATGATGGACAGTGAGAGATGGGAGGCCTATCAGGAGGAACACACCCCAAACACCTTGGAGGAAGGTGTGGAGTTTGTCCTCAGCTACCTGGAGGCAACCATAAATGGAACAGCAGCCCAGGTAGCAGGACCACCAGCAGAGGAGTACCTGCTGTCCCCATCTCCACCAGCAGAGGGTGAGTACCTGCTGTCCCCATCTCCACCAGCAGAGGGTGAATGCCTGCTGGTTTTGCCTTCACAGCCCGAGTGGGAGGAACCCGAACGTCCTACGCCTGAGTGGGAGGAACCCGAACGTCCTACGCCTGAGTGGGGGGAACCCGAGTGTCCACAGCCCAAAAGGGAGGAGTCGGGGCGTCCACAGCCCAAAAGGGAGGAGGTCGAGGATGATGGCTGGGAGGTTTTTTTAAAGAACCTCGCAGCAGAGTTATGCCCTGGCTGTGGGGCTTATGGGCACACGTTAGCCATATGCCCCACCCAGTATGAAGAGGAGGAACCAGCGCCCAGACGGGGGGACCGCGAGCGTCCAGCGCCCAGACGGGGGGACCGCGAGCGTCCAGCGCCCAGACGGGGGGACCGCGGGAATCCGAAGCCTGAGAGGCAGCTGTTCCCACCTTCACCAGCAGAGCAAGAATGCCTGCTGGTTTCCCCATCACAACCAGCAGAGGTAAAATGCCTGCTGGTTTCCCCAGCACAACCAGCAGAGGAAGAATGCCTGCTGGTTTCCCCAGCCCAACCAGCAGAGGAAGAATGCCTGCTGGTTTCCCCAGCACAACCAGCAGAGGAAGAATGCCTGTTGGTTTCCCCAGCACAACCAGCAGAGGAAGAATGCCTGCTGGTTTCCCCAGCACAACCAGCAGAGGAAGAATGCCTGCTGGTTTCCCCAGCACAACCAGCAGAGGAAGAATGCCTGCTGGTTTCCCCTTCAGAAGCAGAGCCGCACCAGTCCGCTGCAAGAGAGGCAGAGCAGCACCAGTCCCCTGAAAAAGGGGGAGACTACACGCTGCTCCCACCTCCATCGGCAGGAGACTACACGCTGCTCCCACCTTCACCGGCAGGAGCAGAGCAGCCGGAGCTGCCTCTGCCACTTCCAGGAGCAGAGGAGCAGGAGCTGCCTCTGCCTCCGTGTGACAGTCTGGCTCGCAGTGGTGTGGTGGATGACGTCACGGACCAGGAAGTAACTGACTCCAAACAGTGGATGGGCGGGTGAAACTGAGTGCAAAAGCACTCAGCGTATTTAATAACAAACAAACAAAATATTTAAACAAAATACAAACAAAAGGGCACGAGGGCCAAACGAATAAATAAACAAACAAGTAAGTGCCGTGCTGGATTATCCAGCACGTATTAGCAATTGTTTTTTAAATATTATTCCTTCTCTCCGCTCCCCGTACTCTCTACTCCAACACCCCAACATCAAGTGCAGAGAGCTGCAGGTTTATATACTCTGGCCGAGGGATTAACTAGTTGGCAATTATCTTATTATCCCCCGGCCAGAGTCTGCACGCGTTTGGTAAGGATGCATGACTGTCAGCTATTTAAGTAATCAGTAGCTGATCAGCCATGCATCCTCACGGGGTTTTTAAATAATAATAAAAGACGCGGCGCTTTTACCCGCGCCGCAAACAAAAATACAAATAATAATAAATAGGGGCGGGACACTCCGCCACACATGCCCCCCCTTGTGCGCAGCACACATGGCCCCAACGGCCACCTCCCCCCTCAGTCTTAAAGTCCCGGAAGAGGGGGAAGCAAGTTACTTCTGGGGGGTGGCCATGGTGGAATCTCTGGCACCCCCCCATTCTTCGTGGCCGGCAGCTCCCTCTTCCGGGGCTCCCGCCACACTCTATCCTGCCGCGAAAGTGCGGCTGGGGGAGCTGGTCTCCTGACCTCTCCCCCCTTCTTCATGGCCGGCAGTTCCCCTCCGTGGGGCTCCGACCACATGATCTCCAGCCGCGAAAGTGCGGCTGGGGAAGCTGGTCTCCTGACCTCCCCCCCTTTCTTCATTTCTGGCAGCTCCCTTTCATGGAGCTCCGGCCATCGTGTAGCGACCCCAGGCGAAGCAGGATCCCTGGCGACCCCAAGTGAAGCCGGACCCTCGACGACCCCAGGCGAAGCAGGATCCCTGGCGACCCCAGGCAAAGCAGGATCCCCGGCGACCCTAGGCGAAGCCGGACCCTCGACGACCCCAGGCGAAGCAGGATCCCTGGCGACCCCAGGCGACGGCAGCAGCAGCGGACCCTCGGAAGGCGACGGCAGCAGCGGCGGACCCTCGGAAGGCGACGGCAGCAGCGGCGGACCCTCGGAAGGCGACGGCAGCAGCGGCGGACCCTCGGAAGGCGACGGCAGCAGCGGCGGACCCTCGGAAGGCGACGGCAGCAGCGGCGGACCCTCGGAAGGCGACGGCAGCCGCAGTGGACCCTCGGGAGGCGAACTCGGGAGGGGAGCCCCTGGCCATGGAGGCGGCAGCGGGAGCTCCACTTCTCCCTCGTACCCTGTGTCCTGTAGAGAACAAAAGGCAGCCCCAGGCGATGCAGAACAGCCATCCCCAGGCAATGGCAATGGTGGGAGGGGAAAGCAGTCCTCCCACAGCGGCTGAGACGGAACCAGCAGGTATTTACCCTCTGCTGGTGGAGCTGGGAGTGGCAAGCAGTCCTCCCACGGCGGCTGAGGCGGAACCAGCAGGTATTCACCCTCTGCTGGTGGAGGTGGGAGGGGCAAGCAGTCCTCCCACGACGGTTGAGGCAGAACCAGCAGGCATTCACCCTCTGCTGGTGGAGGTGGGAGGGGCAAGCAGTCCTCCCACGACGGTGGAGGCGGAACCAGCAGGCATTCACCCTCTGCTGGTGGAGGTGGGAGGGGCAAGCAGTCCTCCCACGACGGTGGATGTGGAACCAGCAGGCATTCACCCTCTGCTGGTGGAGGTGGCGGAGGCAGAGGCAGCTCTTGCTGCTCTGCTCCTGGTGATGGTGGAGACAGAAGCAGCTCCTGCTGCTCTGCTCCTGGTGGTGGTGGAGACAGAGGCAGCTCCTGCTGCTCTGCTCCTGGTGGTGGTGGAGGCAGAGGCGATGGGGCGGATGCTGGCCACTCAGAGGGAGGCTGTGGCGGTTCTGGCTCCCTCTGCTGTGGCGGCTGGGCTGGTGTGTGCCGTGCTCCCTTCAGCAGCATAAATAGAGGCTGCTGGGGAACATCAGCATCCTGCCCTTCTCCCCCCCAGAAAAATTCAGGGGGTTGAGCCTGTAACTCCTCCCCTTCTGGCTCTTGGGACTGCAACTTGGGTCCTAAGGCTGTGGAAGCGCAGACTTCCACCTCTTGGGCTATGGACGCACCGACTCCCCCCTCTTTGGGCTGTGGACGCACCGACTCCTCCCTCTTGGGCTGTGGACGCACCGACTCCTCCCTCTTGGGCTGTGGACGCACCGACTCCCCCCTCTTGGGCGTAGGACGTTCGGGCTCCTCCCACTCGGGCGTAGGACGTTCGGGCTCCTCCCACTCGGGCGTAGGACGTTCGGGCTCCTCCCACTCGGGCGTAGGACGTTCGGGCTCCTCCCACTCGGGCGTAGGACGTTCGGGCTCCTCCCACTCGGGCGTAGGACGTTCGGGCTCCTCCCCAGGCTGTGGAGGCGAAACCAGCAGGCATTCTCCCTCTGCTGGTGGAGACGGTAGCGATGGCTCCTCTCCCTCTGATGCTGGAGACGGTAGCGATGGCTCCTCTCCCTCTGATGCTGGAGATGGCAGTGATGGCTCCTCTCCCTCCGATGCTGGAGACGGTAGCGATGGCTCCTCTCCCTCCGATGCTGGAGACGGCAGCGATGGCTCCTCTCCCTCCGATGCTGGAGACGGCAGCGATGGCTCCTCTCCCTCTGGCGCTGGAGACGGCAGCGATGGCTCCTCTCCCTCTGGCGCTGGAGACGGCAGCGATGGCTCCTCTCCCTCTGGCGCTGGAGACGGCAGCGATGGCTCCTCTCCCTCTGGCGCTGGAGACGGCAGCGATGGCTCCTCTCCCTCTGGCGCTGGAGACGGCAGCGATGGCTCCTCTCCCTCTGGCGCTGGAGACGGCAGCGATGGCTCCTCTCCCTCTGGCGCTGGAGACGGCAGCGATGGCTCCTCTCCCTCTGATGCTGGAGATGGCAGTGATGGCTCCTCTCCCTCTGATGCTGGAGACGGTAGCGATGGCTCCTCTCCCTCCGATGCTGGAGACGGCAGCGATGGCTCCTCTCCCTCTGGCGCTGGAGACGGCAGCGATGGCTCCTCTCCCTCTGGCGCTGGAGACGGCAGCGATGGCTCCTCTCCCTCTGGCGCTGGAGACGGCAGCGATGGCTCCTCTCCCTCTGCTAGTGGAGACGGTAGCGATGGCTCCTCTCCCTTTTGTGCTGGAGATGGCAGCAGCAGGGTCTCTCCCATATCCGCAGCCAGGTAGTTGAACACCATGGCTGCGATGTCTGGGAGGGAAGCTGGGTGGTGTTGCTGTTCCCAGGCCTCCCAGCGCTCCCCATCTCTTGCCCACAGGAGGTTGATCACAGCAGGGAGGGCGTCCACGATATCCCTCTCAGGCTCCGCCAGCCAGTCCCAGATCCCCTCTGAGGAGAGTGGACCAGTCCGCCTCAGAGGATGCAGAGGCAGCTCCTGCTCCTTTCCCTCGGACGGTGGTGGTGGAGGTGAAACCAGCAGGTATTCTTCCCCTGCTAGTGGAGCCATTGGCTGTGGACACTCGGCCTCCCCCCTCTTGGGCTGTGGACGGACCGACCCCTCATCCTCCGGTTCCTGCTCTGGGCCATCCTCCTCCCATATGTGCGCAGGATGTGCGCAGGATTCAGACTCCTCCCTCACCTGCCATGGAGGGGGTTGGTCGGGTGCTACATGCCCAACCTCACCAATGGCAAAGCACCATTCCTCACCCCTCAGACAGGTGAGGCAGACGTCCAGCACAGCAGAGACCTGGCGGGACTTGCGACCAGCCCCGCGCTGTTGCACCTGCTGCTGCTGTTTCCTCCTTCTTCCCATTATTTAGTTTGGGAAAAAAAAAACGAACAAACAAAAAAACGCACTTTCCTGTCCTGGTCAGGCTGTTGGAGGCGTTGTTTGTCCCACGCTGGACACCATATGTGACAGTCTGGCTCGCAGTGGTGTGGTGGATGACGTCACGGACCAGGAAGTAACTGACTCCAAACAGTGGATGGGCGGGTGAAACTGAGTGCAAAAGCACTCAGCGTATTTAATAACAAACAAACAAAATATTTAAACAAAATACAAACAAAAGGGCACGAGGGCCAAACAAATAAATAAACAAACAAGTAAGTGCCGTGCTGGATTATCCAGCACGTATTAGCAATTGTTTTTTAAATATTATTCCTTCTCTCCGCTCCCCGTACTCTCTACTCCAACACCCCAACATCAAGTGCAGAGAGCTGCAGGTTTATATACTCTGGCCGAGGGATTAACTAGTTGGCAATTATCTTATTATCCCCCGGCCAGAGTCTGCACACGTTTGGTAAGGATGCATGACTGTCAGCTATTTAAGTAATCAGTAGCTGATCAGCCATGCATCCTCACGGGGTTTTTAAATAATAATAAAAGACGCGGCGCTTTTACCCGCGCCGCAAACAAAAATACAAATAATAATAAATAGGGGCGGGACACTCCGCCACACTCCGCCACCTACATCGGCAGGAGCAGAGCAGCCGGAGCTGCCTCTGCCTCCGCCACCTACACCGGCAGGAGCAAAGGAGCAGGAGCTGCCTCTGCCACTTCCAGGAGCAGAGGAGCAGGAGCTGCCTCTGCCACTTCCAGGAGCAGAGGAGCTGCCTCTGCCTCTGCCACTGCCAGAAGCAGAACAGCAGGAGCTGTCTCTGCTTCCCATACCTCCACCACGGGGAGTACGGTGGCCGTAGCCCCAGAAAGGGGAGCTGTCGGCCACGAAGAAGGGGGAGGAGGTCTGGAGACCACCAACCCCAGCAGCAGTTTCGCTGCCGGAGATCGTGGGGGAGGTCAGGAGACCTGCTCCCACTGCAGCAGTTTCGCTGCCGGAGATCGTGGGGGAGGTCCGGAGACCTGCTCCCACTGCAGCAGTTTCGCTGCCGGAGATCGTGGGGGAGGTCCGGAGACCTGCTCCCACTGCAGCAGTTTCGCTGCCGGAGATCGTGGGGGAGGTCCGGAGACCTGCTCCCACTGCAGCTTCTTCGCTGCCGGCAGTACTGTGGTCGGAGCCCCACCAAAGGGAGCTACCGGCTACAAAGAAGGGGGACGAGGTCTGGAGACCACTTTCCCCAGCAGCAGTTTCGCTGCAGGAGTTCTTGTGGCCGGAGCTCCACAGGAGGGAGCTGCCGGCTACGAAGAAGGGGGAGGTCGGGGGACCACCTGCCCCCGCAGCTTTTTCGCTGCAGGACGGGACCAACAGGCTGTCAGCCGTGCCACTACCGGCAGGGGTGCTGACAGCATGGCCAGCCATGGGCCCACTGAAGCCTCCCTTCCCAGCCCGAGACTTTGTCCTGGACTGCTGGATTTTTAAGGGGGGAGGTGGCCGTTGAGGCCATGTGTGCTGCGCACAAGGGGGGGTATATGTGGCAAAGCGCCCCGCCCCTGTGTGCATTTGTGTTGTGTTGTATGTTGCGTGGGTAAATGTTGGTGTATAGATTGGTACACGGGATATAAACGGGTCTGTGTTTCACGTATATTTAAAGTGTAGATTTGTATTTAGGCACGAGGAGAGCACAAATCACTTCACGTGCTGGTTAAATGTAATATGTGAGCACGGGGTTGCACAGAATTAATTCACGTGCTGGGATTCAAGTGAATAATTCATTAGTAATTGAATCCCAGCACAAACAGTATAAATAAATGCACGGTTAGTCACTCGTGGTTGGGTGTTCGGAAGAGGAGAACGGGTGAGAGAGAGAGGAGAGTTAAAATAAGTAAAATCATTAAACGTAAAGATAAGTTTGTTTGTACTCACCGTGTCTGTCTGTCTGTCCGTGCACCGTTTGTTTAGTGTTAGTCCGTTTTGTATGTCTATTTATTTTGGCGTGTAGTGCCGTGTCCTGTTTTTGTGCTGTTTGAAACCTTTTATTTTGTTAATAAACGCTGAGTGCAGCCATTGCACTCAGCTCATCACAACCACTGTCTGTGTATTCCTTTTCTGGTCTGACGCCACCCACTCTGGCCGTCTTTGTGACAAGGACAAAAGGAAATTTTGGAGGAATCACCCCCAGCTCACTAAACATAAAAGTCATGAAAGCAGAAATGCAATCGCCTGCGGCCACACCACCTTGAATAAGCCTGATCTCGTCTGATCTCAGAAGCATTAGCAATGTTGGGCTTGGTTAGTACTTGGATGGGAGACCACCTGGGAATATCAAGTGCTGTAGGCATTACATTTTACAATTGAAATGCGTGGAGGACAAAAGGAAATTTTGGAGGAATCACCCCCAGCTCACTAAACATAAAAGTCATGAAAGCAGAAATGCAATCGCCTGCGGCCACACCACCTTGAATAATCCTGATCTCGTCTGATCTCAGAAGCTAAGCAATGTTGGGCTTGGTTAGTACTTGGATGGGAGACCACCTGGGAATATCAAGTGCTGCAGGCATTACATTTTACAATTGAAATGTGTGGAGGACAAAAGGAAATTTTGGAGGAATCACCCCCAGCTCACTAAACATAAAAGTCATGAAAGCAGAAATGCAATCGCCTGCGGCCACACCACCTTGAATAAACCTGATCTCATCTGATCTCAGAAGCTAAGCAATGTTGGGCTTGGTTAGTACTTGGATGCGAGACCACCTGGAATATCAAGTGCTGCAGGCATTACATTTTACAATTGAAATGTGTGGAGGACAAAAGGAAATTTTGGAGGAATCACCCCCAGCTCAATAAACATAAAAGTCATGAAAGCAGATATGCAATCGCCTGCGGCCACACCACCTTGAATAAGCCTGATCTCGTCTGATCTCAGAAGCAAAGCAATGTTGGGCTTGGTTAGTACTTGGATGGGGGACCACCTGGGAATATCAAGTGCTGCAGGCATTACATTTTACAATTGAAATGTGTGGAGGACAAAAGGAAATTTTGGAGGAATCACCCCCAGCTCACTAAACATAAAAGTCATGAATGCAGAAATGCAATCGCCTGCGGCCACACCACCTTGAATAAGCCTGATCTCGTCTGATCTCGTCTGATCTCAGAAGCGAAGCAATGTTGGGCTTGGTTAGTACTTGGATGGGAGACCACCTGGGAATATCAAGTGCTGCAGGCATTACATTTTACAATTGAAATGTGTGGAGGACAAAAGGAAATTTTGGAGGAATCACCCCCAGCTCAATAAACATAAAAGTCATGAAAGCAGATATGCAATTGCCTGCGGCCACACCACCTTGAATAAGCCTGATCTCGTCTGATCTCAGAAGCAAAGCAATGTTGGGCTTGGTTAGTACTTGGATGGGGGACCACCTGGGAATATCAAGTGCTGCAGGCATTACATTTTACAATTGAAATGTGTGGAGGACAAAAGGAAATTTTGGAGGAATCACCCCCAGCTCACTAAACATAAAAGTCATGAATGCAGAAATGCAATCGCCTGCGGCCACACCACCTTGAATAAGCCTGATCTCGTCTGATCTCGTCTGATCTCAGAAGCGAAGCAATGTTGGGCTTGGTTAGTACTTGGATGGGAGACCACCTGGGAATATCAAGTGCTGCAGGCATTACATTTTACAATTGAAATGTGTGGAGGACAAAAGGAAATTTTGGAGGAATCACCCCCAGCTCAATAAACATAAAAGTCATGAAAGCAGATATGCAAGCGCCTGCGGCCACACCACCTTGTATAAGCCTGATCTCGTCTGATCTCAGAAGCTAAGCAATGTTGGGCTTGGTTAGTACTTGGATGGGAGACCACCTGGGAATTTCAAGTGCTGCAGGCATTACATTTTACAATTGAAATGTGTGGAGGACAAAAGGAAATTTTGGAGGAATCACCCCCAGCTCACTAAACATAAAAGTCATGAAAGCAGAAATGCAATCGCCTGCGGCCACACCACCTTGAATAAACCTGATCTCGTCTGATCTCAGAAGCTAAGCAATGTTGGGCTTGGTTAGTACTTGGATGGGAGACCACCTGGGAATATCAAGTGCTGCAGGCATTACATTTTTGTTATTACATTTTACAATTGAAATGTGTGGAGGACAAAAGGATATTTTGGAGGAATCACCCCCAGCTCACTAAACATAAAAGTCATGAAAGCAGGAATGCAATCGCCTGCGGCCACACCACCTTGAATAAGACTGATCTCGTCTGATCTCAGAAGCTAAGCAATGTTGGGCTTGGTTAGTACTTGGATGGGAGACCACCTGGGAATATCAAGTGCTGCAGGCATTACATTTTTGTAATTACATTTTACAATTGAAATGTGTGGACAAAAGGAAATTTTGGAGGAATCACCCCCAGCTCACTAAACATAAAAGTCATGAAAGCAGCAATGCAATCGCCTGCGGCCACACCACCTTGAATAAGCCTGATCTCGTCTGATCTCAGAAGCTAAGCAATGTTGGCTTGGTTAGTACTTGGATGGGAGACCACCTGGGAATTTCAAGTGCTGCAGGCATTACATTTTACAATTGAAATGTGTGGAGGACAAAAGGAAATTTTGGAGGAATCACCCCCAGCTCACTAAACATAAAAGTCATGAAAGCAGAAATGCAATCGCCTGCGGCCACACCACCTTGAATAAGCCTGATCTCGTCTGATCTCAGAAGCTAAGCAATGTTGGGCTTGGTTAGTACTTGTATGGGAGACCACCTCGGAATATCAAGTGCTGCAGGCATTAAATTTTACAATTGAAATGTCTGGAGGAAAAAAGGAAATTTTGGAGGAATCACCCCCAGCTCACTAAACATAAAAGTCATGAAAGCAGAAATGCAATCGCCTGCGGCAACACCACCTTGAATAATCCTGATCTCGCCTGATCTCAGAAGCTAAGCAATGTTGGGCTTGGTTAGTACTTGGATGGGAGACCACCTGGGAATATCAAGTGCTGCAGGCATTACATTTTACAATTGAAATGTGTGGAGGACAAAAGGAAATTTTGGAGGAATCACCCCCAGCTCACTAAACATAAAAGTCATGAAAGCAGAAATGCAATCCCCTGCGGTCACACCACCTTGAATAAGCCTGATCTCGTCCGATCTCAGAAGCTAAGCAATGTTGGTCTTGGTTAGTACTTGGATGGGAGACCACCTGGGAATATCAAGTGCTGCAGGCATTACATTTTACAATTGAAATGTGTGGAGGACAAAAGGAAATTTTGGAGGAATCACCCCCAGCTCACTAAACATAAAAGTCATGAAAGCAGCAATGCAATCGCCTGCGGCCACACCACCTTGAATAAGCCTGATCTCGTCTGATCTCAGAAGCTAAGCAATGTTGGGCTTGGTTAGTACTTGGATGGGAGACCACCTGGGAATATCAAGTGCTGCAGGCATTACATTTTACAATTGAAATGTGTGGTGGACAAAAGGAAATTTTGGAGGAATCACCCCCAGCTCACTAAACATAAAAGTCATGAAAGCAGAAATGCAATCGCCTGCGGCCACACCACCTTGAATAAGCCTGATCTCGTCTGATCTCAGAAGTTAAGCAATGTTGGGCTTGGTTAGTACTTGGATGGGAGACCACCTGTGAATATCAAGTGCTGCAGGCATTACATTTTTGTAATTACATTTTACAATTGAAATGTGTGGAGGACAAAAGGAAATTTTGGAGGAATCACCCCCAGCTCACTAAACATAAAAGTCATGAAAGCAGAAATGCAATCGCCTGCGGCCACACCACCTTGAATAAGCCTGATCTCGTCTGATCTCAGAAGCTAAGCAATGTTGGGCTTGGTTAGTACTTGGATGGGAGACCACCGGGGAATATCAAGTACTGCAGGCATTACATTTTACAATTGAAATGTGTGGAGGACAAAAGTAAATTTTGGAGGAATCACCCCCAGCTCACTAAACATAAAAGTCATGAAAGCAGAAATGCAATCGCCTGCGGCCACACCATTTTGAATAAGCCTGATCTCGTCTGATCTCAGAAGCTAAGCAATGTTGGGGCTTGGTTAGTACTTGGATGGGAGACCTCCTGGGAATATCAAGTGCTGCAGGCATTACATTTTACAATTGAAATGTGTGGAGGACAAAAGGAAATTTTGGAGGAATAACCCCCAGCTCACTAAACATAAAAGTCATGAAAGCAGAAATGCAATCGCCTGCGGCCACACCACCTTGAATAAGCCTGATCTCGTCTGATCTCAGAAGCTAAGCAATGTTGGTCTTGGTTAGTACTTGGATGGGAGACCACCTGGGAATATCAAGTGCTGCAGGCATTACATTTTACAATTGAAATGTGTGGAGGACAAAAGGAAATTTTGGAGGAATCACCCCCAGCTCACTAAACATAAAAGTCATGAAAGCAGCAATGCAATCGCCTGCGGCCACACCACCTTGAATAAGCCTGATCTCGTCTGATCTCAGAAGCTAAGCAATGTTGGGCTTGGTTAGTACTTGGATGGGAGACCACCTGGGAATATCAAGTGCTGCAGGCATTACATTTTACAATTGAAATGTGTGGTGGACAAAAGGAAATTTTGGAGGAATCACCCCCAGCTCACTAAACATAAGTCATGAAAGCAGAAATGCAATCGCCTGCGGCCACACCACCTTGAATAAGCCTGATCTCGTCTGATCTCAGAAGTTAAGCAATGTTGGGCTTGGTTAGTACTTGGATGGGAGACCACCTGTGAATATCAAGTGCTGCAGGCATTACATTTTTGTAATTACATTTTACAATTGAAATGTGTGGAGGACAAAAGGAAATTTTGGAGGAATCACCCCCAGCTCACTAAACATAAAAGTCATGAAAGCAGAAATGCAATCGCCTGCGGCCACACCACCTTGAATAAGCCTGATCTCGTCTGATCTCAGAAGCTAAGCAATGTCGGGCTTGGTTAGTACTTGGATGGGAGACCACCTGGGAATATCAAGTGCTGCAGGCATTACATTTTACAATTGAAATGTGTGGAGGACAAAAGGAAATTTTGGAGGAATCACCCCCAGCTCAATAAACATAAAAGTCATGAAAGCAGATATGCAATTGCCTGCGGCCACACCACCTTGAATAAGCCTGATCTCGTCTGATCTCAGAAGCAAAGCAATGTTGGGCTTGGTTAGTACTTGGATGGGGGACCACCTGGGAATATCAAGTGCTGCAGGCATTACATTCTACAATTGAAATGTGTGGAGGACAAAAGGAAATTTTGGAGGAATCACCCCCAGCTCACTAAACATAAAAGTCATGAATGCAGAAATGCAATCGCCTGCGGCCACACCACCTTGAATAAGCCTGATCTCGTCTGATCTCAGAAGCGAAGCAATGTTGGGCTTGGTTAGTACTTGGATGGGAGACCACCTGGGAATATCAAGTGCTGCAGGCATTACATTTTACAATTGAAATGTGTGGAGGACAAAAGGAAATTTTGGAGGAATCACCCCCAGCTCAATAAACATAAAAGTCATGAAAGCAGATATGCAATCGCCTGCGGCCACACCACCTTGTATAAGCCTGATCTCGTCTGATCTCAGAAGCTAAGCAATGTTGGGCTTGGTTAGTACTTGGATGGGAGACCACCTGGGAATATCAAGTGCTGCAGGCATTACATTTTACAATTGAAATGTGTGGAGGACAAAAGGAAATTTTGGAGGAATCACCCCCAGCTCACTAAACATAAAAGTCATGAAAGCAGAAATGCAATCGCCTGCGGCCACACCACCTTGAATAAGCTTGATCTCGTCTGATCTCAGAAGCTAAGCAATGTTGGGCTTGGTTAGTACTTGGATGGGAGACCACCTGGGAATATCAAGTGCTGCAGGCATTACATTTTTGTTATTACATTTTACAATTGAAATGTGTGGAGGACAAAAGGATATTTTGGAGGAATCACCCCCAGCTCACTAAACATAAAAGTCATGAAAGCAGAAATGCAATCGCCTGCGGCCACACCACCTTGAATAAGCCTGATCTCGTCTGATCTCAGAAGCTAAGCAATGTTGGCTTGGTTAGTACTTGGATGGGAGACCACCTGGGAATTTCAAGTGCTGCAGGCATTACATTTTACAATTGAAATGTGTGGAGGACAAAAGGAAATTTTGGAGGAATCACCCCCAGCTCACTAAACATAAAAGTCATGAAAGCAGAAATGCAATCGCCTGCGGCCACACCACCTTGAATAAGCCTGATCTGTTCTGATCTCAGAAGCTAAGCAATGTTGGGCTTGGTTAGTACTTGTATGGGAGACCACCTCGGAATATCAAGTGCTGCAGGCATTACATTTTACAATTGAAATGTCTGGAGGACAAAAGGAAATTTTGGAGGAATCACCCCCAGCTCACTAAACATAAAAGTCATGAAAGCAGAAATGCAATCGCCTGCGGCCACACCACCTTGAATAAGCCTGATCTCGTCTGATCTCAGAAGCTAAGCAATGTTGGGCTTGGTTAGTACTTGGATGGGAGACCACCTGGGAATATCAAGTGCTGCAGGCATTACATTTTACAATTGAAATGTGTGGAGGACAAAAGGAAATTTTGGAGGAATCACCCCCAGCTCACTAAACATAAAAGTCATGAAAGCAGAAATGCAATTGCCTGCGGCCACACCACCTTGAATAAGCCTCATCTCGTCTGATCTCAGAAGCTAAGCAATGTTGGGCTTGGTTAGTACTTGGATGGGAGACCACCTGGGAATATCAAGTGCTGCAGGCATTACATTTTACAATTGAAATGTGTGCAGGACAAAAGGAAATTTTGGAGGAATCACCCCCAGCTCACTAAACATAAAAGTCATGAAAGCAGAAAAGCAGTCGCCTGCGGCCACACCACCTTGAATAAGCCTGATCTCGTCTGATCTCAGAAGCTAAGCAATGTTGGGCTTGGTTAGTACTTGGATGGGAGACCACCTGGGAATATCAAGTGCTGCAGGCATTACATTTTACAATTGAAATGTGTGGAGGACAAAAGGAAATTTTGGAGGAATCACCCCCAGCTCACTAAACATAAAAGTCATGAAAGCAGTAATGCAAGCAGTAATGCAATCGCCTGCGGCCACACCACCTTGAATAAGCCTGATCTCGTCTGATCTCAGAAGCTAAGCAATGTTGGGCTTGGTTAGTACTTGGATGGGAGACCACCTGGGAATATCAAATGCTGCAGGCATTACATTTTTGTAATTACATTTTACAATTGAAATATGTGGAGGACAAAAGGAAATTTTGGAGGAATCACCCCCAGCTCACTAAATATAAAAGTCATGAAAGCAGAAATGCAATCGCCTGCGGCCACACCACCTTGAATAAGCCTGATCTGTTCTGATCTCAGAAGCTAAGCAATGTTGGGCTTGGTTAGTACTTGTATGGGAGACCACCTCGGAATATCAAGTGCTGCAGGCATTACATTTTACAATTGAAATGTGTGGACGACAAAAGGAAATTTTGGAGGAATCACCCCCAGCTCACTAAACATAAAAGTCATGAAAGCAGAAATGCAATCGCCTGCGGTCACACCACCTTGAATAAGCCTGATCTCAGAAGCTAAGCAATGTTGAGCTTGGTTAGTACTTGGATGGGAGACCACCTGGGAATATCAAGTGCTGCAGGCATTACATTTTTGTAATTACAATTGAAATGTGTGGAGGACAAAAGGAAATTTTGGAGGAATCACCCCCAGCTCACTAAACATAAAAGTCATGAAAGCAGAAATGCAATCGCCTGCGGCCACACCACCTTGAATAAGCCTGATCTCGTCTGATCTCAGAAGCTAAGCAATGTTGGGCTTGGTTAGTACTTGGATGGGAGATCACCTGGGAATATCAAGTGTTGCAGGCATTACATTTTACAATTGAAATGTGTGGAGGACAAAAGGAAATTTTGGAGGAATCACCCCCAGCTCACTAAACATAAAAGTCATGAAAGCAGAAATGCAATCGCCTGCGGCCACACCACCTTGAATAAGCCTGATCTCGTCTGATCTCAGAAGCTAAGCAATGTTGGGCTTGGTTAGTACTTGGATGGGAGATCACCTGGGAATATCAAGTGTTGCAGGCATTACATTTTACAATTGAAATGTGTGGAGGACAAAAGGAAATTTTGGAGGAATCACCCCCAGCTCACTAAACATAAAAGTCATGAAAGCAGAAATGCAATCGCCTGCGGCCACACCACCTTGAATAAGCCTGATTTCGTCTGATCTCAGAAGCTAAGCAATGTTGGGCTTGGTTAGTACTTGGATGGGAGACCACCTGGGAATATCAAGTGCTGCAGGCATTACATTTTACAATTGAAATGTGTGGAGGACTGTGGCAAAGCGCCCCGCCCCTGTGTGCATTTGTGTTATGTGTTGTATGTTGCGTGGGTAAATGTTGGTGTATAGATTGGTACACGGGATATAAACGGGTCTGTGTTTCACGTATATTTAAAGTGTAGATTTGTATTTAGGCACGAGGAGAGCACAAATCACTTCACGTGCTGGTTAAATGTAATATGTGAGCACGGGGTTGCACAGAATTAATTCACGTGCTGGGATTCAAGTGAATAATTAATTAGTAATTGAATCCCAGCACAAACAGTATAAATAAATGCACGGTTAGTCACTCGTGGTTGGGTGTTCGGAAGAGGAGAACGGGTGAGAGAGAGAGGAGAGTTAAAATAAGTAAAATCATTAAACGTAAAGATAAGTTTGTTTGTACTCACCGTGTCTGTCTGTCTGTCCGTGCACCGTTTGTTTAGTGTTAGTCCGTTTTGTATGTCTATTTATTTTGGCGTGTAGTGCCGTGTCCTGTTTTTGTGCTGTTTGAAACCTTTTATTTTGTTAATAAACGCTGAGTGCAGCCATTGCACTCAGCTCATCACAACCACTGTCTGTGTATTCCTTTTCTGGTCTGACGCCACCCACTCTGGCCGTCTTTGTGACACGTGGTGTCATCGTGGGATAGCCGCGCCTCCAAGCGTCAGACCAGGAGGGGTCTGGAAAAAAAAAAAAAAAAAAAAAAAAAAGTCAATGGCAGAAGACGCCATCAAACTGCGGGGCTGTTTCCTAGAGAATGCTGGGCTGGAGGCCCAGGCTCTGCCCATAGTCGTTCGGGCCCTGTGGATGATGGACAGTGAGAGATGGGAGGCCTATCAGGAGGAACACACCCCAAACACCTTGGAGGAAGGTGTGGAGTTTGTCCTCAGCTACCTGGAGGCAACCATAAATGGAACAGCAGCCCAGGTAGCAGGACCACCAGCAGAGGAGTACCTGCTGTCCCCATCTCCACCAGCAGAGGGTGAGTACCTGCTGTCCCCATCTCCACCAGCAGAGGGTGAATGCCTGCTGGTTTTGCCTTCACAGCCCGAGTGGGAGGAACCCGAACGTCCTACGCCTGAGTGGGAGGAACCCGAACGTCCTACGCCTGAGTGGGGGGAACCCGAGTGTCCACAGCCCAAAAGGGAGGAGTCGGGGCGTCCACAGCCCAAAAGGGAGGAGGTCGAGGATGATGGCTGGGAGGTTTTTTTAAAGAACCTCGCAGCAGAGTTATGCCCTGGCTGTGGGGCTTATGGGCACACGTTAGCCATATGCCCCACCCAGTATGAAGAGGAGGAACCAGCGCCCAGACGGGGGGACCGCGAGCGTCCAGCGCCCAGACGGGGGGACCGCGAGCGTCCAGCGCCCAGATGGGGGGACCGCGGGAATCCGAAGCCTGAGAGGCAGCTGTTCCCACCTTCACCAGCAGAGCAAGAATGCCTGCTGGTTTCCCCATCACAACCAGCAGAGGTAAAATGCCTGCTGGTTTCCCCAGCACAACCAGCAGAGGAAGAATGCCTGCTGGTTTCCCCAGCCCAACCAGCAGAGGAAGAATGCCTGCTGGTTTCCCCAGCACAACCAGCAGAGGAAGAATGCCTGTTGGTTTCCCCAGCACAACCAGCAGAGGAAGAATGCCTGCTGGTTTCCCCAGCACAACCAGCAGAGGAAGAATGCCTGCTGGTTTCCCCAGCACAACCAGCAGAGGAAGAATGCCTGCTGGTTTCCCCTTCAGAAGCAGAGCCGCACCAGTCCGCTGCAAGAGAGGCAGAGCAGCACCAGTCCCCTGAAAAAGGGGGAGACTACACGCTGCTCCCACCTCCATCGGCAGGAGACTACACGCTGCTCCCACCTTCACCGGCAGGAGCAGAGCAGCCGGAGCTGCCTCTGCCACTTCCAGGAGCAGAGGAGCAGGAGCTGCCTCTGCCTCCGTGTGACAGTCTGGCTCGCAGTGGTGTGGTGGATGACGTCACGGACCAGGAAGTAACTGACTCCAAACAGTGGATGGGCGGGTGAAACTGAGTGCAAAAGCACTCAGCGTATTTAATAACAAACAAACAAAATATTTAAACAAAATACAAACAAAAGGGCACGAGGGCCAAACGAATAAATAAACAAACAAGTAAGTGCCGTGCTGGATTATCCAGCACGTATTAGCAATTGTTTTTTAAATATTATTCCTTCTCTCCGCTCCCCGTACTCTCTACTCCAACACCCCAACATCAAGTGCAGAGAGCTGCAGGTTTATATACTCTGGCCGAGGGATTAACTAGTTGGCAATTATCTTATTATCCCCCGGCCAGAGTCTGCACGCGTTTGGTAAGGATGCATGACTGTCAGCTATTTAAGTAATCAGTAGCTGATCAGCCATGCATCCTCACGGGGTTTTTAAATAATAATAAAAGACGCGGCGCTTTTACCCGCGCCGCAAACAAAAATACAAATAATAATAAATAGGGGCGGGACACTCCGCCACACATGCCCCCCCTTGTGCGCAGCACACATGGCCCCAACGGCCACCTCCCCCCTCAGTCTTAAAGTCCCGGAAGAGGGGGAAGCAAGTTACTTCTGGGGGGTGGCCATGGTGGAATCTCTGGCACCCCCCCATTCTTCGTGGCCGGCAGCTCCCTCTTCCGGGGCTCCCGCCACACTCTATCCTGCCGCGAAAGTGCGGCTGGGGGAGCTGGTCTCCTGACCTCTCCCCCCTTCTTCATGGCCGGCAGTTCCCCTCCGTGGGGCTCCGACCACATGATCTCCAGCCGCGAAAGTGCGGCTGGGGAAGCTGGTCTCCTGACCTCCCCCCCTTTCTTCATTTCTGGCAGCTCCCTTTCATGGAGCTCCGGCCATCGTGTAGCGACCCCAGGCGAAGCAGGATCCCTGGCGACCCCAAGTGAAGCCGGACCCTCGACGACCCCAGGCGAAGCAGGATCCCTGGCGACCCCAGGCAAAGCAGGATCCCCGGCGACCCTAGGCGAAGCCGGACCCTCGACGACCCCAGGCGAAGCAGGATCCCTGGCGACCCCAGGCGACGGCAGCAGCAGCGGACCCTCGGAAGGCGACGGCAGCAGCGGCGGACCCTCGGAAGGCGACGGCAGCAGCGGCGGACCCTCGGAAGGCGACGGCAGCAGCGGCGGACCCTCGGAAGGCGACGGCAGCAGCGGCGGACCCTCGGAAGGCGACGGCAGCAGCGGCGGACCCTCGGAAGGCGACGGCAGCAGCGGCGGACCCTCGGAAGGCGACGGCAGCAGCGGCGGACCCTCGGAAGGCGACGGCAGCAGCGGCGGACCCTCGGAAGGCGAACTCGGGAGGGGAGCCCCTGGCCATGGAGGCGGCAGCGGGAGCTCCACTTCTCCCTCGTACCCTGTGTCCTGTAGAGAACAAAAGGCAGCCCCAGGCGATGCAGAACAGCCATCCCCAGGCAATGGCAATGGTGGGAGGGGAAAGCAGTCCTCCCACAGCGGCTGAGACGGAACCAGCAGGTATTTACCCTCTGCTGGTGGAGCTGGGAGTGGCAAGCAGTCCTCCCACGGCGGCTGAGGCGGAACCAGCAGGTATTCACCCTCTGCTGGTGGAGGTGGGAGGGGCAAGCAGTCCTCCCACGACGGTTGAGGCAGAACCAGCAGGCATTCACCCTCTGCTGGTGGAGGTGGGAGGGGCAAGCAGTCCTCCCACGACGGTGGAGGCGGAACCAGCAGGCATTCACCCTCTGCTGGTGGAGGTGGGAGGGGCAAGCAGTCCTCCCACGACGGTGGATGTGGAACCAGCAGGCATTCACCCTCTGCTGGTGGAGGTGGCGGAGGCAGAGGCAGCTCTTGCTGCTCTGCTCCTGGTGATGGTGGAGACAGAAGCAGCTCCTGCTGCTCTGCTCCTGGTGGTGGTGGAGACAGAGGCAGCTCCTGCTGCTCTGCTCCTGGTGGTGGTGGAGGCAGAGGCGATGGGGCGGATGCTGGCCACTCAGAGGGAGGCTGTGGCGGTTCTGGCTCCCTCTGCTGTGGCGGCTGGGCTGGTGTGTGCCGTGCTCCCTTCAGCAGCATAAATAGAGGCTGCTGGGGAACATCAGCATCCTGCCCTTCTCCCCCCCAGAAAAATTCAGGGGGTTGAGCCTGTAACTCCTCCCCTTCTGGCTCTTGGGACTGCAGCTTGGGTCCTAAGGCTGTGGAAGCGCAGACTTCCACCTCTTGGGCTATGGACGCACCGACTCCCCCCTCTTTGGGCTGTGGACGCACCGACTCCTCCCTCTTGGGCTGTGGACGCACCGACTCCTCCCTCTTGGGCTGTGGACGCACCGACTCCCCCCTCTTGGGCGTAGGACGTTCGGGCTCCTCCCACTCGGGCGTAGGACGTTCGGGCTCCTCCCACTCGGGCGTAGGACGTTCGGGCTCCTCCCACTCGGGCGTAGGACGTTCGGGCTCCTCCCACTCGGGCGTAGGACGTTCGGGCTCCTCCCACTCGGGCGTAGGACGTTCGGGCTCCTCCCCAGGCTGTGGAGGCGAAACCAGCAGGCATTCTCCCTCTGCTGGTGGAGACGGTAGCGATGGCTCCTCTCCCTCTGATGCTGGAGACGGTAGCGATGGCTCCTCTCCCTCTGATGCTGGAGATGGCAGTGATGGCTCCTCTCCCTCTGATGCTGGAGACGGTAGCGATGGCTCCTCTCCCTCCGATGCTGGAGACGGCAGCGATGGCTCCTCTCCCTCCGATGCTGGAGACGGCAGCGATGGCTCCTCTCCCTCTGGCGCTGGAGACGGCAGCGATGGCTCCTCTCCCTCTGGCGCTGGAGACGGCAGCGATGGCTCCTCTCCCTCTGGCGCTGGAGACGGCAGCGATGGCTCCTCTCCCTCTGGCGCTGGAGACGGCAGCGATGGCTCCTCTCCCTCTGGCGCTGGAGACGGCAGCGATGGCTCCTCTCCCTCTGGCGCTGGAGACGGCAGCGATGGCTCCTCTCCCTCTGGCGCTGGAGACGGCAGCGATGGCTCCTCTCCCTCTGATGCTGGAGATGGCAGTGATGGCTCCTCTCCCTCTGATGCTGGAGACGGTAGCGATGGCTCCTCTCCCTCCGATGCTGGAGACGGCAGCGATGGCTCCTCTCCCTCTGGCGCTGGAGACGGCAGCGATGGCTCCTCTCCCTCTGGCGCTGGAGACGGCAGCGATGGCTCCTCTCCCTCTGGCGCTGGAGACGGCAGCGATGGCTCCTCTCCCTCTGCTAGTGGAGACGGTAGCGATGGCTCCTCTCCCTTTTGTGCTGGAGATGGCAGCAGCAGGGTCTCTCCCATATCCGCAGCCAGGTAGTTGAACACCATGGCTGCGATGTCTGGGAGGGAAGCTGGGTGGTGTTGCTGTTCCCAGGCCTCCCAGCGCTCCCCATCTCTTGCCCACAGGAGGTTGATCACAGCAGGGAGGGCGTCCACGATATCCCTCTCAGGCTCCGCCAGCCAGTCCCAGATCCCCTCTGAGGAGAGTGGACCAGTCCGCCTCAGAGGATGCAGAGGCAGCTCCTGCTCCTTTCCCTCGGACGGTGGTGGTGGAGGTGAAACCAGCAGGTATTCTTCCCCTGCTAGTGGAGCCATTGGCTGTGGACACTCGGCCTCCCCCCTCTTGGGCTGTGGACGGACCGACCCCTCATCCTCCGGTTCCTGCTCTGGGCCATCCTCCTCCCATATGTGCGCAGGATGTGCGCAGGATTCAGACTCCTCCCTCACCTGCCATGGAGGGGGTTGGTCGGGTGCTACATGCCCAACCTCACCAATGGCAAAGCACCATTCCTCACCCCTCAGACAGGTGAGGCAGACGTCCAGCACAGCAGAGACCTGGCGGGACTTGCGACCAGCCCCGCGCTGTTGCACCTGCTGCTGCTGTTTCCTCCTTCTTCCCATTATTTAGTTTGGGAAAAAAAAAACGAACAAACAAAAAAACGCACTTTCCTGTCCTGGTCAGGCTGTTGGAGGCGTTGTTTGTCCCACGCTGGACACCATATGTGACAGTCTGGCTCGCAGTGGTGTGGTGGATGACGTCACGGACCAGGAAGTAACTGACTCCAAACAGTGGATGGGCGGGTGAAACTGAGTGCAAAAGCACTCAGCGTATTTAATAACAAACAAACAAAATATTTAAACAAAATACAAACAAAAGGGCACGAGGGCCAAACAAATAAATAAACAAACAAGTAAGTGCCGTGCTGGATTATCCAGCACGTATTAGCAATTGTTTTTTAAATATTATTCCTTCTCTCCGCTCCCCGTACTCTCTACTCCAACACCCCAACATCAAGTGCAGAGAGCTGCAGGTTTATATACTCTGGCCGAGGGATTAACTAGTTGGCAATTATCTTATTATCCCCCGGCCAGAGTCTGCACACGTTTGGTAAGGATGCATGACTGTCAGCTATTTAAGTAATCAGTAGCTGATCAGCCATGCATCCTCACGGGGTTTTTAAATAATAATAAAAGACGCGGCGCTTTTACCCGCGCCGCAAACAAAAATACAAATAATAATAAATAGGGGCGGGACACTCCGCCACACTCCGCCACCTACATCGGCAGGAGCAGAGCAGCCGGAGCTGCCTCTGCCTCCGCCACCTACACCGGCAGGAGCAAAGGAGCAGGAGCTGCCTCTGCCACTTCCAGGAGCAGAGGAGCAGGAGCTGCCTCTGCCACTTCCAGGAGCAGAGGAGCTGCCTCTGCCTCTGCCACTGCCAGAAGCAGAACAGCAGGAGCTGTCTCTGCTTCCCATACCTCCACCACGGGGAGTACGGTGGCCGTAGCCCCAGAAAGGGGAGCTGTCGGCCACGAAGAAGGGGGAGGAGGTCTGGAGACCACCAACCCCAGCAGCAGTTTCGCTGCCGGAGATCGTGGGGGAGGTCAGGAGACCTGCTCCCACTGCAGCAGTTTCGCTGCCGGAGATCGTGGGGGAGGTCCGGAGACCTGCTCCCACTGCAGCAGTTTCGCTGCCGGAGATCGTGGGGGAGGTCCGGAGACCTGCTCCCACTGCAGCAGTTTCGCTGCCGGAGATCGTGGGGGAGGTCCGGAGACCTGCTCCCACTGCAGCTTCTTCGCTGCCGGCAGTACTGTGGTCGGAGCCCCACCAAAGGGAGCTACCGGCTACAAAGAAGGGGGACGAGGTCTGGAGACCACTTTCCCCAGCAGCAGTTTCGCTGCAGGAGTTCTTGTGGCCGGAGCTCCACAGGAGGGAGCTGCCGGCTACGAAGAAGGGGGAGGTCGGGGGACCACCTGCCCCCGCAGCTTTTTCGCTGCAGGACGGGACCAACAGGCTGTCAGCCGTGCCACTACCGGCAGGGGTGCTGACAGCATGGCCAGCCATGGGCCCACTGAAGCCTCCCTTCCCAGCCCGAGACTTTGTCCTGGACTGCTGGATTTTTAAGGGGGGAGGTGGCCGTTGAGGCCATGTGTGCTGCGCACAAGGGGGGGTATATGTGGCAAAGCGCCCCGCCCCTGTGTGCATTTGTGTTGTGTTGTATGTTGCGTGGGTAAATGTTGGTGTATAGATTGGTACACGGGATATAAACGGGTCTGTGTTTCACGTATATTTAAAGTGTAGATTTGTATTTAGGCACGAGGAGAGCACAAATCACTTCACGTGCTGGTTAAATGTAATATGTGAGCACGGGGTTGCACAGAATTAATTCACGTGCTGGGATTCAAGTGAATAATTAATTAGTAATTGAATCCCAGCACAAACAGTATAAATAAATGCACGGTTAGTCACTCGTGGTTGGGTGTTCGGAAGAGGAGAACGGGTGAGAGAGAGAGGAGAGTTAAAATAAGTAAAATCATTAAACGTAAAGATAAGTTTGTTTGTACTCACCGTGTCTGTCTGTCTGTCCGTGCACCGTTTGTTTAGTGTTAGTCCGTTTTGTATGTCTATTTATTTTGGCGTGTAGTGCCGTGTCCTGTTTTTGTGCTGTTTGAAACCTTTTATTTTGTTAATAAACGCTGAGTGCAGCCATTGCACTCAGCTCATCACAACCACTGTCTGTGTATTCCTTTTCTGGTCTGACGCCACCCACTCTGGCCGTCTTTGTGACAAGGACAAAAGGAAATTTTGGAGGAATCACCCCCAGCTCACTAAACATAAAAGTCATGAAAGCAGAAATGCAATCGCCTGCGGCCACACCACCTTGAATAAGCCTGATCTCGTCTGATCTCAGAAGCATTAGCAATGTTGGGCTTGGTTAGTACTTGGATGGGAGACCACCTGGGAATATCAAGTGCTGTAGGCATTACATTTTACAATTGAAATGCGTGGAGGACAAAAGGAAATTTTGGAGGAATCACCCCCAGCTCACTAAACATAAAAGTCATGAAAGCAGAAATGCAATCGCCTGCGGCCACACCACCTTGAATAATCCTGATCTCGTCTGATCTCAGAAGCTAAGCAATGTTGGGCTTGGTTAGTACTTGGATGGGAGACCACCTGGGAATATCAAGTGCTGCAGGCATTACATTTTACAATTGAAATGTGTGGAGGACAAAAGGAAATTTTGGAGGAATCACCCCCAGCTCACTAAACATAAAAGTCATGAAAGCAGAAATGCAATCGCCTGCGGCCACACCACCTTGAATAAACCTGATCTCATCTGATCTCAGAAGCTAAGCAATGTTGGGCTTGGTTAGTACTTGGATGCGAGACCACCTGGAATATCAAGTGCTGCAGGCATTACATTTTACAATTGAAATGTGTGGAGGACAAAAGGAAATTTTGGAGGAATCACCCCCAGCTCAATAAACATAAAAGTCATGAAAGCAGATATGCAATCGCCTGCGGCCACACCACCTTGAATAAGCCTGATCTCGTCTGATCTCAGAAGCTAAGCAATGTTGGTCTTGGTTAGTACTTGGATGGGAGACCACCTGGGAATATCAAGTGCTGCAGGCATTACATTTTACAATTGAAATGTGTGGAGGACAAAAGGAAATTTTGGAGGAATCACCCCCAGCTCAATAAACATAAAAGTCATGAAAGCAGATATGCAATTGCCTGCGGCCACACCACCTTGAATAAGCCTGATCTCGTCTGATCTCAGAAGCAAAGCAATGTTGGGCTTGGTTAGTACTTGGATGGGGGACCACCTGGGAATATCAAGTGCTGCAGGCATTACATTTTACAATTGAAATGTGTGGAGGACAAAAGGAAATTTTGGAGGAATCACCCCCAGCTCACTAAACATAAAAGTCATGAATGCAGAAATGCAATCGCCTGCGGCCACACCACCTTGAATAAGCCTGATCTCGTCTGATCTCGTCTGATCTCAGAAGCGAAGCAATGTTGGGCTTGGTTAGTACTTGGATGGGAGACCACCTGGGAATATCAAGTGCTGCAGGCATTACATTTTACAATTGAAATGTGTGGAGGACAAAAGGAAATTTTGGAGGAATCACCCCCAGCTCAATAAACATAAAAGTCATGAAAGCAGATATGCAATCGCCTGCGGCCACACCACCTTGAATAAGCCTGATCTCGTCTGATCTCAGAAGCTAAGCAATGTTGGTCTTGGTTAGTACTTGGATGGGAGACCACCTGGGAATATCAAGTGCTGCAGGCATTACATTTTACAATTGAAATGTGTGGAGGACAAAAGGAAATTTTGGAGGAATCACCCCCAGCTCAATAAACATAAAAGTCATGAAAGCAGATATGCAATTGCCTGCGGCCACACCACCTTGAATAAGCCTGATCTCGTCTGATCTCAGAAGCAAAGCAATGTTGGGCTTGGTTAGTACTTGGATGGGGGACCACCTGGGAATATCAAGTGCTGCAGGCATTACATTTTACAATTGAAATGTGTGGAGGACAAAAGGAAATTTTGGAGGAATCACCCCCAGCTCACTAAACATAAAAGTCATGAATGCAGAAATGCAATCGCCTGCGGCCACACCACCTTGAATAAGCCTGATCTCGTCTGATCTCGTCTGATCTCAGAAGCGAAGCAATGTTGGGCTTGGTTAGTACTTGGATGGGAGACCACCTGGGAATATCAAGTGCTGCAGGCATTACATTTTACAATTGAAATGTGTGGAGGACAAAAGGAAATTTTGGAGGAATCACCCCCAGCTCAATAAACATAAAAGTCATGAAAGCAGATATGCAAGCGCCTGCGGCCACACCACCTTGTATAAGCCTGATCTCGTCTGATCTCAGAAGCTAAGCAATGTTGGGCTTGGTTAGTACTTGGATGGGAGACCACCTGGGAATTTCAAGTGCTGCAGGCATTACATTTTACAATTGAAATGTGTGGAGGACAAAAGGAAATTTTGGAGGAATCACCCCCAGCTCACTAAACATAAAAGTCATGAAAGCAGAAATGCAATCGCCTGCGGCCACACCACCTTGAATAAACCTGATCTCGTCTGATCTCAGAAGCTAAGCAATGTTGGGCTTGGTTAGTACTTGGATGGGAGACCACCTGGGAATATCAAGTGCTGCAGGCATTACATTTTTGTTATTACATTTTACAATTGAAATGTGTGGAGGACAAAAGGATATTTTGGAGGAATCACCCCCAGCTCACTAAACATAAAAGTCATGAAAGCAGCAATGCAATCGCCTGCGGCCACACCACCTTGAATAAACCTGATCTCGTCTGATCTCAGAAGCTAAGCAATGTTGGGCTTGGTTAGTACTTGGATGGGAGACCACCTGGGAATATCAAGTGCTGCAGGCATTACATTTTTGTAATTACATTTTACAATTGAAATGTGTGGACAAAAGGAAATTTTGGAGGAATCACCCCCAGCTCACTAAACATAAAAGTCATGAAAGCAGCAATGCAATCGCCTGCGGCCACACCACCTTGAATAAGCCTGATCTCGTCTGATCTCAGAAGCTAAGCAATGTTGGCTTGGTTAGTACTTGGATGGGAGACCACCTGGGAATTTCAAGTGCTGCAGGCATTACATTTTACAATTGAAATGTGTGGAGGACAAAAGGAAATTTTGGAGGAATCACCCCCAGCTCACTAAACATAAAAGTCATGAAAGCAGAAATGCAATCGCCTGCGGCCACACCACCTTGAATAAGCCTGATCTCGTCTGATCTCAGAAGCTAAGCAATGTTGGGCTTGGTTAGTACTTGTATGGGAGACCACCTCGGAATATCAAGTGCTGCAGGCATTAAATTTTACAATTGAAATGTCTGGAGGAAAAAAGGAAATTTTGGAGGAATCACCTCCAGCTCACTAAACATAAAAGTCATGAAAGCAGAAATGCAATCGCCTGCGGCAACACCACCTTGAATAATCCTGATCTCGCCTGATCTCAGAAGCTAAGCAATGTTGGGCTTGGTTAGTACTTGGATGGGAGACCACCTGGGAATATCAAGTGCTGCAGGCATTACATTTTACAATTGAAATGTGTGGAGGACAAAAGGAAATTTTGGAGGAATCACCCCCAGCTCACTAAACATAAAAGTCATGAAAGCAGAAATGCAATCCCCTGCGGTCACACCACCTTGAATAAGCCTGATCTCGTCCGATCTCAGAAGCTAAGCAATGTTGGTCTTGGTTAGTACTTGGATGGGAGACCACCTGGGAATATCAAGTGCTGCAGGCATTACATTTTACAATTGAAATGTGTGGAGGACAAAAGGAAATTTTGGAGGAATCACCCCCAGCTCACTAAACATAAAAGTCATGAAAGCAGCAATGCAATCGCCTGCGGCCACACCACCTTGAATAAGCCTGATCTCATCTGATCTCGTCTGATCTCAGAAGCTAAGCAATGTTGGGCTTGGTTAGTACTTGGATGGGAGACCACCTGGGAATATCAAGTGCTGCAGGCATTACATTTTACAATTGAAATGTGTGGTGGACAAAAGGAAATTTTGGAGGAATCACCTCCAGCTCACTAAACATAAAAGTCATGAAAGCAGAAATGCAATCGCCTGCGGCCACACCACCTTGAATAAGCCTGATCTCGTCTGATCTCAGAAGTTAAGCAATGTTGGGCTTGGTTAGTACTTGGATGGGAGACCACCTGTGAATATCAAGTGCTGCAGGCATTACATTTTTGTAATTACATTTTACAATTGAAATGTGTGGAGGACAAAAGGAAATTTTGGAGGAATCACCCCCAGCTCACTAAACATAAAAGTCATGAAAGCAGAAAAGCAATCGCCTGCGGCCACACCACCTTGAATAAGCCTGATCTCGTCTGATCTCAGAAGCTAAGCAATGTTGGGCTTGGTTAGTACTTGGATGGGAGACCACCGGGGAATATCAAGTACTGCAGGCATTACATTTTACAATTGAAATGTGTGGAGGACAAAAGTAAATTTTGGAGGAATCACCCCCAGCTCACTAAACATAAAAGTCATGAAAGCAGAAATGCAATCGCCTGCGGCCACACCATTTTGAATAAGCCTGATCTCGTCTGATCTCAGAAGCTAAGCAATGTTGGGGCTTGGTTAGTACTTGGATGGGAGACCTCCTGGGAATATCAAGTGCTGCAGGCATTACATTTTACAATTGAAATGTGTGGAGGACAAAAGGAAATTTTGGAGGAATAACCCCCAGCTCACTAAACATAAAAGTCATGAAAGCAGAAATGCAATCGCCTGCGGCCACACCACCTTGAATAAGCCTGATCTCGTCTGATCTCAGAAGCTAAGCAATGTTGGTCTTGGTTAGTACTTGGATGGGAGACCACCTGGGAATATCAAGTGCTGCAGGCATTACATTTTACAATTGAAATGTGTGGAGGACAAAAGGAAATTTTGGAGGAATCACCCCCAGCTCACTAAACATAAAAGTCATGAAAGCAGCAATGCAATCGCCTGCGGCCACACCACCTTGAATAAGCCTGATTTCGTCTGATCTCAGAAGCTAAGCAATGTTGGGCTTGGTTAGTACTTGGATGGGAGACCACCTGGGAATATCAAGTGCTGCAGGCATTACATTTTACAATTGAAATGTGTGGTGGACAAAAGGAAATTTTGGAGGAATCACCCCCAGCTCACTAAACATAAAAGTCATGAAAGCAGAAATGCAATCGCCTGCGGCCACACCACCTTGAATAAGCCTGATCTCGTCTGATCTCAGAAGTTAAGCAATGTTGGGCTTGGTTAGTACTTGGATGGGAGACCACCTGTGAATATCAAGTGCTGCAGGCATTACATTTTTGTAATTACATTTTACAATTGAAATGTGTGGAGGACAAAAGGAAATTTTGGAGGAATCACCCCCAGCTCACTAAACATAAAAGTCATGAAAGCAGAAATGCAATCGCCTGCGGCCACACCACCTTGAATAAGCCTGATCTCGTCTGATCTCAGAAGCTAAGTAATGTCGGGCTTGGTTAGTACTTGGATGGGAGACCACCTGGGAATATCAAGTGCTGCAGGCATTACATTTTACAATTGAAATGTGTGGAGGACAAAAGGAAATTTTGGAGGAATCACCCCCAGCTCAATAAACATAAAAGTCATGAAAGCAGATATGCAATTGCCTGCGGCCACACCACCTTGAATAAGCCTGATCTCGTCTGATCTCAGAAGCAAAGCAATGTTGGGCTTGGTTAGTACTTGGATGGGGGACCACCTGGGAATATCAAGTGCTGCAGGCATTACATTCTACAATTGAAATGTGTGGAGGACAAAAGGAAATTTTGGAGGAATCACCCCCAGCTCACTAAACATAAAAGTCATGAATGCAGAAATGCAATCGCCTGCGGCCACACCACCTTGAATAAGCCTGATCTCGTCTGATCTCAGAAGCGAAGCAATGTTGGGCTTGGTTAGTACTTGGATGGGAGACCACCTGGGAATATCAAGTGCTGCAGGCATTACATTTTACAATTGAAATGTGTGGAGGACAAAAGGAAATTTTGGAGGAATCACCCCCAGCTCAATAAACATAAAAGTCATGAAAGCAGATATGCAATCGCCTGCGGCCACACCACCTTGTATAAGCCTGATCTCGTCTGATCTCAGAAGCTAAGCAATGTTGGGCTTGGTTAGTACTTGGATGGGAGACCACCTGGGAATATCAAGTGCTGCAGGCATTACATTTTACAATTGAAATGTGTGGAGGACAAAAGGAAATTTTGGAGGAATCACCCCCAGCTCACTAAACATAAAAGTCATGAAAGCAGAAATGCAATCGCCTGCGGCCACACCACCTTGAATAAGCTTGATCTCGTCTGATCTCAGAAGCTAAGCAATGTTGGGCTTGGTTAGTACTTGGATGGGAGACCACCTGGGAATATCAAGTGCTGCAGGCATTACATTTTACAATTGAAATGTGTGGAGGACAAAAGGAAATTTTGGAGGAATCACCCCCAGCTCACTAAACATAAAAGTCATGAAAGCAGAAATGCAATCGCCTGCGGCCACACCACCTTGAATAAGCCTGATCTCGTCTGATCTCAGAAGCTAAGCAATGTTGTGCTTGGTTAGTACTTGGATGGGAGACCACCTGGGAATATCAAGTGCTGCAGGCATTACATTTTACAATTGAAATGTGTGGACGACAAAAGGAAATTTTGGAGGAATCACCCCCAGCTCACTAAACATAAAAGTCATGAAAGCAGAAATGCAATCGCCTGCGGCCACACCACCGTGAATAAGCCTGATCTCGTCTGATCTCAGAAGCTAAGCAATGTTGGGGCTTGGTTAGTACTTGGATGGGAGACCACCTGGGAATATCAAGTGCTGCAGGCATTACATTTTTGTAATTACATTTTACAATTGAAATGTGTGGATAAAAGGACATTTTGGAGGAATCACCCCCAGCTCACTAAACATAAAAGTCATGAAAGCAGAAATGCAATCGCCTGCGGCCACACCACCTTGAATAAGCCTGATCTCGTCTGATCTCAGAAGCTAAGCTAAGCAATGTTGGGCTTGGTTAGTACTTGGATGGGAGACCACCTGGGAATATCAAGTGCTGCAGGCATTACATTTTTGTAATTACATTTTACAACTGAAATGTGTGGAGGACAAAAGGAAATTTTGGAGGAATCACTCCCAGCTCACTAAACATAAAAGTCATGAAAGCAGAAATGCAATCGCGTGTGGCCACACCACCTTGAATAAGTCTGATCTCAGATGCTAAGCAATGTTGAGCTTGTTTAGTACTTGGATGGGAGACCACCTGGGAATATCAAGTGCTTCAGGCATTACATTTTACAATTGAAATGTGTGGACGACAAAAGGAAATTTTGGAGGAATCACCCCCAGCTCACTAAACATAAAAGTCATGAAAGGAAAAATGCAATCGCCTGCGGCCACACCACCTTGAATAAGTCTGATCTCAGAAGCTAAGCAATGTTGGACTTGGTTAATACTTGGATGGGAGACCACCTGGGAATATCAAGTGCTGCAGGCATTACATTTTACAATTGAAATGTGTGGACGACAAAAGGAAATTTTGGAGGAATCACCCCCAGCTCACTAAACATAAAAGTCATGAAAGCAGAAATGCAATCGCCTGCGGCCACACCACCGTGAATAAGCCTGATCTCGTCTGATCTCAGAAGCTAAGCAATGTTGGGGCTTGGTTAGTACTTGGATGGGAGACCACCTGGGAATATCAAGTGCTGCAGGCATTACATTTTTGTAATTACATTTTACAATTGAAATGTGTGGATAAAAGGACATTTTGGAGGAATCACCCCCAGCTCACTAAACATAAAAGTCATGAAAGCAGAAATGCAATCGCCTGCGGCCACACCACCTTGAATAAGCCTGATCTCGTCTGATCTCAGAAGCTAAGCTAAGCAATGTTGGGCTTGGTTAGTACTTGGATGGGAGACCGCCTGGGAATATCAAGTGCTGCAGGCATTACATTTTTGTAATTACATTTTACAACTGAAATGTGTGGAGGACAAAAGGAAATTTTGGAGGAATCACTCCCAGCTCACTAAACATAAAAGTCATGAAAGCAGAAATGCAATCGCGTGTGGCCACACCACCTTGAATAAGTCTGATCTCAGATGCTAAGCAATGTTGAGCTTGTTTAGTACTTGGATGGGAGACCACCTGGGAATATCAAGTGCTGCAGGCATTACATTTTACAATTGAAATGTGTGGAGGACAAAAGGAAATTTTGGTGGAATCACCCACAGCTCACTAAACATAAAAGTCATGAAAGCAGAAATGCAATCGCCTGCGGCCACACCACCTTGAATAAGTCTGATCTCAGAAGCTAAGCAATGTTGGGCTTGGTTAGTACTTGGATGGGAGACCACCTGGGAATATCAAGTGCTGCAGGCATTACATTTTACAATTGAAATGTGTGGAGGACAAAAGGAAATTTTGGTGGAATCACCCACAGCTCACTAAACATAAAAGTCATGAAAGCAGAAATGCAATCGCCTGCAACCACACCACCTTGAATAAGTCTGATCTCAGAAGCTAAGCAATGTTGGGCTTGGTTAGTACTTGGATGGGAGCCCACCTGGGAATATCAAGTGCTGCAGGCATTACATTTTTGTAATTACATTTTACAATTGAAATGTGTGGAGGACAAAAGGAAATTTTGGAGGAATCACCCCCAGCTCACTAAACATAAAAGTCATGAAAGCAGAAATGCAGTCGCCTGCGGCCACACCACCTTGAATAAGTCTGATCTCAGAAGCTAAGCAATGTTGGGCTTGGTTAGTACTTGGATGGGAGACCACCTGGGAATATCAAGTGCTTCAGGCATTACATTTTACAATTGAAATGTGTGGAGGACAAAAGGAAATTTTGGAGGAATCAACCCCAGCTCACTAAAAATAAAAGTCATGAAAGCAGAAATGCAATCGCCTGCGGCCACACCACCTTGAATAAGTCTGATCTCAGAAGCTAAGCAATGTTGGGCTTGGTTAGTACAAAACGAAATCTCGGAGGAATCACCCCCAGCTCACCGAATATAAGTCATAAAAGCAGACACTGCACGAAAATAAAGGTTTACAAATTTAGTACATTTGTAAACAATTTATGAACCTTAAGTTTGCAGGGGTTTACAACGTCATAGTAAACCATTTTGTAATCTGTATGTTTACATTAAGTTTACACACACCTATGTGAGTAAACATTATGTTTACAATGTTTGCACAATGTTTGTAAATTACACACCAAAAAACCTTAGGTTTACAAAAGGTTTGCAGGTGTATAGGAAACCGCATGTAAAATTTAAGTTTGCAGAATGTTTACAAGAAACATATTGTCGCAGGTGACGCTGAACTAGTTATTCCATATAGTAAAACATTAGACTCCATTGCATGGAGGATCTCAGTAAGCTACAGTAAATGGTTCATCAAATGAAACAGATTCAGTTATGTTAAGTTTGCTATTGATGATGTGGAAAAGAACAGTAATTGGATACCAGAAAATATGAATAACAGTGAGTTTTGGCCTCCTTTAGTGTTCTGGATGGAAGGCGTACCTCGCAAAGTGACTCTGTGCGAACAGAAGGGAATGTATAGTAACAATGTATACAGATCCAGAACTTTTGTACATGGTGCAGAATTAACCCTGACACACAAATTGAAACATAATCCTCTTGTTATGTGTGCATGTAATATGTGCCAAAGCAAGTCATCAGTGACTGGGCCCAAACTTTGTCCAGCCTGTAGTCATTTAGCTAAACACTGTAGAATCTTGTTTGAATGTAATGATTCTGAAGGAATTTCTTTTTCTCATCTAAATGTAGATCCAAAGGATATTAAGAGGATTGAATGCATAAATTGTGAAGGAGATCATTTAGTGAAATAAGCACATCTAGGTAAATTGGAATTTGTAGAAGGTGTCCCAGCTAAACGTGTCCAAGTATCTTGTAGGTACGAAGTGAGGAAGATGGCGTCTCACACCTGTGATGCTAAACTTTGGATAAAGGGGCCTGTTGTCGTTTTCGTGGAACCAACCAGAGCTGAACCCGGCACAGAAGAATCCTGCTGGAAACATGGGGATATGCTGAATATGTACTAGGCGATTTCAAATATGGAATGTATTATAAAATGAAGTGTCAAAGATATTAGGAAGGATAAAGAAAGAGTATCCTTGTACCACTAGTATGTGGCTCTCTTGCTCCATGAAATAGGTCAGTCCTCTCTTGTTTGGAATTACACATGTATTCAATTAAATACTTAGTAGTCTGAGATTCCCTAAGAAAATATATATAATGAACGATTTACCACTAGTATATCTTATCTTCAGAAAGCATGACGCTTGATAAAAAGCACCATTCCGTCTAAAAGTGAACGTTAATCTACAAATGTATGCCCTAAAAACACAAGATAAGAAGAGACTCTTTATGACCAAAAGATTAACTAACAGCCAGAGGTCTTGAGAAAAAAATTCTGTCTCGGCTGGATTTTGTATGAACAAAGAGAAGGGTCAAGCCTAGTTGAATGCAGTTATACTGGCCTATATTTGGATTTAAATCTTAAGAGGGATTCACCAAAGTAATATTATAGCAACTGATAAACAGAGGTAAATTAATTGAAAGATTATCTTATAATGAAACAGGTTCAGTGCTAATTGACACTGTTTATAGTTCATAACAGTTATTTCATAAGATTAATAATATGTTTTAAGTATTTGCTATAATGAGAAAACATATTATTTAAAACTGACAAGTATTATTGCTTGTTCACGACTTTGCTTTAGTGATAAGAAGATTAAAAGCTGGAGCAGTATTCAATTGAATTAATTGAGAAAGAGGAAGATTAATTCTTCTTTCTATTGAACAATAAGACTTCTAGACATTATGATATCCATTGAATTATAGAAGTTAAAAGGTGTTGTGTTGTGTTTTTGTGTTAAGTTTGTAATAATTTACTATAATGTACCTTGTTATTAATCCACTATACTATTGTCTAATGATGGTAGATGGAATCCTTATAATGTGGTTATTTGAAACTGCTGCAGTGAAAAGGGCCTCATATGGGCTGTAGAGAAAGGAGGGGGTCATCTTACATTCCACTTCAGCAAAATTGCAAATCTCATAGACTTGTAGTGTTAAGGTTTATGGAGTTAGTGGTTTAGTACTGATAAGTAAATGTCTTGAAATAATATGCACAAATCATGGCTTAATGGACAGGTCATATATCTAATAAAGTGTTTGCACAGACTCTGACCTTGGAAAAAAACAAGAGACTGTGGAAACTGCTAGCAGTAACATATTCTCAGAGTCAGGTATCGGTCAGAGCCAGGTCAGTGCATCTCTTAAGGGATAAATAATTGTAATGAAAACTATTACCACTTAAACCTAGTGAAACTACATGACTTGAATATTGTATGAGACAAACTTTTGTCAAATACTCTGTTAGACAATGGTATATGGAATCAAAACTGACTCATTAACAAAATGATGAAACAATATGAAGATAAAAGAAACACATACCTTTAATTTAGCATAATATAATCACTTAGAAGATGATGTCACATATTAAGAACATCTCTCATATATAACACATATAAAATTAGTGTTTTGCATGCAGTAGTGTTTTTATATTATATTATAAACCAAGATCCTGGGAACCTTGGTTCACTTAACTTTTCAGATAAAGGAGGGGCTTGGAGGAAAGCAAAGAAATGAGATCATAAGAGTTGAAACAAATGTGAGGTTTTGAATTTATTGAGTACATGACCCCTATTAATTCTGAAAAGTTAGTCCGGATCTTTTGAAAACTATTATTTGTAAAATGGATAAGAACTGTCCCACCTGATTAATGATTGGATTTAATTGAGGCGTCCCATGTATTCCAATGAGACGAAAAACCTATAAAACTCCAGAGTAATTTCAATGGAGTACCACACTCATCCCAGACAGGGCAAGGTGGTCCATCTTCTGCAAACCAAAAACACAATTGAACTGATTTAACTCAGTTTAATTTGCCTGGTGAAGACAGTCATATCCTTTTACGATCTATATTAAAGGGTAAGCATTAATCAATTATTATTTTATCTCACATGTATTGCATGTATTGCTATAAGGGACTCACGCTATGTTTAGAAGATAGGAGAACATTTGTTGAATGTGCTGAAAAGAGGCTACTGGGTGTATTTAGTGTCGTGGTCGTTGCCAGGCCTGCCGGCTGCACTAATACATAAAGATGTATTAAAGTGTTAACGTTAATATCTGTTAAGACACTGGACTGCCCAGAACGTCTGTCAGCTGGGGATATGAAGCAGCCTGTAGCTACTCAATCCAATATTTAACTGTTAATAAACCGAAGGAGTACTGATCATACTCTGATTCGTAAAAACACTTTAGATACATGAGTCTGTCAATTTCTTGGGTACTATATTGGTCATCCGAATATACTGCGGGTCCAGAGCACGAACTATATCCCACTAGGAGTAATAACATCTCTGTCCTCCTAACGTCTCCCCTGAGATAAGAGTGTGTGCTGAGCAAATAAAAAGAGTACGTAAAGAAATCTGAACACGTGGATTTTGTGACAATATGTTGAGTAAAACTGGTTTGTACCTAGTATACACTACAATTGTAAACCATTTTAAACCTTAGGTTAAAAAAGGTATATTTATATGGTTTACTCACAATCTTTCTGGTATAAAATAGTATTGAATAGATAATGCAGTGGCCATATAGTTTATATTGCTAGCTGATTCCCCCAGTCCTTTTAATTGTGTTTTGTAACTTTAGGAGAAAGCTTCAGTGTAATATTTTTTTTTAAATTGTCAGAGCTTTCCTATGTTTTCAGTGCCCCACATTCTCTGAAAACAAATATATAAAACTGATGACATAGTGAAATCCTACTATCAATACCATTTTTGTGGGTTGGCAGTTTGCAGTATTTCATTGTGATTTTTTTTTTTTTATCACTATACCATAAAAAAGTGTTAAGCAACATTACATGTGTTTGCCCATGGTATGCTCAGCAAAATCAACTGCTCATGGAAGGCATGACCAGTCCATCATGCTGAACGCTCTGGGCAAACACATGCAATGTTTTATGTCCCGGGCTCACTCCTTCTCATCTTTTGTCACTCATTGATGGTATCAGCTGTCCATAAGCATCAGGACAATGCCGTGTTTCACCACCTTCTGGTGTCTCCTCATCACCTACCTTGGACTGCTTAACTTTTCTTTCATTACCCTAACTAAATTGTACTTGGCTGTTGTTTCCTAGTGATTCAATTTGAGTTAAGTTTTCACCATCCAAGCTGAGGGCAATTCGGCCCATCTTCCTCCTTGTTTTATCCCCTGCTGTGTTGGCACTGAACTCTGCCGGGAAAAAAAACAAAAAAACATGAAGGTCTGCTGTGCTGTAAGTAGTTCATCTTGGGTTGTCTGTCGGGACTGTACCATAAAATAACATTTGCTTACTAACGTGTGTGTACATTAGTTTGTGTTACATGGTGGATTGAGGCTGTAGTCTTGTCGGGAGCGTCACATGTACATAGCCAGAGTTGTGAGTTTCTTAATTTAGTTTTTGAGCAGGGGTAGAAAAAAGCTGACATCTGAGTGAGGGTTTAAATCAAGGGCAGCATTAATTATCTATCTATCTATCTGTCTATCTATCTATCTATATGCGCCTAGGGTACAGAGAGGTTAGAAAACTATTTGCTTTAAGTCTGCAAAAAGAACAATACTATTTATATGTTAAAGTAATGTTTATGTAGAATATAAACATCAAATCTGGGTAACAAACAACATCAACTTAATTCTGATAAGCTCTTTAACTCAAGTACAGATAATAAAAAAAAAAACATTTATTTTATTATGATTAATGATTTGAAAAATTAACTTTTACTTAAATCAGGAAATCACTTGAGAGAAAAATGTATATTTCAAGAACCTTGGCCAAGATGGCAGAAATATAAAATTACAATCACAGTGTTAAATAATAAATTGTACCAACAATAATAATACATGGACCTTTGAATATTTAAAAGAGCATGTCGGAAATAAAAATCAATAATATGTTTAAATTAGAATCAAGTGTAACTTCCATGATTTACAATAAATATACAAACTATTACAGAAAACCACACTTACACCTCTTAGGCTTACAGTGGTTGTAATAAACTATAGAAGTAAATGAAAAAAAATGAAAGAATGACCTTTCCTGGTATGACCAAAAGCATCATTTTCAGTGATGCCCTACAATGCTGAACCACACTATGAAATAAGTTCATGAGTATTACCAAATAAGATCACCATTTTACGATAGTCGATTAAAATGTAGAAACATGTTGATGGTAAAAATAACTTACCGAATACTGAGGTACTAATGTACTTTTTCATGAATGTCCACAAAAAAGTACAATGTAAGAAATATCAAGATTATTTCTCATATTAATAAAAATAATAAACATAACCTCAGAGACAGGAGATGGCAGGTGCAAGCACCAGTGTGTGTATTTATTAATAAGCCAAATAAACAAACAAACAATTTAAACAAAACAACTCGAACACTCACAAAAAAAACATAACTCACCACACACAAACTGGAGACCCGCACTCGCCAGGACTACTGTCCTAAATGGAGCCTCCAGACTCCTATCTCAATTAGAGATAGAGACAAACATTATTTTTTTCTTAGAACAACAATTACATGCAACACATTTTTAGCATTTTGATAAGACAGCAGAATGAACAAACCAGTGCAACAGACACTTTGATTGGCATTAAAGAGAAAATGAACGAACCAGGGACATAGTGCGACAGACCGCTCAGAGACGTGCGTCAACACTTGCCTATGATTCATAGAATAAGGAGGAAATGAACGAACCACAGACATAGTGCGACAGATCGCTCAGAGACGTGTGTCAACACTTGCCTATGATTCAGAGAATAAGAGGAAATGAACGAACCACGGACATAGTGCGACAGACCGCTCAGAGACGTGCGTCAACACTTGCCTATGATTCATAGAATAAGGAGGAAATGAATGAACCACAGACATAGTGCGACAGACCGCTCAGAGACGTGCGTCAACACTTGCCTATGATTCAGAGAATAAGAGGAAATGAACGAACCACGGACACAGTGCGACAGATCGCTCAGAGACGTGCGTCAACACTTGCCTATGATTCAGAGAATGAGAGGAAATGAACGAACCACGGACACAGTGCGACAGACCGCTCAGAGATGTGCGTCAACACTTGCCTATGATTCATAGAATAAGGAGGAAATGAACGAACCACAGACATAGTGCGACAGACCGCTCAGAGACGTGCGTCAACACTTATCTATGATTCAGAGGATAAGAGGAAATGAAAGGTAAGACATTAAATGTCAATCCAAGGATACCTCCTGGTTCAGCAAACACAGTCAGCAAATCTTTAAAAAATTGTAACCATGTATCGATTGCCACATCAGAAATAAAAAAATGTGTCTGCAACACCATCAAAAAAAGACATAACCATCTAACAAACCTCAGCACTTTTTCATGAACTGTTGCTGAGCTTGCGTATAGTTGTTCTGCTACATAATCTAAATTCTGAGAAATTCCTGCTTCTATATTTACAGCCATCTCTTTTTCCGCAGTTGCTTCCCACTGTTCTTCATTTTCACTGTCAGAGTGGTTCTCAATATTAAATTCAGATACAGGAAAGAATGACAAAACATTTTCATCAAATACATTTTTGGGCACATCTTGGTTACCGTCCACTTTCCAGGTTTCTTTCATTTGGCAATATATTCTTCTCCAGTTGATGATCAGTTCCTTTTGTACAACAATGCTCGTGGTATTGCTCATAATGTACAGAATTATAGCTGACTTTACAAATTTCACATATCACTCTCTTCTCATCTGGCTCGCTTTTCTTTCTTCAGGAAATCTATAAAATAAAAAAGAGCGAAACTTTGATGAATCACTTCCCTTTTAAGAAAAAATCTTAACAAGAAATGTTCTGAAAATATTTCATAAAAACTTCTGGTCAAGTTTCTGAGTACATGTAGTGTGTGTGCTGCGTGTTGTGAAGGGTTTTAAAAAGGGTATTGTGCAGGACCCGCTTTACCATTATTTTAAAATGATTAATCCGATTAATCTACAGATTAATTAGCTGATGCCCATAAATTAACCAATCAAACATTTTAATCGAGTGACAGCCCTAATTTAAAACTCTTACGGCCCTAATTATTACATTTACTATAGTAGATCGAGGTTCACTGTATTGCGGCACTGTGCCTTTAAGAAATGAATAATCTGAACGGAAGCAGGTGACATCACAAATAAAATGAAGTAGAACAAAGCAGCAAAAAGTATGTACATGCAGCAGCCTACAAAAATAAAAAAGAAAGTGGTCCAGTGGTTAAAGAAAAGGGCTTGTAACCAGGAGGTCCCCGGTTCAAATCCCACCTCTGTCACTGACTCATTGTGTGACCCTGAGCAAGTCACTTAACCTCCTTGTGCTCCGTCTTTCGGGTGAGATGTATTTGTAAGTGACTCTGCAGCTGATGCATTGTTCATACACCCTATTCTCTGTAAGTCGCCTTGGATAAAGGTGTCTGCTAAATAAAAAATACATCTAAAAATGCAACAGCTTTATCATCACTGACAGAGACACTCCTCCACAGAAGCAGGAAAGAGTATGTTTGGATGTAAAGAAATCATACGCATTACTTTATTAAAAAACTTAACTTGAACTGTGGCAAAAACTCATTTGCAAAGAAAAGTGTGCAACAGAAACCACATATAATAGTAATAATTCATATAATAATATTGTTCTACTGTAAATTAATGTTTTGTGTGCGCTTGTTTGATGTATGGGGTCAGTGGAGCGCTTTGAGGCACTGACCGGCTTTTTTTGTTGTTGCAAATATCAGAATGGTGTTTTTTTTTTTTTTTTTACTTTGCTTAAAAAGCGATAGCTTTAAAACAACTTACAAGCTGTCTATAAAATTGGATCACGTGAAAGGCTTGCGATGCTAGTTATCGCTGGAAAGCTATTTGGTTGGGTGATATCAAACCACTTTTTTGTAGTGACCAAGCGATAGTTGCTCTTTGTTTTGTTTCTGGTGTAGGACGCTCAGAGCACTGCACCGTATAAAACACACAAACAAATAAATCAATCATACAGGTCAAACAGCTCATTTCCACATGAAGTTCAGTTTGAATTTCAAAACAAGGCAGAACTTATGACACTGCACTTAGCAAGAATAAAGCAGTATCATAAACATTTCTAATTGTGAAACTATTTCATCATGTGCACTATGATCAACTACAAACTCAGTCATAAGTAATACAAGGCATTACCACTATAGGACGATAGGATGCAGTAATTAATTGCCAACGGTCCTCATATATTTTAAGAATAATAGGGGCTGTAAAAGGAGTCAAGTCAAGTCGAAAATAGTATATTTGCTAATGTTAAAACAAACACTCTTTAAGTGCTATATATTGTATTGTATTGTAGCTAGAACGGATTGGACAAAAGTGTGGTTCCTCAGAATAAAAAAGTAATATTGGTTGAGGTGGTTGTATATGAGCAACACTGCAAAACATCTATTATATATATATATATATATATATATATATGCATATATATGAAGTAATTAATTAATTAATTAATTAATTAATTAATTAGTATCATCATTATATATATATATATATATATATATATATATATATATATATATATATATATATATATATATATATATATATATTGTATTTTATTTTTTAGAAATGCCAGACTCGAATACAGGGGGTCCCTCATTCATCAGCATCGGAGGAGGAGAAAAAAGAAGATAAGTGCCTTTAAAGTGCTCCCTGTGGAAGTCACTGTGATGAGCACAGAAGAATCTGAGGAGGAAGATAATCCCTTTAATGAAGGAGAAAAATATCTGTGAAGGTAATTTGACCACGAAAATGGGAGTCACAAAAATTTAAAGAGGGGAAAAAAGCATGTGATGCTGCATTTGGCATTCTGAAAAAAAGGGAAATCCAAACTTCCTTGCAAAAGAGGAACATTTTCAAATTACAAAAGACCAGATTTGCCTGCTGAGTTTTCATGGTTGATTAAAGATTAACATGGGTGAAATTTAAAGGACACAATTTAAAGTTATAACAAATTTGGGAAGAGATATCTTACATGGTTTTGACTCCCATTTTGTGAATTGTGTTTTTCTTTTATTATTATTATTATTATTATTATTATTATTATTATTATTATTATTATTATTATTATTATTATTATTTATGTGGTTCCTTATCACATTATTCCTAAGATCAAGATCCTGAGAAGAATGATCTTGTGATCTCGACATAACAAAGACATTTTCAATGTCCTCAATGAGCCACTGTAAATAAATAAATAAATAAATAAATAAATAAATAAATAAAAGGCCTACTGGAAAACTAAATATGTTTTATGCTGTTATCTATGCTTGCATATTTAATAATAAAAACAAATGCTTAAAAAAAACTTGTTTGGTATTAATTTAAAAGTTGCCTAACTGTTTTAGCTAACTTTACAAAAGGTATTGTATTCTTATATGCTTATTTTCTTTTTTTACAAACTAGTGTAAATACTTCAGGTTTAATGATACTCCATTAAATAAAGAACATTAGCAAGACCTTTCATTGTAACTTTAAACAGATTAAATCAAACGTCTTGCAAGTCGAGTAACTTTGTTATGTAGAATACAAAAACGGGGGGTTAAAATTTGGCAAATTTAATGGCTATGTGCACAGCTGTTTACAGAGGTAATGCAAAAAAACAGGTTAAAATGGTCTGTGTAAACCATTCACAAAGACAGGTTTACAACATTTTAAACTTAATGTCCAAAAGGGCATACTGTGGAAATAAGTTTGTATCACTTTGTAAACCTGATGAAAAAATACTGTTTACCATTCAATTTATGCAAACCATTCTAAACTATACATTTGCAAAGGTTTACATAGTTTGTAAACCATTATTTTACTAATGTGCAAACCTGAGGTCCAAATGGACTAAAAGACCTCCATTAGGTTCTTGGTCTAGTAAACCATTTGTAAAAATAAAGTTTACAATAGGTTTGCAACATGTGTGCATACTTTGCAAACTAAGTTTGTATATTTTACAATAGGTTTACATAGTTTGTAAACCATTATTTTACTAATGTGCAAACCTGAGGTCCAAATGGACTATAAGTCCTCCAAAGTTCTTGGTCTTGTAAACCAGTTGTAAAAATAAAGTTTACAATAGGTTTGCAACATGTGAAAACTTTGCAAACTTTGTTTGTTTAGTTTTACAATAGATTTACACCATTTGTAAACCATATTTTTCGTGCATTGAGAACTGCAATCGCCTGCGGCCACACCAATTTGAATAAGCCTGATCTCGTCTGATCTCAGAAGCTAAGCAATGTTGGGCTTGGTTAGTACATGGATGGGAGACCACCTGGGAATATCAAGTGCTGCAAGCATTACACTTTTGTAATTACATTTTACCATTGAAATGTGTGAACGGGACAAAAAAAGGAAATCTCGGCGGAATCACCCCCAGCTTACCTAACATAAAAGTCATAAACACAGAACAGCAACCGCCTGTGGCCACACCACCTTGAATAAGCCTGGTGGATTGTGGGATTGGTCATGTGATCTGAGGTGAAACCTACACTGTGCTAGTGGAGGAATCTCTGTTTGGGGATTTTATTTGTAGCTTTTTCTACTTTCATTTTCATCTTTTTTCTTAGAAATGGAGGCTGCTGATTACCAAGCACTATCGACAGATATTGCAAGGGAGCCGGGGGTCCGGTTGGAAGCTGCATCAACAAGTAAGTAGGGGGTAGAGCAGTTACAAGCTGCTGGGGACTGTGCAACAGAAGGGCTGTGCATAACTTGCCCTTTAGGGTAAACTATGCTAACTGTGGCTGAGGGAATTGGAAACAACAAAAGAGAGAAGGAGGACTGGGTTGAGACAGGGGGGAAAAATGTTTAGAAGAGCGAAGGTGAAAGTGAAACCTAACCTTGATAAGATAACATTGTCACGAATCCTGAGGGTTCACATTTCTTACATACTCTTTTTGTTTGCTCAGCACAGACTCTTATCTCAGGGGAGACGTTAGGAGGACAGAGATATTGTTACTCCTAGTGGGTTATTGTTCATGCACTGGACCCGCAATATATCCAGATGACTAATTTAGTACTCAAGAAATTCACAGACTTATGTATTTAAAGTTTTTTTTTACGAATCAGAGTATGATCAGTACTCATTTGGTTTATTAACGGTTAAATATTGGATTTAGTAGCTACAGGCTACTTCATATCCCCAGCTGACAGATGCTCTGGGCAGTCCAGTGTCTTAACAGATATCAACGTTAACACTTTAATACATTTATATGTATTTGCAAGGGCTGCGGGCAGGCCAAGAACACATCACCCAAAGCACCCAATGGTATCTTTCAGCACATTCAACAGAATACTCTCTTAATTCTAGAACATATTGTGAATCCTTTATAGCAATGCATGCGATACATGTGAGATAAAATAATAATTGATTAATGCTTACCCTTAAATATAAATCGTAAAAGAATATAACTGTCTTCACCAGGCAAATTGAGTTCAATCAGCTCAACTGTGTAGGTCTGCACATAATGGACCACATTACCCTGTCAGGTATGAGTGTGGTACTCCATTGTAATTACTTAGGAGTTTTATAGGTTTTTCATCTCATTGGGATACATGGGACGCCTCAATTAAATCCAATCATTAATCTGTTGAGACAGCTCGTATCCCTTTTACAAATGATAGTTTTCAAAAGATCCGGACCAACTTTTCAGAATTAATTGGAGTCATGTACCAATAAATTCAAGACTTCATATTTGTCCAACTCCAAACCTATGATCTCATTCCTTGTTTTTCCTCCGAACCCCTCCTTTATCTGAAAAGTCAACTGAACCAAGGTTCCCCTGATCCTGGTCTATAATATAATATAAAAACACTACTGTTATATGTGCATGCAAAACACTATTTTTATATGTGTTATATATGAGAGATGTTTTTAATATGTGACATCATCTCTAATTGATTATATTTTGCTAAATTAAAGGTATGTGTTTCTTTTAACCTCATATTGTGTTTCATCATGTTTTTAATGAGTCAGTTTTGATACTATATACCATTGTCTAACAGAGTATTTGACAAAAAGTTTGTTTCATACAATATTCAAGTCAATTAGTTTCACTAAGTTTAAGTGGTAATAATTTTCATTACAATTATTTATCCCTTAAAAGATGCACTAACCAGGCTCTGACCTGTACCTGACTGAGAATATGCTATTGCAAGCAATTTCAACAGTCTCTTGTTTTTTCAAGGCCAAAGTCTGTGCAAACAGTTTTTTTAGATATATGACCTATCAATGTCTGTTAAGCCATAATTTTTGCATATTATTTCAAGATATATTCTTATCTGTGCTAAACCACTAATTCCATAAACCTTAAATTCCAAATCTATAAGACTTGCAGCTTTGCTGGAGTGGAATGTAAGAAGACCCCTCCTTTCTCTAAAGCCCATACATCTTGATAAGGAGAGAGGCCCCTTTTCCTCAATGCTAGGCAGCAGTTTTAAAGAACCACATTATAATGACTCCCTCTACCATCATTAGACAATAGTATAGTGCAATAATAACAAGGTACATTATAGTATATCATTACAAACTAACACAAGAACATAGCATAATACCTTTTATATTCTGTAATGCAATGGATATCATAATGTATAAAGGTCTTTTTGTTCAATAGAAGGAGAAAGAAACTGTACCACTTTCCCAATTAATTAAATCGAATACTGCTCTGGCTTTTAATCTTTTTATCACTACAGTAAAGTCATGAACAAGCAATACCACTCGTCAGTTTAAATAATATGCTTTCTCATTATACCAAATACTTAAAACATATGCTTAATCCTATGAAATCAAATAGGTATTTTTAGTTTCAGATATCATTCTGTCTAGAAAAGGTTAATCATTTATTTTATTAATTTGCAATACCTTTGTGTCTAATTTCTATTTTTTGACCATTATAAACTATAAACAGTGTCAATTAGCACTGAACCTTTTTTAACTATAAATATGGCATTATAAGATAAACTTTGAATTAATTTACTTCAGTTTAACAATTGCTCCTAGAATTTATAATATCACTTTATTTTGGTGATTCCTTCTAAGATTTAAATCCAAATACAGTCCAGTATAAATGCATTCAACTTGTATATATTTTATAATGACCGAACTAGGCTTGACCCTGTCCTTTGTTCATACAAAATCCAGCCGAAACAGGTTTTTTCTTAAGACCTTGGCTGCTAAGTTTTAATGTTGATTTATATGTTGCAAAGAATCCCTTTCTTATCTTGTTTTTGGAAACATCAATTTATAGGTGTGTAACAGGGCGAGCAGCCCTGTACAGTATTTGTTTGTTTTATTTCCTGGCTCTGGTCTGACGCCACCCACTCCGGCCGTCTTTGTGACACGTGGTGTCCTGCGTGGGATCTACAGCGCCTCCAGGACTCAGGCCAGAGCGGGAACTGCAGTTTTATTGAAAAACAAAAGGAAAAGAAATGTGGAGAAGAGGCTGGAGAGGAGCACAGGAGGGCAAAGGGAGAAAGGTGGAAGCAGGGCTGTGGTGTTTCGACTGTGGCCAAACTAGCCACACCACCATACCCTGCTCCGTCCACAGGACCCTTCAGGCAATGGCCCAAAGACTGGGATGGGGGAGTGGTGCCATGGCTGTGGGGCATATCGGCACACGTTGTCCCTATTCCCCATGCAGAATGAAGAAGAGGAGCCCTTGCTGCCACGTCCTATGCCTGAATGGGAGGAGCCTGAGCGTACACAGCCCAAGTGGGAGGAGTCAGAGCGTCCACAGCCCAAGCGGGAGGAGCCTGAGTGTCCACAGCCCAAGCGGGAGGAGCCAGAGCGTCCACAGCCCAAGCGGGAGGAGCCCGAACGACCTACGCCTGAGTGGGAGGAGCCCGAACGTCCTACGCCCAAGAGGGAGGAGTCGGTGCGTCCACAGCCCAAAGAGGGGGGAGTCGGTGCATCCATAGCTCAAGAGGGGGAAGTCGGTGCTTCCACAGCCCTAGGACCCAAGCTGCCAGCAGAGAGAGAATGCCTGCTGGTTCCACCTCCACCAGCAGAAGAACAATGCCTGCTGTCCCCATCTCCACCAGCAGAGGAAGAATGCCTGCTGTCCCCGCGTCCACCAGCAGAGGAAAAATGCCTGCTGTCTCCATGTCCACCAGCAGAGGAACAATGCCTGCTGTCCCCGTGTCCACCAGCAGAGGAAGCATGCCTGTTGGTTCACCTGCCGCTGCCGTCTCAAGAGCCAGAAGGGGAGGAGTTACAGGCTCAACCTCCTGAATTTTTCTGGGGGGAGAAGGGCAGGATGCTGGTGTCCCCCAGCAGCCTCTATTTATGCTGCTGAAGGGAGCACGGCACACACCAGCCCAGCCGCCACAGCAGAGGGAGCCAGTACCGCCACAGCCTGCTTGCCCCTCCCACCTCCATCAGCAGAGGGTGAATACCTGCTGGTTCCGACACCACCAGGAGCAGAGGAGCAGGAGCTGCCTCTGCCTCCACCACTGCCAGGAGGAGAGCAGCAGGAGCTGCCTCTGCCTCCGCCACTGCCAGGAGCAGAACAGCAGGAGCTGTCTCTGTTTCCCCAACCTCCACCACAGGGATTACGGTGGCCGGAGCCCCAGAAAGGGGAGTTACCGGCTACAAAGACAGGGGGAGAGGTCAGGAGACCACTTTCCCCAGCAGAAGTTTGTTGCAGGAGTTCTTGTGGCCGGAGCCCCACAGGAGGGAGCTACCGGCTACGAAGAAAGGGGGAGAGGTCAGGAGACCAGCATCCCCCGCAGGAATTTCACTGCAGGAGTGGACCAGCATGCTGTCAGCCATGCCACTACCGGCAGGGGTGCTGACAGCATTGCCAGCCATAGGGCCCACTGAAGCCTCACTTCCCAGCCCGAGACTTTGTCCTGGACTGCTGGGTTTTTAAGGGGGGAGGTGGCCGTTGAGGCCATGTGTGCTACGCACAAGGGGGGGTATATGTGGCAATGTGCCCCGCCCCTGTGTGCATTTGTGTGTTATATGTTGTATGTTGCGTGTGTTAATGTTGGTGTATTGTAGTTGGTACACGGGATATAAATGGGTGTGTGCAGCACGAGTATTTAAAATGTAGATTTGTATTTAGGCACGAGGATGGCACAAATCACATCACGTTCATTTAAAGTATTAGTATATGAACACGGGAAAGTGCACTTTAATTAATTCACGTGCATTTGTACCGAGATTCCAATTGAATGATTGACTAGCAATCGATTCTCGGTACAACTGCATAAAAGCTGCATGTTTTCACTCACTCGGGGTTGGGAGTTCGGTGAGTGGAGAACGAGTGTGGAGAAGGAGAAACTAAATAGTAAAACGAAGGAAAAAGTAAATGATTGTTTATTTTCACTCACCGTGTTTGTTCGTTTGTCTTTTTGTTTTGGCAACGAGTGCCGTGTCCTGTGTGTTTTTGTCTTACAATCTTTTTATTTTCTGTTCTGTTTATTTATTAAATGCTGAGCGAAAGCATTCACTCAGCTCAACCAAACTCCACCTCTCTCTTGTTGTTTTATTACCTGGCTCTGGTCTGACGCCACCCTCTCCGGCCGTCTATGTGGCAAGGTGTGATTAACATCCACTTTTTTAGCCGGAATTGTGCATTTTTATCAAGCTTCACGCTTTCTGAAGATAAGATATACAAACAGTAAATCGTTTATTATATATTTTCTTAGAAATTCCCAGATTACCAAATACTTAATTAATTTCCTGTCAAAACAACGAGTGGACTGACCTATTTCATGGTGCAAGGGAGACGTCTACTGACAATACAAGGTTACTCTATCTTTATCCTTCCTTCAAAAAACCTCTAACCCATTATTTTTTATATCAAAGTACATTCCATATTTGAAATCATCCAGCACATGTCCAGCATATCTGCCCGTTCCCAGCAGAATTCAACTTCTGTACCAGGTTCAGCTCTAGTTGGTTCCATAACAAGTCCCTTGATCCAAAGTTTCTCCATCGCAGGTGTGGATTTCCATGGTCTGACTTCATTCCTATAAGATACTTGGACACGTTTAGCTGTACATATTATTTCTATATATTTCCTTTTGTTCACACAGGGTCATTTTGCAAGGTATGCCTTCCATCCAGAATACTAAAGGAGGTCAAAACTCACTTTTATTCATATTTTCAGGCACTCAGTTGTTGCCTTGCCCTACATGATCAGTTGGCAGACTTAACATAACTGAATCTGAATCAGTTGATGAACCGTGCACTGTAGCTTACTGAGATCCTCCATGCAAAGAGGTCCAATGTTTTACTACACAGAATAACTAGTTCAGCGTCACCTGCGACAACATCCAGGTGTGTGAGGAAAAAGAAAGACATTGGGACATTGGTTTGCAAAACAACGGTTGCAAAAATGATTAAAACAAAAGGGTTTGATGTTCTGCAGGAAAAGGAAGCATAATGGTCAGGTTTTTGAAAGAATTGTTTCTTCTTTTTGCAGGAATGGTCTCAATATTATCACTTAATGTAAATGGGTTAAGGAATTTTGCTAAACTTGAAAAAATTTTAATTAATGTAAATAAGAATGATATTGTCTGCCTGCAGGAAACTTTCTGGGATGATGTTTTTATTCATGATTTCAAGCATTTATGGAATGGGGACATCTATACTAGTAATTATTCCAACCATAGGAGAGGGGTGGCTGTATTAGTTAGTAATAATTTTAAGGAAAGCGTTTCTTTGTTAGAGAAGGATACCGAAGGGAGATTTATAAAAATCCAAATTAATTTTAAAAATAATTGTTTTGAATTGGTTAATTGTTATGCTCCTAATGACAAAAGGAGCGTTTTGATTTTTTTACTGGCCTAGAGAGACACCTAGGAGCAGACAATGTCATTATGGTGGGAGACTTCAATGTAGCTATGAGCACTATTGACATCGCATCAGGAATGGTTTTCAAAGGTGATTATTCCAGAAATTTGTTGGCAAGGCATTTGGAGAATTATAATTATATTGATTTCTGGAGATGCCGAAATTCTTTAAAGAGGGATTTCTCCAGGAGACAGTTTGTACAAAAGGAATTAAACCAAAGCAGAATAGATTTTGGAATATGTCATGTTAACTTTCTTAGCTACCTGGGGAAGATTGGTTATAAATTCACCTCTTTCAGCGATCATGCTGCTTTCTCTTTTCAAGTCCTGTTTAATAAGTTGCATAAAGGACCAGGGTTGTGGTGTCTTAATAATCCATTTTTGAAAGAAGATTTGTTTAGTAAGGGAATTGAAATATTAATTAGGGATAGTATGAAGTGTCCATTGTTTCAAAATGAAAAACGAATATGGTGGGATAATTTAAAATACAATATAAAGAAATACTGCATTCAATATGGGATAAATAGAAATAAAATTAAAATTAAGAATGAGCAGGAGGTTCAGGTAGAACTTAAACGTGAATATGAGAAGGCAGCAGAACTGATGGATATGAATTATAACAGAATTGAGGAATTGCAAGACAAAATTAAAGGAATTGAAAACGAGCGCTGTGAGGGGGCAATACTAAGATCCAAAGCCAGACATGTGGTGGAGGGAGAGAAAAGCACTACATTCTTTTTTGGGCTTGAAAAACAAAGACAACAGGATTCCTATATAGAAGAACTGACTAAAAGTAATGGGGAAGTAACTAAAGAACAGGGTGAAATCTTAAAAGAAGTTTGTAATTTTTACACAGGGCTTTTTAAAAAACAAGGTACAATTTTGGAGGAGAGGGAGAAAATACTTTCTTTTATAGCAACTAAAGTGAGTGAGGAAGACAGGGAGAGTTGTGAGAAGGAGATTAGGTTGGAGGAACTGGAAGACGCCTTGCAGGATATGACAACTAATAAAAGTCCTGGTTCAGATGGGTTAACCCTGGAATTTTATCTTAAATTTAAAAATCTTATCTGCCCTATTTTATTACAAGTATTTAAAGAGGTTAAAGAGAAAGGTCTTTTAAGTCCAACAATGAGAATGGGGATAGTTACTTTAATCTACAAGAAACAAGGAGATAAAGCCTTATTAAAAAACTATCGGCCCATAAGTCTGTTGAATTGTGATTATAAGGCACTAACAAGGATTTTCACAAATCGTTTGAAAGCGGTATTGCCTAAGATAATATCCTCCTCCCAAACTTATTGTGTGCCAGGAAGGGATATAGCGGATACAATATGTTCGGTAAGGGATGTAGTTAGTTACTTGAAAATGGAGCAAAAAGAAAGCTATATTTTAAAAGTAGATCAGGAAAAAGCCTTTGATAGGGTGGAACATGATTACTTATTAGAGGTGCTGCAGAGATTTGGTTTTGGGAATAGTTTTACCTCATGGGTTAAGATTTTTTATACCAATATTTTTAGTAGGGTAAAATGTAATGGCAATCTGACTGAGTTCTTCCCAGTGGAGAGGTCAGTGAGACAGGGATGTCCTCTCTCTGCTTTGCTGTATTCAGTAATTGCAGAACCCCTGAGCCTGGCAATACAAGGGAATAAAGACATAATTGGAGTCCCAATTCCTGGTTGTAATGAAAAATCAATTATATATCAGCATGCAGATGACACCACACTCACAGTGTCGAGTTTAGACAGCATCCCAAAAATAATGGAAGTGTTCACATTTTACTGTTCTGCTTCAGGGGCAAAAATCAATATTGATAAATCAGAAATTCTCCCTGTAAGGAAAAGCAATACACTTTTAGATATACCTTTCAAAATTGCAGAGGAAAGCCTTCAGATCTTGGGGGTATATATTGGATTAGAAGAGAGGTCAGTGGCTGAAAAGAACTGGCAGGAAAAGATAATCAAAATGAGGGCCATCTTGAATTTGTGGAGTGGCAGGGAGTTGACTCTGAAGGGTAAAGTCTTGGTCATTAATAGTCTGTTTCTTTCCAGGATATGGTATTTACTGAGTGTTAAGGAGATCCCCCAGTGGGCTGAGAAAGAGATTAAAAACATGATGGTTAGGTTTCTGTGGGCTGGGAAACCTGCTAAGATCAGCTATAATACAGTCATTGGGAAAATCAGTAAAGGAGGGCTAATGCTGGCAGATATTGAGCTAAAACGAAAGAGCTTTCGAATTAAAGTGGTTAAAAAGTTTTTAGACCCTACGAATAACAGTGTATGGAAGCACTTTCTGAAACATTTCTTATCAAATTGTGGGGGTTTGGGAATGGGGGAAGAAATTCTATTAATGTGTCTTAAACCTTCAATGGTAAAGGATGTTCCCTGGATTTATAAAGAAGTTCTAGTGGCTTGGTCCGAGTTCTTGCAGCATGTCTCTTTTAAGCCAGAGACCAGAGAACAAATATTGGAGCAGCCTCTTTTTTTGAACCCACTGTTAAAAGTGCAAGGTGTGACACTTTATAAAAAGAGTTTTATAGAAGCAGGTGTTAGTAAAATTAAAGACATTATGTACGTTTTTAAAGAAGGCTTTTTACCCAGTTTGGCAATAGTTGACTTGGTAAAAGAAAAGAACGAAGATATTCCCATTAGTATAATAATAAAGGAGTACAGTAAAATACAAAGTGCCGTCCCTGAGAGTTGGGTGAGGGTTATTAATCAAGAACATAACAGCAAACTGTCACGTGGAGTTTCTTTGCCTGTGTTTCTTCTAAAAAGGGAAAATAAATACTTTAACATTATTGAATGTACGACCAAATTGTTCTATTTAGTGTTAATGAGTGTGGTTTTTAAAAAGCCAACGTCGGAGCAATTCTGGCAAAAAATATTTCCAAACTTTAAAATCTGTACAATTTGGAATAATGTAAGACAGACTTATAAATCTCCCGAATGTGAAGAAAATGATTTTAAACTGAGGCACAATTGCATCTTTACAAAGTGGCTCCTTTTTAAAATGCACAAAAGTGACAATGCCTTGTGTTCAGTGTGTCAAAGTAGAGAGGAAGGATTATTGCATCTATTTGTAAAATGCACTGAACTGCAGGGGCTGAGGGAATACTTGAGGGGTTTAATAGAGGGGTTCTTTAAATTTGCAGAGCAGAATGTACTCAATACATTGTCATGGGAGGAAATGTTTTTGTTTGGATTGACTGATAAAATAGATAATGTTAACACTCTAGCGGTGAACTTATTTTTGAGTTATGCAAGGTATACAATTTTAAAGAGAAGAAACATGGCAGAGTTTCATAATATGAAAGTAGATATTGTAAAATTGTATATTTTTTATGTGAAGAAAAATATTTCATATATATTTCATTACTGTGTAGAACATAAACAAATGGAGCATTTTGATGAAAAAATTCTCTATAACAATATTTTTCTTAGGAAAACACATAACAGCCTTGTTTTCAAGTTGTAAATATTGTACAATGTTAGAAAAATAAATAAATAAAAAAAAAAAAAAAAAAAAAATGAGCCTGATCTCAGAAGCTAAGCAATGTTGTGCTTGGTTAGTACTTGGATGGGAGACCACCTGGGAATATCAAGTGCTGCAGGCATTACATTTTACAATTGAAATGTGTGGAGGACAAAAGGAAATTTTGGAGGAATCACCCCCAGCTCACTAAACATAAAAGTCATGAAAGCAGAAATGCTATCGCCTGCGGCCACACCACCTTGAATAAGCCTGATCTCGTCTGATCTCAGAAGCTAAGCAATGTTGGGCTTGGTTAGTACTTGGATGGGAGACCACCTGGGAATATCAAGTGCTGCAGGCATTTTATTTTTCCAATTGAAATGTGTGGAGGACAAAAGGAAATTTTGGAGGAATCACCCCCAGCTCCCTAAACATAAAAGTCATGAAAGCAGAATTGCAATCGCCAGCGGCCACACCACCTTGAATAAGCCTGATCTCGTCTGATCTCAGAAGCTAAGCAATGTTGGGCTTGGTTAGTACTTGGATGGGAGACCACCTGGGAATATCAAGTGCTGCAGGCATTACATTTTACAATTGAAATGTGTGGAGGACAAAAGGAAATTTTGGAGGAATCACCCCCAGCTCACTAAACATAAAAGTCATAAAAGTCATGAAAGCAGAAAAGCAATCGCCTGCGGCCACACCACCTTGAATAAGCCTGATCTCGTCTGATCTCAGAAGCTAAGCAATGTTGGGCTTGGTTAGTACTTGGATGGGAGACCACCTGGGAATATCAAGTGCTGCAGGCATTACATTTTTGTAATTACATTTTACAATTGAAATGTGTGGAGGACAAAAGAAAATTTTGGAGGAATCACCCCCAGCTCACTAAACATAAAAGTCATGAAAGCAGAAATGCAATCGCCTGCGGCCACACCACCTTGAATAAGCCTGATCTTGTCTGATCTCAGAAGCTAAGCAATGTTGGGCTTGGTTACCACCTGGGAATATCAAGTGCTGCAGGCATTACATTTTACAATTGAAATGTGTGGAGGACAAAAGGAAATTTTGGAGGAATCACCCCCAGCTCACTAAACATAAAAGTCATGAAAGCAGAAATGCAATCACCTGCGGCCACACCACCTTGAATAAGCCTGATCTTGTCTGATCTCAGAAGCTAAGCAATGTTGGGCTTGGTTAGTACTTGGATGGGAGACCACCTGGGAATATCAAGTGCTGCAAGCATAACATTTTACAATTGAAATGTGTGGAGGATAAAAGGAAATTTTGGAGGAATCACCCCCAGCTCACTAAACATAAAAGTCATAAAAGTCATGAAAGCAGAAAAGCAAACGCTTGCGGCCACACCACCTTGAATAAGCCTGATCTCGTCTGATCTCAGAAGCTAAGCAATGTTGGGCTTGGTTAGTACTTGGATGGGAGACCACCTGGGAATATCAAGTGCTGCAGGCATTACATTTTACAATTGAAATGTGTGGAGGACAAAAGGAAATTTTGGAGGAATCACCCCCAGCTCACTAAACATAAAAGTCATGAAAGCAGAAATGCATTCGCCTGCGGCCACACCACCTTGAATAAGCCTGATCTCGTCTGATCTCAGAAGCTAAGCAATGTTGGGCTTGGTTAGTACTTGGATGGGAGACTACCTGGGAATATCAAGTGCTGCAGGCATTACATTTTACAATTGAAATGTGTGGAGGACAAAAGGAAATTTTGGAGGAATCACCCCCAGCTCACTAAACATAAAAGTCATGAAAGCAGAAATGCAGTCGCCTGCGGCCACACCACCTTGAATAAGCCTGATCTCGTCTGATCTCAGAAGCTAAGCAATGTTGGGCTTTGTTAGTACTTGGATGGGAGACCACCTGGGAATATCAAGTGCTGCAGGCATTACATTTTACAATTGAAATGTGTGGAGGACAAAAGGAAATTTTGGAGGAATCACCCCCAGCTCACTAAACATAAAAGTCATGAAAGCAGTAATGCAAGCAGTAATGCAATCGCCTGCGGCCACACCACCTTGAATAAGCCTGATCTCGTCTGATCTCAGAAACTAAGCAAAGTTGGGCTTGGTTAGTACTTGGATGGGAGACCACCTGGGAATATCAAGTTCTGCATGCATTACATTTTTGTAATTACATTTTACAATTGAAATGTGTGGAGGACAAAAGGAAATTTTGGAGGAATCACCCCCAGCTCACTAAACATAAAAGTCATGAAAGCAGAAATGCAGTCGCCTGCGGCCACACCTCCTTGAATAAGCCTGATCTCGTCTGATCTCAGAAGCTAAGCAATGTTGGGCTTGGTTAGTACTTGGATGGGAGACCACCTGGGAATATCAAGTGCTGCAGGCATTACATTTTTGTAATTACATTTTACAATTGAAATGTGTGGAGGACAAAAGGAAATTTTGGAGGAATCACCCCCAGCTCACTAAACATAAAAGTCATGAAAGCAGAAATGCAATCGCCTGCGGCCACACCACCTTGAATAAGCCTGATCTTGTCTGATCTCAGAAGCTAAGCAATGTTGGGCTTGGTTAGTACTTGGATGGGAGACCACCTGGGAATATCAAGTGCTGCAGGCATTACATTTTTGTAATTACATTTTACAATTGAAATGTGTGGAGGACAAAAGGAAATTTTGGAGGACTCACCCCCAGCTCACTAAACATAAAAGTCATGAAAGCAGAAATGCAATCGCCTGCGGCCACACCACCTTGAATAAGCCTGATCTGTTCTGATCTCAGAAGCTAAGCAATGTTGGGCTTGGTTAGTACTTGTATGGGAGACCACCTCGGAATATCAAGTGCTGCAGGCATTACATTTTACAATTGAAATGTGTGGACGACAAAAGGAAATTTTGGAGGAATCACCCCCAGCTCACTAAACATAAAAGTCATGAAAGCAGAAATGCAATCGCCTGCGGTCACACCACCTTGAATAAGCCTGATCTCAGAAGCTAAGCAATGTTGAGCTTGGTTAGTACTTGGATGGGAGACCACCTGGGAATATCAAGTGCTGCAGGCATTACATTTATGTAATTACAATTGAAATGTGTGGAGGACAAAAGGAAATTTTGGAGGAATCACCCCCAGCTCACTAAACATAAAAGTCATGAAAGCAGAAATGCAATCGCCTGCGGCCACACCACCTTGAATAAGCCTGATCTCGTCTGATCTCAGAAGCTAAGCAATGTTGGGCTTGGTTAGTACTTGGATGGGAGATCACCTGGGAATATCAAGTGTTGCAGGCATTACATTTTACAATTGAAATGTGTGGAGGACAAAAGGAAATTTTGGAGGAATCACCCCCAGCTCACTAAACATAAAAGTCATGAAAGCAGAAATGCAATCGCCTGCGGCCACACCACCTTGAATAAGCCAGATCTCGTCTGATCTCAGAAGCTAAGCAATGTTGGGCTTGGTTAGTACTTGGATGGGAGACCACCTGGGAATATCAAGTGCTGCAGGCATTACATTTTACAATTGAAATGTGTGGAGGACTGTGGCAAAGCGCCCCGCCCCTGTGTGCATTTGTGTTATGTGTTGTATGTTGCGTGGGTAAATGTTGGTGTATAGATTGGTACACGGGATATAAACGGGTCTGTGTTTCACGTATATTTAAAGTGTAGATTTGTATTTAGGCACGAGGAGAGCACAAATCACTTCACGTGCTGGTTAAATGTAATATGTGAGCACGGGGTTGCACAGAATTATTTCACGTGCTGGGATTCAAGTGAATAATTAATTAGTAATTGAATCCCAGCACAAACAGTATAAATAAATGCACGGTTAGTCACTCGTGGTTGGGTGTTCGGAAGAGGAGAACGGGTGAGAGAGAGAGGAGAGTTAAAATAAGTAAAATCATTAAACGTAAAGATAAGTTTGTTTGTACTCACCGTGTCTGTCTGTCTGTCCGTGCACCGTTTGTTTAGTGTTAGTCCGTTTTGTATGTCTATTTATTTTGGCGTGTAGTGCCGTGTCCTGTTTTTGTGCTGTTTGAAACCTTTTATTTTGTTAATAAACGCTGAGTGCAGCCATTGCACTCAGCTCATCACAACCACTGTCTGTGTATTCCTTTTCTGGTCTGACGCCACCCACTCTGGCCGTCTTTGTGACACGTGGTGTCATCGTGGGATAGCCGCGCCTCCAAGCGTCAGACCAGGAGGGGTCTGGAAAAAAAAAAAAAAAAAAAAAAAAAGTCAATGGCAGAAGACGCCATCAAACTGCGGGGCTGTTTCCTAGAGAATGCTGGGCTGGAGGCCCAGGCTCTGCCCATAGTCGTTCGGGCCCTGTGGATGATGGACAGTGAGAGATGGGAGGCCTATCAGGAGGAACACACCCCAAACACCTTGGAGGAAGGTGTGGAGTTTGTCCTCAGCTACCTGGAGGCAACCATAAATGGAACAGCAGCCCAGGTAGCAGGACCACCAGCAGAGGAGTACCTGCTGTCCCCATCTCCACCAGCAGAGGGTGAGTACCTGCTGTCCCCATCTCCACCAGCAGAGGGTGAATGCCTGCTGGTTTTGCCTTCACAGCCCGAGTGGGAGGAACCCGAACGTCCTACGCCTGAGTGGGAGGAACCCGAACGTCCTACGCCTGAGTGGGGGGAACCCGAGTGTCCACAGCCCAAAAGGGAGGAGTCGGGGCGTCCACAGCCCAAAAGGGAGGAGGTCGAGGATGATGGCTGGGAGGTTTTTTTAAAGAACCTCGCAGCAGAGTTATGCCCTGGCTGTGGGGCTTATGGGCACACGTTAGCCATATGCCCCACCCAGTATGAAGAGGAGGAACCAGCGCCCAGACGGGGGGACCGCGAGCGTCCAGCGCCCAGACGGGGGGACCGCGAGCGTCCAGCGCCCAGACGGGGGGACCGCGGGAATCCGAAGCCTGAGAGGCAGCTGTTCCCACCTTCACCAGCAGAGCAAGAATGCCTGCTGGTTTCCCCATCACAACCAGCAGAGGTAAAATGCCTGCTGGTTTCCCCAGCACAACCAGCAGAGGAAGAATGCCTGCTGGTTTCCCCAGCCCAACCAGCAGAGGAAGAATGCCTGCTGGTTTCCCCAGCACAACCAGCAGAGGAAGAATGCCTGTTGGTTTCCCCAGCACAACCAGCAGAGGAAGAATGCCTGCTGGTTTCCCCAGCACAACCAGCAGAGGAAGAATGCCTGCTGGTTTCCCCAGCACAACCAGCAGAGGAAGAATGCCTGCTGGTTTCCCCTTCAGAAGCAGAGCCGCACCAGTCCGCTGCAAGAGAGGCAGAGCAGCACCAGTCCCCTGAAAAAGGGGGAGACTACACGCTGCTCCCACCTCCATCGGCAGGAGACTACACGCTGCTCCCACCTTCACCGGCAGGAGCAGAGCAGCCGGAGCTGCCTCTGCCACTTCCAGGAGCAGAGGAGCAGGAGCTGCCTCTGCCTCCGTGTGACAGTCTGGCTCGCAGTGGTGTGGTGGATGACGTCACGGACCAGGAAGTAACTGACTCCAAACAGTGGATGGGCGGGTGAAACTGAGTGCAAAAGCACTCAGCGTATTTAATAACAAACAAACAAAATATTTAAACAAAATACAAACAAAAGGGCACGAGGGCCAAACGAATAAATAAACAAACAAGTAAGTGCCGTGCTGGATTATCCAGCACGTATTAGCAATTGTTTTTTAAATATTATTCCTTCTCTCCGCTCCCCGTACTCTCTACTCCAACACCCCAACATCAAGTGCAGAGAGCTGCAGGTTTATATACTCTGGCCGAGGGATTAACTAGTTGGCAATTATCTTATTATCCCCCGGCCAGAGTCTGCACGCGTTTGGTAAGGATGCATGACTGTCAGCTATTTAAGTAATCAGTAGCTGATCAGCCATGCATCCTCACGGGGTTTTTAAATAATAATAAAAGACGCGGCGCTTTTACCCGCGCCGCAAACAAAAATACAAATAATAATAAATAGGGGCGGGACACTCCGCCACACATGCCCCCCCTTGTGCGCAGCACACATGGCCCCAACGGCCACCTCCCCCCTCAGTCTTAAAGTCCCGGAAGAGGGGGAAGCAAGTTACTTCTGGGGGGTGGCCATGGTGGAATCTCTGGCACCCCCCCATTCTTCGTGGCTGGCAGCTCCCTCTTCCGGGGCTCCCGCCACACTCTATCCTGCCGCGAAAGTGCGGCTGGGGGAGCTGGTCTCCTGACCTCTCCCCCCTTCTTCATGGCCGGCAGTTCCCCTCCGTGGGGCTCCGACCACATGATCTCCAGCCGCGAAAGTGCGGCTGGGGAAGCTGGTCTCCTGACCTCCCCCCCTTTCTTCATTTCTGGCAGCTCCCTTTCATGGAGCTCCGGCCATCGTGTAGCGACCCCAGGCGAAGCAGGATCCCTGGCGACCCCAAGTGAAGCCGGACCCTCGACGACCCCAGGCGAAGCAGGATCCCTGGCGACCCCAGGCAAAGCAGGATCCCCGGCGACCCTAGGCGAAGCCGGACCCTCGACGACCCCAGGCGAAGCAGGATCCCTGGCGACCCCAGGCGACGGCAGCAGCAGCGGACCCTCGGAAGGCGACGGCAGCAGCGGCGGACCCTCGGAAGGCGACGGCAGCAGCGGCGGACCCTCGGAAGGCGACGGCAGCAGCGGCGGACCCTCGGAAGGCGACGGCAGCAGCGGCGGACCCTCGGAAGGCGACGGCAGCAGCGGCGGACCCTCGGAAGGCGACGGCAGCAGCGGCGGACCCTCGGAAGGCGACGGCAGCCGCAGTGGACCCTCGGGAGGCGAACTCGGGAGGGGAGCCCCTGGCCATGGAGGCGGCAGCGGGAGCTCCACTTCTCCCTCGTACCCTGTGTCCTGTAGAGAACAAAAGGCAGCCCCAGGCGATGCAGAACAGCCATCCCCAGGCAATGGCAATGGTGGGAGGGGAAAGCAGTCCTCCCACAGCGGCTGAGACGGAACCAGCAGGTATGTACCCTCTGCTGGTGGAGCTGGGAGTGGCAAGCAGTCCTCCCACGGCGGCTGAGGCGGAACCAGCAGGTATTCACCCTCTGCTGGTGGAGGTGGGAGGGGCAAGCAGTCCTCCCACGACGGTTGAGGCAGAACCAGCAGGCATTCACCCTCTGCTGGTGGAGGTGGGAGGGGCAAGCAGTCCTCCCACGACGGTGGAGGCGGAATCAGCAGGCATTCACCCTCTGCTGGTGGAGGTGGGAGGGGCAAACAGTCCTCCCACGACGGTGGATGTGGAACCAGCAGGCATTCACCCTCTGCTGGTGGAGGTGGCGGAGGCAGAGGCAGCTCTTGCTGCTCTGCTCCTGGTGATGGTGGAGACAGAAGCAGCTCCTGCTGCTCTGCTCCTGGTGGTGGTGGAGACAGAGGCAGCTCCTGCTGCTCTGCTCCTGGTGGTGGTGGAGGCAGAGGCGATGGGGCGGATGCTGGCCACTCAGAGGGAGGCTGTGGCGGTTCTGGCTCCCTCTGCTGTGGCGGCTGGGCTGGTGTGTGCCGTGCTCCCTTCAGCAGCATAAATAGAGGCTGCTGGGGAACATCAGCATCCTGCCCTTCTCCCCCCCAGAAAAATTCAGGGGGTTGAGCCTGTAACTCCTCCCCTTCTGGCTCTTGGGACTGCAGCTTGGGTCCTAAGGCTGTGGAAGCGCAGACTTCCACCTCTTGGGCTATGGACGCACCGACTCCCCCCTCTTTGGGCTGTGGACGCACCGACTCCTCCCTCTTGGGCTGTGGACGCACCGACTCCTCCCTCTTGGGCTGTGGACGCACCGACTCCCCCCTCTTGGGCGTAGGACGTTCGGGCTCCTCCCACTCGGGCGTAGGACGTTCGGGCTCCTCCCACTCGGGCGTAGGACGTTCGGGCTCCTCCCACTCGGGCGTAGGACGTTCGGGCTCCTCCCACTCGGGCGTAGGACGTTCGGGCTCCTCCCACTCGGGCGTAGGACATTCGGGCTCCTCCCCAGGCTGTGGAGGCGAAACCAGCAGGCATTCTCCCTCTGCTGGTGGAGACGGTAGCGATGGCTCCTCTCCCTCTGATGCTGGAGACGGTAGCGATGGCTCCTCTCCCTCTGATGCTGGAGATGGCAGTGATGGCTCCTATCCCTCTGATGCTGGAGACGGTAGCGATGGCTTCTCTCCCTCCGATGCTGGAGACGGCAGCGATGGCTCCTCTCCCTCCGATGCTGGAGACGGCAGCGATGGCTCCTCTCCCTCTGGCGCTGGAGACGGCAGCGATGGCTCCTCTCCCTCTGGCGCTGGAGACGGCAGCGATGGCTCCTCTCCCTCTGGCGCTGGAGACGGCAGCGATGGCTCCTCTCCCTCTGCTAGTGGAGACGGTAGCGATGGCTCCTCTCCCTTTTGTGCTGGAGATGGCAGCAGCAGGGTCTCTCCCATATCCGCAGCCAGGTAGTTGAACACCATGGCTGCGATGTCTGGGAGGGAAGCTGGGTGGTGTTGCTGTTCCCAGGCCTCCCAGCGCTCCCCATCTCTTGCCCACAGGAGGTTGATCACAGCAGGGAGGGCGTCCACGATATCCCTCTCAGGCTCCGCCAGCCAGTCCCAGATCCCCTCTGAGGAGAGTGGACCAGTCCGCCTCAGAGGATGCAGAGGCAGCTCCTGCTCCTTTCCCTCGGACGGTGGTGGTGGAGGTGAAACCAGCAGGTATTCTTCCCCTGCTAGTGGAGCCATTGGCTGTGGACACTCGGCCTCCCCCCTCTTGGGCTGTGGACGGACCGACCCCTCATCCTCCGGTTCCTGCTCTGGGCCATCCTCCTCCCATATGTGCGCAGGATGTGCGCAGGATTCAGACTCCTCCCTCACCTGCCATGGAGGGGGTTGGTCGGGTGCTACATGCCCAACCTCACCAATGGCAAAGCACCATTCCTCACCCCTCAGACAGGTGAGGCAGACGTCCAGCACAGCAGAGACCCGGCGGGACTTGCGACCAGCCCCGCGCTGTTGCACCTGCTGCTGCTGTTTCCTCCTTCTTCCCATTATTTAGTTTGGGAAAAAAAAAACGAACAAACAAAAAAACGCACTTTCCTGTCCTGGTCCGGCTGTTGGAGGCGTTGTTTGTCCCACGCTGGACACCATATGTGACAGTCTGGCTCGCAGTGGTGTGGTGGATGACGTCACGGACCAGGAAGTAACTGACTCCAAACAGTGGATGGGCGGGTGAAACTGAGTGCAAAAGCACTCAGCGTATTTAATAACAAACAAACAAAATATTTAAACAAAATACAAACAAAAGGGCACGAGGGCCAAACAAATAAATAAACAAACAAGTAAGTGCCGTGCTGGATTATCCAGCACGTATTAGCAATTGTTTTTTAAATATTATTCCTTCTCTCCGCTCCCCGTACTCTCTACTCCAACACCCCAACATCAAGTGCAGAGAGCTGCAGGTTTATATACTCTGGCCGAGGGATTAACTAGTTGGCAATTATCTTATTATCCCCCGGCCAGAGTCTGCACACGTTTGGTAAGGATGCATGACTGTCAGCTATTTAAGTAATCAGTAGCTGATCAGCCATGCATCCTCACGGGGTTTTTAAATAATAATAAAAGACGCGGCGCTTTTACCCGCGCCGCAAACAAAAATACAAATAATAATAAATAGGGGCGGGACACTCCGCCACACTCCGCCACCTACATCGGCAGGAGCAGAGCAGCCGGAGCTGCCTCTGCCTCCGCCACCTACACCGGCAGGAGCAAAGGAGCAGGAGCTGCCTCTGCCACTTCCAGGAGCAGAGGAGCAGGAGCTGCCTCTGCCACTTCCAGGAGCAGAGGAGCTGCCTCTGCCTCTGCCACTGCCAGAAGCAGAACAGCAGGAGCTGTCTCTGCTTCCCATACCTCCACCACGGGGAGTACGGTGGCCGTAGCCCCAGAAAGGGGAGCTGTCGGCCACGAAGAAGGGGGAGGAGGTCTGGAGACCACCAACCCCAGCAGCAGTTTCGCTGCCGGAGATCGTGGGGGAGGTCAGGAGACCTGCTCCCACTGCAGCAGTTTCGCTGCCGGAGATCGTGGGGGAGGTCCGGAGACCTGCTCCCACTGCAGCAGTTTCGCTGCCGGAGATCATGGGGGAGGTCCGGAGACCTGCTCCCACTGCAGCAGTTTCGCTGCCGGAGATCGTGGGGGAGGTCCGGAGACCTGCTCCCACTGCAGCTTCTTCGCTGCCGGCAGTACTGTGGTCGGAGCCCCACCAAAGGGAGCTACCGGCTACAAAGAAGGGGGACGAGGTCTGGAGACCACTTTCCCCAGCAGCAGTTTCGCTGCAGGAGTTCTTGTGGCCGGAGCTCCACAGGAGGGAGCTGCCGGCTACGAAGAAGGGGGAGGTCGGGGGACCACCTGCCCCCGCAGCTTTTTCGCTGCAGGACGGGACCAACAGGCTGTCAGCCGTGCCACTACCGGCAGGAGTGCTGACAGCATGGCCAGCCATGGGCCCACTGAAGCCTCCCTTCCCAGCCCGAGACTTTGTCCTGGACTGCTGGATTTTTAAGGGGGGAGGTGGCCGTTGAGGCCATGTGTGCTGCGCACAAGGGGGGGTATATGTGGCAAAGCGCCCCGCCCCTGTGTGCATTTGTGTTGTGTTGTATGTTGCGTGGGTAAATGTTGGTGTATAGATTGGTACACGGGATATAAACGGGTCTGTGTTTCACGTATATTTAAAGTGTAGATTTGTATTTAGGCACGAGGAGAGCACAAATCACTTCACGTGCTGGTTAAATGTAATATGTGAGCACGGGGTTGCACAGAATTAATTCACGTGCTGGGATTCAAGTGAATAATTAATTAGTAATTGAATCCCAGCACAAACAGTATAAATAAATGCACGGTTAGTCACTCGTGGTTGGGTGTTCGGAAGAGGAGAACGGGTGAGAGAGAGAGGAGAGTTAAAATAAGTAAAATCATTAAACGTAAAGATAAGTTTGTTTGTACTCACCGTGTCTGTCTGTCTGTCCGTGCACCGTTTGTTTAGTGTTAGTCCGTTTTGTATGTCTATTTATTTTGGCGTGTAGTGCCGTGTCCTGTTTTTGTGCTGTTTGAAACCTTTTATTTTGTTAATAAACGCTGAGTGCAGCCATTGCACTCAGCTCATCACAACCACTGTCTGTGTATTCCTTTTCTGGTCTGACGCCACCCACTCTGGCCGTCTTTGTGACAAGGACAAAAGGAAATTTTGGAGGAATCACCCCCAGCTCACTAAACATAAAAGTCATGAAAGCAGAAATGCAATCGCCTGCGGCCACACCACCTTGAATAAGCCTGATCTCGTCTGATCTCAGAAGCATTAGCAATGTTGGGCTTGGTTAGTACTTGGATGGGAGACCACCTGGGAATATCAAGTGCTGTAGGCATTACATTTTACAATTGAAATGCGTGGAGGACAAAAGGAAATTTTGGAGGAATCACCCCCAGCTCACTAAACATAAAAGTCATGAAAGCAGAAATGCAATCGCCTGCGGCCACACCACCTTGAATAATCCTGATCTCGTCTGATCTCAGAAGCTAAGCAATGTTGGGCTTGGTTAGTACTTGGATGGGAGACCACCTGGGAATATCAAGTGCTGCAGGCATTACATTTTACAATTGAAATGTGTGGAGGACAAAAGGAAATTTTGGAGGAATCACCCCCAGCTCACTAAACATAAAAGTCATGAAAGCAGAAATGCAATCGCCTGCGGCCACACCACCTTGAATAAACCTGATCTCATCTGATCTCAGAAGCTAAGCAATGTTGGGCTTGGTTAGTACTTGGATGAGAGACCGCCTGGGAATATCAAGTGCTGCAGCCATTACATTTTACAATTGAAATGTGTGGAGGACAAAAGGAAATTTTGGAGGAATCACCCTCAGCTCACTAAACATAAAGGTCATGAAAGCAGAAATGCAATCGCCTGCGGCCACACCACCTTGAATAAGCCTGATCTCGCCTGATCTCGTCTGATCTCAGAAGCTAAGCAATGTTGGGCTTGGTTAGTACTTGGATGGGAGACCACCTGGGAATATCAAGTGCTGCAGGCATTACGTTTTTGTAATTACAATTGAAATGTGTGGAGGACAAAAGGAAATTTTGGAGGAATCACCCCCAGCTCACTAAACATAAAAGTCATGAAAGCAGAAATGCAATCTCCTGCGGCCACACCACCTTGAATAAGCCTGATCTCGTCTGATCTCAGAAGCTAAGCAATGTTGGGCTTGGTTAGTACTTGGATGGGAGCCCACCTGGGAATATCAAGTGCTGCAGGCATTACATTTTTGTAATTACATTTTACAATTGAAATGTGTGGAGGACAAAAGGAAATTTTGGAGGAATCACCCCCAGCTCACTAAACATAAAAGTCATGAAAGCAGAAATGCAATCGCCTGCGGCCACACTACCTTGAATAAGCCTGATCTCGTCTGATCTCAGAAGCTAAGCAATGTTGGGCTTGGTTAGTACTTGGATGGGAGACCACCTGGGAATATCAAGTGCTGCAGGCATTACATTTTTGTAATTACAATTGAAATGTGTGGAGAAAAGGAAATTTTGGAGGAATCACCCCCAGCTCACTAAACATAAAAGTCATGAAAGCAGAAATGCAATAGCCTGCGGCCACACCACCTTGAATAAGCCTGATCTGTTCTGATCTCAGAATCTAAGCAATGTTGGGCTTGGTTAGTACTTGGATGGGAGACCACCTGGGAATATCAAGTGCTGCAGGCATTACATTTTCGTAATTACATTTTACAATTGAAATGTGTGGAGGACAAAAGGAAATTTTGGAGGAATCACCCCCAGCTCACTAAACATAAAAGTCATGAAAGCAGAAAAGCAATCGCCTGCGGCCACACCATCTTGAATAAGCCTGATCTCGTATGATATCAGAAGCTAAGCAATGTTGGGCTTGGTTAGGGCTTGGATGGGAGACCACCTGGGAATATCAAGTGCTGCAGGCATTACATTTTACAATTGAAATGTGTGGAGGACAAAAGGAAATTTTGGAGGAATCACCCCCAGCTCACTAAACATAAAAGTCATGAAAGCAGAAATGCAATCGCCTGCGGCCACACCACTTTGAATAAGCCTGATCTCGTCTGATCTCAGAAGCTAAGCAATGTTGGGCTTGGTTAGTACTTGGATGGGAGACCACCTGGGAATATCAAGTGCTGCAGTCTTTACATTTTACAATTGAAATGTGTGGAGGACAAAAGGAAATTTTGGAGGAATCACCCCCAGCTCACTAAACATAAAAGTCATGAAAGCAGGAATGCAATCGCCTGCGGCCACACCACCTTGAATAAGCCTGATCTCGTCTGATCTCCGAAGCTAAGCAATGTTGGGCTTGGTTAGTACTTGGATGAGAAACCACCTGGGAATATCAAGTGCTGCAGGCATTACATTTTTGTAATTACAATTGAAATGTGTGGAGGACAAAAGGAAATTTTGGAGGAATCACCCCCAGCTCACTAAACATAAAAGTCATGAATGGAGGAATGCAATCGCCTGCGGCCACACCACCTTGAATAAGCCTGATCTCGTCTGATCTCGTCTGATCTCAGAAGATAAACAATGTTGGGCTTGGTTAGTACTTGGATGGGAGACCTCTTGGGAATATCAAGTGCTGCAGGCATTACATTTTACAATTGAAATGTGTCGAGTACAAAAGGAAATTTTGGAGGAATCACCCCCAGCTCACTGAACATAAAAGTCATGAAAGCAGAACTGCAATCACCTGCGGCCACACTACCTTGAATATGTCTGATCTCAGAAGCTAAGCAATGTTGGGCTTGGTTAGTACTTGGTTGGGAGTCCACCTGGGAATATCAAGTGCTGCAGGCATTATATTTTTCGTAATTACATTTTACAATTGAAATGTGTGGTCAAAAGGAAATTTCGGAGGAATCACCCCCAGCTCACCGAACATGTGTCATGAAAGCAGAACTGCAATCGCCTGCGGCCACACCACCTTGAATAAGCCTGATCTCGTCTGATCTCAGAAAATAAACAATGTTGGGCTTGGTTAGTACGTGGATGTGAGACCACCTGGGAATATCAAGTGCTACAGGCATTACATTTTACAATTGAAATGTGTGGAGGACAAAAGGAAATTTTGGAGGAATCACCCCCAGCTCACTAAACATAAAAGTCATGAAAGCAGAAATTCAATCGCCTGCGGCCACACCACCTTGAATAAGCCTGATCTCGTTTGATCTCAGAAGCTAAGCAATGTTGGGCTTGGTTAGTACTTGGATGGGAGACCACCTGGGAATATCAAGTGCTGCAGGCATTACATTTTACAATTGAAATGTGTGGAGGACAAAAGGAAATTTTGGAGGAATCACCCCCAGCTCACTAAACATAAAAGTCATGAAAGCAGAAATGCAATCGCCTGCGGCCACACCACCTTGAATAAGCCTGATCTCGTCTGATCTCAGAAGCTAAGCAATGTTGGGCTTGGGTGGGAGACCACCTGGGAATATCAAGTGCTGCAGGTATTACATTTTTGTAATTACATTTTACAATTGAAATGTGTGGAGGACAAAAGGAAATTTTGGAGGAATCACCCCCAGCTCACTAAACATAAAAGTCATGAAATCAGAAATGCAATCGCCTGCTGCCAAACCACCTTGAATAAGCCTGATCTCGTTTGATCTCAGAAGCTAAGCAATGTTGGGCTTGGTTAGTACTTGGATGGGAGACCACCTGGGAATATCAAGTGCTGCAGGCATTACATTTTTGTAATTACATTTTACAATTGAAATGTGTGGAGGACAAAAGGAAATTTTGGACGAATCTCCCCCAGCTCACTAAACAGAAAAGTCATGAAAGCAGAAATGCAATCGCCTGCAGCCACACCACCTTGATTAAGCCTGATCTCAGAAGCTAAGCAATGTTGGGCTTGGTTAGTACTTGGATGGGAGACCACCTGGGAATATCAAGTGCTGCAGGCATTCCATTTTTGTAATTACATTTTACAATTGAAATGTGTAGAGGACAAAAGGAAATTTTGGAGGAATCACCCCCAGCTCACTAAACATAAAAGTCATGAAAGCAGAAATGCAATTGCCTGCGGCCACACCACCTTGAATAAGCCTGATCTCGTCTGATCTCAGAAGCTAAGCAATGTTTGGCTTGGTTAGTACTTGGTTGGGAGACCACCTGGGAATATCAAGTGCTGCAGGCATTACATTTTACAATTGAAATGTGTGGAGGACAAAAGGAAATTTTGGAGGAATCACCCCCAGCTCACTAAACATAAAAGTCATGAAAGCAGAAATGCAATCGCCTGTGGCCACACCACCTTGAATAAGCCTGATCGTGTCTGATCTCAGAAGCTAAGCAATGTTGGGCTTGGTTAGTACTTGGATGGGAGACCATCTGGGAATATCAAGTGCTGCAGGCATTACATTTTACAATTGAAATGTGTGGAGGACAAAAGGAAATTTTGGAGGAATCACCCCCAGCTCACTAAACATAAAAGTCATGAAAGCAGAAATGCAATCGCCTGCGGCCACACCACCTTGAATAAGCCTGATCTCAGTAGCTAAGCAATGTTGGGCTTGGTTAGTACTTGGATGGGAGACCACCTGGGAATATCAAGTGCTGCAGGCATTACATTTTTGTAATTACATTTTACAATTGAAATGTGTGGAGGACAAAAGGAAATTTTGGAGGAATCACCACCAGCTCACTAAACATAAAAGTCATGAAAGCAGAAATGCAATCGCCTGCGGCCACACCACCTTGAATAAGCTTGATCTCGTCTGATCTCAGAAGCTAAGCAATGTTGGGCTTGGTTAGTACTTGGATGGGAGACCACCTGGGAATATCAAGTGCTGCAGGCATTAGTTTTTACAATTGAAATGTGTGGAGGACAAAAGGAAATTTTGGAGGAATCACCCCCAGCTCACTAAACATAAAAGTCATGAAAGCAGAAATGCAATTGCCTGCGGCCACACCACCTTGAATAAGCCTGATCTCGTCAGATCTCAGAAGCTAAGCAATGTTGGGCTTGGTTAGTACTTGGATGGGAGACCACCTGGGAATATCAAGTGCTGCAGGCATTACATTTTACAATTGAAATGTGTGGAGGACAAAAGGAAATTTTGGAGGAATCACCCCCAGCTCACTAAACATAAAAGTCATGAAAGCAGAAATGCAATTGCCTGCGGCCACACCACCTTGAATAAGCCTGATCTCGTCTGATCTCAGAAGCTAAGCAATGTTGGGCTTGGTTAGTACTTGGATGGGAGACCACCTGGGAATATCAAGTGCTGCAGGCATTACATTTTTGTAATTACATTTTACAATTGAAATGTGTGGAGGACAAAAGGAAATTTTGGAGGAATCACCCCCAGCTCACTAAACATAAAAGTCATGAAAGCAGAAATGCAATCGCCTGCGGCCACACCACCTTGAATAAGCCTTATCTCAGAAGCTAAGCAATGTTGGTCTTGGTTAGTACTTGGATGGGAGACCACAGTAGTAATATTACTATAGCTTCTGTCAAAAGTTTGATTGATGACCCTTTTGACCTTTTTTGACCTTATAGATGTGAATATATGAATATATAATGAGGGGCGGGGATTTATGAATATTTGAATATGTAATGAGGGGGCGTGGATTTTATATAGGAGTATGGAATATAGGTATTGATGTATATATATAAAACAGACCCTTTTGTATTTAACAAGTGCTTATAAACATTAAATATTTATAAATGTAAAAGAGTTTGAAATAAAATAATTACTGTTGGTAGGATTCGAACCCACGCTGACAATTGAGTCAAAAGGATCTAAAGTCCATCGCCGTAACCACTCAGCCACAACAGTTTTTCTTAAAACATTAATAAATAAAAAATAAGTATTAAGCTTACTGAGGGTTTCAGAGAATCAAGGTGGAATGGTGTTTGAGCAAAAGGTTGAACAGATGGAGGCTACGATGGTTTTTTTGTTTTTTAAAAAGGGCAAGTCTGGGCATGTTTTTCAGACCTCATAAAAGGAGGAAAATATATGGGCAGTTTGTTACACAAGATGTCTCATACCGTTGTTAGTTGCTGCTCCGAGAAAATGGATCTTGAGGATCGGGAAATGGCTGAACTTATAAAAGCCTTTAAAAAATGCACATTAGCCCTTCCACAGAGGCGAAAGAAACCACGGCTTGTAAAAAAAGTTTCAAGAGAGAGTCCAAGCAAGTGTCCTTCAAGCATCCGTCCCTAGGATCCTCTGTGTACTGTACAAACTCGTGTGTGGACTGAACTGAAAACAAAACATCAATGAGAGAGAGGGGGCGGATGTTTTAGGGTAACTCTGAAAACGCCCCAAGGGGCGGTGCCTCAAGGACCACCCATTCAAGGATCTCTGATAGGTCAGCTCAAATGCGTCAACACTCTCATAGACCGAACCCTAATCTTGGGGAACATACTAAAGGGCCCCCCAACACATGCTCTATAGATTGAAGGAGTCTAACGCCATGTCTTCTGCAAACTTTAGATACTTCTCTGAAAATGTCGTTCTTGAACCTTGTGATCTTGAAATGGATTGGACCAGTGAAGAAATGACCCAGCTTATAAAAGACTTTGAAAATGTCCCCCTCCTCAACCCTACAGAGGCTGATGACGTTGACGGGGGCTTAGGCATCTCTTTTGAAAAAGTATTAAAGATCTCTATGGGGCTCGTGGCTTCTCTATTGGAAGTGATCATTGACCGTGATATGGTGAAAAATTGTGAAATTGACCACCCGAGCCAGCTGAGACACAGCTGCCTTTTTGAAGCGGACCCGAATTATTTCGATCAACATTTTGAAGAAATACTAGAAAAAATACACGTCCCGTGGCTGAAGCTTCTGGTGGCTAAAGCTCTAGCTTGTTTCAATTTTCATCCATCCTTGACAAAACTTCAGAAACTGGTGGAAGATATTTTAACAGAGCTAAGACCAGAACACAGTATTAGACGTAAACTGATGCATCTACAAGAAACCCTGGATGACAAGACCCGATACATTGTTAACAAAATAACCAAAGCTTTCTACCATCGCAGTTTTACAAACCCCCAAGCTCCTTTAGCTTATTACGGGGCCTGTGACTTTGAAAATGGGGAACGTCCAGACTCCAGCAACACTCAGGAACACCATGGAGGGGCTGCTGTTTGAGTTAATAGCCGAGAAAGTGGGTTGCAAGAGCCTCTTTCAAAACCTGATCCCCGTAAATGTAAAAATGTTCACCAATTTAAAAAGGGTAACTGATTTAATCCATAATGATGTTGATGCTCAAGAATGGCTAGAGTTGGTAAATACACACGTAAAAACCTGTAAACCCTTAAATGCATTTTTAATGAATATATTACCTAAAATGTTTGATGAAATAGAAGATTGCAAATGTACACATATCATTGTTTTGTACGCTTATGTGACAGATGTATGTTTTTATAACATGGCCAGGTTTTTAAGAGATGAAAATATATCGATAGTTGTGCAAAATGTCGTGGATTACTTAGTGACTAATCATGAATGGTTGTGTAAAAACTTTATAGGTCTTCTAAAATGTCCTAATCTTCTTGATAAACTGTGAATAAAACTTTTTGAACTTCACACGTCTCTAAGGTGTTATGATAAACTTTGAATAAAAACTTTTTGAACGTCATATTTGTCGCATTTGTGTTATTATGGTTAAAGATGGCACATCAATGTATGAAAAAAATATACTACGATCCCTCAAATCCTGGAGGTTTAGGGGGTTTACAGACTCTTCAAAGAGCTCTGGGGGCTGAGGGGCCTAAAGTCTCTGAGAGGATCTTAACTGACTTTTTATCAGAGCAAGACTCATATACGTTGCATAAGCCCTCTAAAATAAACTTTAAAAGAAACCCTGTATTTGTATCTAATATCGATACACAGTGGCAAGCTGATTTAGTGGATATGTCTAGCTTGTCAAAAGAAAATGGAGGTTATAAGTACATGTTAACATGTATAGATATCTTATCCAAATATGCATGGGTCTTACCTTTGAAAAATAAGTAATCTAAGACGGTGACAGATGCGTTCAAGAGGATCATCAGCGCCGGTAGGAAACCTAAAAAACTACAAACTGATAAAGGGGCAGAATTTCTAAACAAAGCATTTCAGCATATGCTAAAAAACATAATATTCTACACTTTACCACGGGGAATGAACTAAAAGCATCTATTGTTGAGAGATACAACAGGACTCTGAAAACAAAAATGTGGAAATATTTCACCGCTTTTAACACTCACAGGTATATGGATAAACTACAAGAAATGGTACAGGCTTATAACAACTCCTTCCACCGTAGTATTCAAATGAAACCTTCAGAAGTTAATGAAGATAATTCATTTAAAGTGTTTAAAACTTTATACTCTAAGAAGAAAAGCCCTAAACATATAAAGTTTAAGTTTGCAGTCGGTGACAGCGTAAGAATTTCAAAGTTAAGAGCTCCCTTTATAAAAGGCTATGAACAGACGTTTACATCAGAGATTTTTACTATAACAGAATGTATACCAAGATTTCCACCGGTGTATAAACTATGTGATTATGATGGAGAGCCTATAATGGGCACCTTTTATGAACCAGAATTGCAGAAAATAAATGTCAAGACTGATAGGCTGTTTAGGATAGAGAAGATCGTTGCTGAGAAAAAGGAAAATGGCAAAAAGTCTTATCTCATAAAATGGGCCGGATGGCCTGAAAAATTTAACAGTTGGGTCGCAGGGCACCAGGTGGTGGATCTAAAGAGTTAACAAGTACAGAGTGTATTTAATTATACTTAAAACATTATTCAAGATGTCTCAAGACTCTTTTTATGTAACTCTGCCTAGTAACGCTTCACAGGATGTTTTCCCTAAAAACGCTATATCCAATTTTACTATCAAATTGGTTAAAACACTGAATCTACCGGGAAAATGGGAAGTTTGCTTAGCAGAGATTTAATATCCCCATACCTGGGATAATATAAGCCTTAAAGACAGCACTTTTATTACTTATGATATAGAAAATGCGATAAAACGTGACAAGGCTCCCGATGAACAAAATAATAATGATTTGAAATTAGTCTATAAACCTATAGAAAGACAAATTTATATAAAAAGTACTAAACCATATATGATTTTTACCAAAGAACATCTCGGACAAATGTTGGGATTTCGTGAGACTACAAAGGGTGAAACTATTAGACTATTAGGCCATATCGAGGCTAAAGTGTATTCGGCTTATTTGAGGACCAACTATCCCGTAGATATCAGAGCTGGTTTTTATACCATGTACGTCTATACAGATATCATTACACATCAAGCCGTTGGAGATAGCTACGTGCCTCTTCTAAGATGTGTCCCTATTAAAGGCATAAACAACTATATAATCACGGTAACTTACGACAGACCTCATTACGTGCCCCTCAGCAAGACCAACTTTGACACGTTAACTATACAAATTAAGACGGACCAAAACAAGTTAGTGCCATTCCGTTTTGGGAAGGTTGTAGTGAAGTTGCATTTCCGACCTGTAAAGCCTCTTTTTTACACTTAATTGAAAAATGGGCCCTAATGGATATGTGTGGCAAAGCACCCCGCCCCTGTGTGCATTTGTGTTATGTGTTGTATGTTGCGTGTGTAAATGTTGGTGTATAGATTGGTACACGGGATATAAACGGGTCTGTTCCAACCTTTTATTTTCTGTTCTGTTTATTAAATGCTGAACGCGATCACACGTTCAGCCTCACCAAAACCCCATCTCTCTGTTTATTTATTTCCTGGCTCTGGTCTGATACCACCCACTCCGGCCGTCTTTGTGACAATATGTCAATCCTTATATTAATTATTACAAAAATCAAGCTGGTAATGGTTTGCCTGGATTTTCGGGAGCTCCTGTAATGTACGGAGCGGGTATAGGGGGTATTTTTCGAAGTCTTTTCAGAAAAGCTTTACCGTTACTTAGAAGGGGTTTCGAAATAGTTAAACCTCATTTTAAATCAGCAGCTAAAAATATTGTTAGGGACGTAGTGTCAAATGTCCTAACAAGTCATAACCCTCATAGCCACAACAAGAGCCAGTCAGGGGAGGGATTGATGGTGATGTCAAGAGGATACAAGAGAAAACGTAGCAAACCCCCGGGATCTCGCTATCATCATCACAAAAAGGCTAAACCAGCTACATTTAGGTCATTTAGGAGCGGTAACCGGAGAAGGAGTAAGAAACCAAAGACTCCCAGAACAAAGAAAAACAGAAACATCTTTTAAATCATGACGCTGGTACACCATATGTCTCAAGAATGTGTGAAATCAGAATTGGATCTGTTTACTATCCCCTACACCCAAACAAGTATTGAAAAAAACCTTTATGTGGAAATTCCCCCCCTGTCTGCCTTGTCTGACACGGCCCCACTCGAATTTTACATAGCAGGAAACGGGGAAGATTATCTTGATTTGAATAATACTCTTTTAAGACTTTCATGCAAAATTACTAGGGCTGATGGCGCAGATTTAGTTGGAGGCAGTATAGTTGGTATTATCAACTATCCTGTAGCTACCATGTTTTCACAAGTGGATGTAACTTTAGGAAATCGCTTAATTAGTCAAAGCAGTAATACTTATCCTTACAGTAGCATTATAGAAGCAATGCTAAACTTTAGTAAGGACACTCTAGAATCTCAATTCACTGCTGGCTTGTTTTACAAAGATACCCCAGGACACATGGATGAGACTGATCCTGCAGGTGCTAATGAAGGGCTAGTTAAACGGCATGCTTTTACCAGAATGAGCCATACTGTTGAACTTTTAGGACCACTGCATGCTGATATATTTTTTCAAGAGAAACTCATGCTGAACGGGATTGACCTGAAAATTAAAATGGTGAGGGCCAACAACACTTTTTGTTTAATGTCTGATGCCGCAGAAGAGTTCAAACTTAAAATTTTAGAAGCCTCTCTCTATATTAAAAAAGTAAAAGTGTCCCCTGAGGTCAGAATTGCCCAAGCTCAGGCCTTGATGACCTCTAATGCCCGATACCCTATTGATAGAGTGTCTATGAAAGTTTTTAGTATTCCTAGAGGGAGCAGGGTCTGTAATCAGGAGAATTTGTTTCTGGGGCAGTTACCAAAGTTTGTGGTTATTGGTTTAACAGATAATGACGCTTTTAGCGGTTCCTACGCTAAAAACCCTTTTAACTTTAAACACTTTGACGGGAACTTTATAGCTATGTACGTCGATGGTGAACAAGTCCCCTCAAAACCTTTACAACCACACTATACAGCAAGACACAACCCCGTCCGGGAATATTACAGTCTAATACAAGCCACGGGTAGACATCTCAAAGACAAACCGCTGATAATTGATAGGGCAGACTTTATTAGAGGCTATACACTCTATGCATTTGATTTGACCCCCGATCAAGAATGTGGAGATCATTTTTCCTTAGTGAAAAATGGTAATATGCGCCTTGAAATGCGTTTTGCCAATGCTCTGCCAGAGACTGTGAATATGATTGTTTATGCTGTTTTTGAGAACGTGATTGAGGTTTCCCACCAAAGAGCTGTTCTCTTTGATTACTAAAAAGTTGGGTACAACATTGATCCTTTTTAAAAATGAATACCACTCAGCTTACAGCGTTGCTATCCAGCAACCCTTTGACTGCAAAGTATTTTTATGGGGTTCTAGCTAGTGATCAACTACCTAAAGGAAAAATAAAAAAACTGCTGGCGATACTCATTGTCAACACTGACCCCCAAAATTATCCTGGAGAACACTGGCTGGGGATTTATCTAAAAGAAGAGGGACAGGGAGAGTTTTTTTATTCTTACGGTAACCCTCCCGATTTTATTTATTTTCCTAAGACTATCTCAAACTTTTTAGACATCAACGCTAAACAAACAGTGTACAATAATCAGACTCTACAAGGGCTTATGACCACGACCTGCGGCCATCACTGTGTTTTCTTTGTACATCATCGAGCCAAAGGACTTACTTACCCTGAGGTTATGGCGCTCTACAGCTCTGATTTAAACAAAAATGATCTGATGGTGTCCCAATTTATACGGTGTATGTCTAACCCTAAAAAAACAGAACTGTATAAATATATTTTCATGCGTACAGTGTGTCAAGACTCATCATGATTTTAAAAAATGTTACGAATGTTAATCTTCAAAAAATGTATACCAATGTAGATGGTGAATAAATATTTTTATTGTTGTAAAGAGTTATACAGACATATATATCAGACATTGTTTATATAACATTTACATGAATATATAACAAAATGTATCAGACAATGTTTACACAGCATTTGCATGAATATACAACAAAATGTAAAGATATGTAAACTCAATAAAAACAGTAACATCTTAATAACTTTCCCATAACTGTTGTCTTTTTTTCTGCTTCTTATTCATAGGGGGCTCTAAGGGTCGTTTTTTATAAGCTTCTATGAGTTGTCGTGTTTGAGAATTAGGTATTGTAGAATAGGGGACATTTATCACAGACAAACCTTTGACAAATTCGGCCCATCCTACAGGTAACCTATGTTCAGGGATATGGGTATGCCCCGTTGCAGCCCTGATTAAATCAACCATATGCGACCCTCTAATGTTCTTGCCCTTAAGAATGAATCCCCCTTGATCATTCCATGAGGTAACCAAAGCATTCTCAGACATAGCGTTTAAAATAAAATTAGCATTTTTCTTAGATCTGGAGGGAACGCTACTCATAACAGCAGTCACTATCTTAGATTCAGATTCTGCTGCAGGTTGGTCCGTTTCCTCAGAGGGGGGTGTAATTAATGTCAGGGTATTAAACTCTTTTTCACTCTGTTTAAGCAGGGTTAGATATTTCTGTAAGGAGTTGGTGTATAGCTTAACTTTTTCATGGTCACTGATGTCGGATCTAAGTAAAATGCTTTTCATTTCAGAGTCAAGTCGGCTTTCAACTGCTTTTTTAATAGGCTCGGGGTGCTGGGGCTCAGGCTGCCGAAGTCTATCGAGTTGATGTTGTGGTATCAGAAACATTTTCTGGGAGTGAGTCATTTTTACAAATTAACTTTGAGGCGTTAAGAGTCCTGATAAAAATGGCAAGGCAATCCTTATTAAAGCGCCAATAAAACCACCACTCTGATTCACAGTTTTTTTCTTCTTTTAAATTGAATGGTTCTTATTACATAGGCTCTTTATAACCCGTCGCTGCTTTTTGAGAGTGTTTAACTGACTCGAAGTTAAGGGGATGTGACCCTTTAAGGCATTTAAGGCGATTTCCACAATAGATTTGATAAAATCGTCTGAAGCGTTTCGTAAGATTGCTCTTCTCTGATGAGCAGAGCTATGAACTATGCTCTTTAAGAGATGGAGGTTACGTTTTATTCTAGCCGACATGCTGCGCTGTTGCAGAGCCTAGATAAATAACAGTTTTAGAGCAATAACCGGCCGCTTATAAGTGTTTAGTCTTGGTATTTCTCATGATGTAAGCAACTGGCCAATCAGGAGTAAATAAACCAGTTCTTAGACGGTATGCTTCGGGGGTTTGTGCCTTTAAGTCTATTAAAAGATAACCATAGGGTTTTTTTGTCGCATCTTCAAACGCCTCTAAGAAAAACTTTGAGTTACCGGGGTACATCTGCCGGGCTAGTGTGTTGATTTGAAGTTTATCTCGAGGGTTTTTAAACAAAATAATGTAATTGGCATTCAAGTTTATGGTGCGGCTCATTTTTCCTTGAAAAAACAAATTTTGAACCAAATACAGCACGCATAAATTCCTATGATGAACGTATTTTGTAAAAGCTTTCTGTATTTCATCATTTTCACTAGCCGCCTCCATCAAGTCATCTATAATGAGTAAATTGATTTTGTTAGGAGGTAATAAATTATCATCGGTTAATGAATCTGGTATGCCTTCAATAAATTTGAGATTTTTAAATTTAAGTGACAATTCATTGTATAACGGTTGCCAGCAGCTGTAGCACCAAATGATATTCTCAGGGGTTTGGGAAAATATCTGTTGAGAGTTTTCTAAAAGCTGCTTCACAAAATAACTTTTGCCTGAATTGGAGGGTCCCGATATTATAGCTGCAAAAGGTACGGATAGTCTAATATCAAAACCGTCTTCAGTATCCATAAGGAAGAGATGTAAAATCAGAACGCAAGACTCGCTTATTGTAGACTATTTGAAAAGTTTTCTGGAGTGGTTTGTTTTCCAATTGAAATTCTTTTTTATTACGGTGAATCTGGGAGCCGCGAATCATGACATGCTCCGCGGGGGTGTTTTTATCATGATTCACAAAGTTTTGTACAAGGTCTTTTAATGAAGCGAGGTTAATTAATTTGGAATTCTCATAGTTTAGGGTAATCCCCTTTACTTTGAGACATGTTTTTCCGGTGTTTGTGACGTATCCATATGTTTTAGGGCCCCCTGACACAAACTCCGTAATGTATTCCCCCGGCTTCAACTCGCTAGTTAATTCACCAAGATAATCACCTAGTTCTGGACGCCAAGCTTGGGGCCTACTGACAAAAATCACAGAGTCTGTATCATGATACAGACAGCGCCCCTGCAGACGATCCAAGAGGTTATAGAGCTCTAGCCGGGCGTAAGCGGTTGTAAATGCCGCTATGAATAAGTTTACATTACCTGGGGGAGTATAGGTATCAGAAGCGTAACGCCACTGAACCTGAGCCACAGTATCACTTACAAAACAAAAATGCGAAACCTGATATCTTTTTGAAAAGAGATAATGGAAAAACTGGGCAGGATCCTTAACCAAACTTGTTGAGAGTTGGTTAGTTCTCTGGGCAAATTTTCCCCACAAACTGTTGAGGCATAATTTGGAGATTTGTCTTTTAGCGGGATTAACATTAATGTTTTGAGGATCTAATTGAACCCCCTCTTTCTGAAAATATTCAGCAATATAACGCTCTTTACGCTCCTCATCGGTACAATGAGCAGGGTAGCCTGAACTTTCCTGTTTCCCCTTGAGATGACTATTAATGTAACCTGTAAAGAGAGTGTCAGATTTCTGAGGAAAATGCCACACTTTGTGTATTTTAGACACTTTGTAACCTTTCTCAATAGCTTTGACTACCTCGACATTGCACCAGGTCCCTGTCAAGGCTCTCTCTCCAGAGGTATGATTACATACCCCCGTCTGGTTTAGTGTTTCCGCGCATGAACGGCAGAGGGTAAACATTAATTTACCACAGATGCGGGCAGGCAGTACAGGGAAATAAAGACCCCTAGGAGGCAGAACAGTTAATTTGAACAATCCAAAGTACTGCCGCAAGTCTTGAAAATTATGATAAATTACAGTAGGATGGTCTACGGGATACACTTTTGTTTTGTTGACAAACGGGTACAGGCTAGTGAAATCAAAGTATTCCACCCTTTCATTTTCTTGGGCCACATAATGTAATGTAATGGCATTTGTACGACCCCCAAACAGAGCTTCGCGTGGATTGATGCGTTCTGGAAAATCAGAGCGAACCAGAAAATCGTGAACTATAGTTTGTTTTTTCAGGGCGTTCCACTCATGTTCCCAAATAACTCTGACTTCCAACCTGTAAACCTTTTGCAATGTTTCAATCTTTTCATCAAAGTGATGATACATCGTACCGCACGATACTTTGCTTAAAGGGTTTACATCGGCAGAATCATAGCACAAGGGACAACCATGAAAAAAAGCACCCTGCAAATTCAAAGGCCGTACGCTTACCATTAATCACAGCATAACCGTCCAAGAAAAAGGGGCCTATTTTAAGCTCTCCGTAGTTTAAAGCATGTTGAATGAAAACATTTTCAGTTTCTGCGACATACATTAACCATTGTATCGAGGCATTTGAAAAGCTTTTTTGCTGCTCGCGGTAATTGTCGGGAGGAATGATCGCTATTGTGTCTTTAGGCAGGGATTTGCTTCTATACATAGCCATGCACAGTGAAGCAATGGTGGTACATTGGAAGGGGTCTATCTGCCCTATAGCATAAACCTCGGTCCGGAATTTGATACATGCCTCTTTCAAAATTTCTACATCATTTTTGCAGTAGAATGCCATTTCTTCTCTGAAATTAAAAACACCATTCTTAATCGAATCATACCATTTGTAAAAGTCATCACGATCTTTAGACATCATTTGCTGAACACCATAGTAACGTGGTTCTGGATAGGGACCTACGTAATTCTGGTTTTCAACAGTATTGAAAAAATGAGGAAAATACCCTTTTCTGGCTTCAAACCCCATAGCTGCAGGCATAGCACTTAACTTCATGGGCATAAAGTTGAAGGAATCAATGTAACGCATCTTAAAAGCTTCGTCTGTAAAACACATTAACTTGCTACCCTGAGCTATGATATGAGGGTTAACACCGTTGGTCACTAAATAATTCATCAGTAAATAACTGTCATACGATTTCGCGTAGTGAGCCAAGAAAGTATAGCCGGCGTAACAGGGTCTGCGATACCGCTCAAAAAACTTTTTCACACAGTCCTCACCCTCCCAAAACCATGATTCACCACTCATGTGGATGCAGTACAAATAATTTGGAATGTGCACGCCGTCTTCCTGTCGACATTCAAAATCATAAAACACATATTTGTCTGTGGGTTCATAAGGTTTAAGCACCGGAATGAAGCATTTGTGATCAGTGTGAGGTAACAATGCTGATTTACATATCTTACAGTATGGACTAAGGCATTTATGAGTCCGAGGCTTTGTAGGGTCACATTTATAGAGAGAATAGCACCTTGTACATAGTTTTAAAATGTCACACATAGAAACCTGTTTTTCACTGTTGGCTTTATCTCGGAGAATCTTATGCTCATCATAACAGATCTGTGATCGACAATAACGATTGCAATCGTTACATTTTACCTTTACTGAGGACTCGCTGTTACAAGCTGGTGAAAAACACACATTACAGTGTCCTTCACAGCGATGTCCCGATCGGTTACTATATGCGGTGTAACAGTAATTACACAGATAGGCTGCACCCAGAAAACCTTTCAAGTTAACAATACCATAGAAATGATTCTCATGAAGAAACAGAAATACAGTTTTGCTTTTTGCTCGAGTATCTGTTTGGTGATTCAGGAACACATCCTTTTGAGGACATCTGTACCAGACCACAATTTTAACATCTAAAGCCTGTTCAAATTTATCTATGTCCGCAAACGAAACTGTTTGATGTTCACTTAATCCCACACTCTGTTGAAGTTTTAAAGCCTCAGCCATATACGTATCATAAGCCCCCCTGAATTCTGGAAATAACAAGCTCAGAATGCTGTAGGCAAAACATAATTGATTGTCTCTGTTGTAACATATAATCAGATGCTTGGCTTTTTTTCTAATAAGCTCACTTTTCATTAAGGTCTGCAAACCTCTCCTAACACCACCTCCTTCCGGACACCTAATAACCTGGACAATCAACATCAAAGAGTCATCAGCTAAAATTTCACTATGACTTTGAAGGAGAGCTTCAATCTGACTGAGAAAGTCGTCTAGACTTAAATTGTCTCCAGTCATTTTTACATACACTGGTATATCTAAGGATCCTGCTCTCAATTCAAGCTGCACGACGTCTGAAGGTCTTAGCGTTCTAGAAACCTCACTCAACATATTCTCTAACGTTTCATGCAACACAGTAAAAACTTCGGCGTAGGAATCCAAGTCATACAGATGTGTAAAGTTAAGAGGGTGTTTCAATTCGATATTGTTAAACATAGGTCTATGCCGAAGCTGTACACCTTCCCCACCAATTCTATCACCGTCACTACCCCTATGGGGGGCCTGTAAACCTGAAGGACCTGCCACTTGATCATCATGTACTACACCACCCCCCGGGACTTTTATGCTAAAAGAATCATCCTGACAAGCCCCCCTGTTTAAGCCTTCTCCTATTTGGTTTTCCCTATCATCTACACTCTCGGTAGTAACATGATTTTCTCTAGCCATTTCTTGCAAAAGCTTATCCAAAGAGTCAAAATTGATCTGAGTCAATTTAGCATCATTAATAAACCCAGGGCTCTGGGAGTTATTGTGGTCTATATTAGTAGCGTTGTCATTTATCAGGGGACTATCTGTAGAAATTTCATCAATCAACGCCCTGAATGACGGTAAAATATATGCGTTATAATTTAAATCATTTAATAGTTTGTCTAGATAGTCAAAATTCTCAAAACTGGTTAAATTTTGGGGGTGAACAGTGGGTGGGCTGCCACAGGGGGCTGGAGACATACTAGGTGTATGGGAATTTGTTGAGGGGTCAGAATTTAAGGTATTTTGGGGAATGATTACAGAATTAACCACAGAATTTGACACCGTTTGACTCGGATCAATTGAAACCGTTTTATTTTTTTGAACACCTGTCACAGCAACATCATTGTCAGAATCATCGTCACCAGTAATTTCAATGTGTTTCCTTTTACAAGTTTTTTTGCGATGTGGCTCCATTGTAGCTCTACAAATACAATGCTACTGTTTTAAGAAACCCAGCGTTTTCAATAGGGTAATTAACGTTTGTATATTCTGAGCCACTTCTGGGTCAGAAACTAGGGCCCTTATAGCTGGATGTCTGTAAATGATCTGTTCTATAGTCAGATGTACATGTTTCAATAACTCAACGTTGTGATACCTAGTAGTAGCTGAAGTTGAGGGGCGCGTAGGTTTTAGCTTTTGTGATACTTCGGAGACTGTGGGGTTGGCTCTTGATTGCTGCGATGCGTGAAACCTTCGGCAATTTTTACGAGGCCTTTTAGACTTTGGGTCCCTGATGAATGATGTTTCGTCCCTGGAAGATTCACTGTCCACAGGAACGCTACGTCTAGGGGGCCGTTCTAAATGAAAAATATACAATCAAAATACATTAACAAATGTCTAGTGAAATATTTAACATACTTTTTAAAATTGCTTCATTTTTAAATAGGTACTTACTTTTGAGAGGTCTTTTTTCAGATTTTTGCTTATCAGAAGGATCTAAGGGAGTCTTTGCATGTATAACTAAGCCCTCTGATGTACTGGCAATGTCGTTCCTTTCGGGTTTTTCAGGATCTTCTAAAATAATATAAATGGTTGAATATGAATGTTTTATTAACCTAAAAATAATTAATATTAATTATAAAACAAACAAACATATTTTATTAATCTATAAAACAATATTGGTCATACTTTTTGACACTTCTGAGTCTGACGGTAGGTTGCTGAAAGATGTCATGAAGTACTGTTCCAATTGCTCAGCATCTTCAACGTAGTCAGATTCTAAAAAACAGAATGAATCAGCTATATTTTTAAAATGAAATCATAATAAAATAAAAACAATAACAAAAATAATGTCTATAAACTGTAATAATAATTATACATCTTGTAATATCTATATATAATAATAATAATAATTACATTTCTGTATTTGCTATTAATAAACAGACATAAATAAGGTTACTATTGTACTTACTTTCAGCATTCACTGAGAAGTTGTTTAAAAAGTCTTCAGGAACAACTAGAGTGGCCTGTATCTCTGGGTGTGCGGTCTCTCCAAAGCCTTGTTCTGTAATTTAAAGGATGTGTGAAAAGTCGGAGAACAAAAAAAAACTCACCAATTTGACTCTCCAAAAACCAAGTAGGTGAGAGAGGAACGATGGTAGGTGAGAGAGGAACGATGGTAGGTGAGAGAGGAACGATGGTAGGTGAGAGAGGAACGATGGTTGGTGAGAGAGGAACGATGGTAGGTGAGAGAGGAACGATGGTAGGTGAGAGAGTAACGATGGTTGGTGAGAGAGGAACGATGGTAGGTGAGAGAGGAACGATGGTAGGTGAGAGAGGAACGATGGTTGGTGAGAGAGGAACGATGGTTGGTGAGAGAGGAACGATGGTAGGTGAGAGAGGAACGATGGTTGGTGAGAGAGGAACGATGGTTGGTGAGAGAGGAACGATGGTAGGTGAGAGAGGAACGATGGTTGGTGAGAGAGGAACGATGGTCGGAGGCTGTTCAATTACTTCCTCCTGGTGTGAAATTAAATGTTCTTCTATAAGTTCGTCAAAATCTATAAATATGAACAAATGTATAATTTAAAATAAATAAATAAATAAATAAATAAATAAATAAATAAATAAATAAATAATAATAATAATAATAATAATAATAATAATAATAATAACACCAATAATAATAATAATAACAACAACAACAACATAATAATAATAATAATAATAATAATAATAACAACAACAACAACAACAACAACAACAACAACAACAACAACAACAACAACAACATAATAATAATAATAATAATAACACCAATAATAAGAATAATAACAACAACAACAACATAATAATAATAATAATAATAATAATAATAATAATAATAATAATAATAATAATAATACAGGCCTAAAATTCACCCTGTTAAAGCATGTATTTATAGTAGCATGCATATCTCTGAGTTACAAGAATCATCTTAACTTTTAAAATAAAACGTCGTTTTTTTTTTTTTTTTTAAAGTTTATACTGTAAACAGTTTACATAGTAAGCCAAACCAGATCGTGACGGCTGTCAAAACATCAAGACTAGCGGCTAAGTTATAAACGCATTTTTAAAAAACATACATTTCGCTGTTAAGACAGTATTTATGCATTAAAACATAACGTCACATTCCGTGTACGAAATTCTTCGGCGTGTTCATTTCCTGAGCCATTTATATTGCGTTTGGGTGCTTGCTTTTGGTCTTGACGATTTCTGCAATGCTACATGTTCAGAGACGTGGGCTTATATAGTAAAAGGCAGAAGGTGGGGGTGGTTTTAGGAAAAATGTAAAATCATCTGTGGTCAAAGATTTTCATCATCAGCCATGCTTGCTGCGACCGTCGGGACCCGTACTGCTCATTGTGTGTAAAAATCAAATAAATATTCTCACCCTTGTTTAACATTTAATTTTAAAAAGTTTTATCAGTTTGACATGTATACACAGTCTTCTGTTTTATATTTAAACGTCCTTACACACACACACACACACACACACATCACATATCAAAAACGTTTACATTAGACTATTTGAGTTAATATATTTATTGTAGTAAAATATGAATGCTTATGTATATTGTTGATCAAGTTATGCCCCTAGAAGTTAGTAGAGTACTATATATATATATATATATATATACTGACCGCATAGGTTACATGTGTAAGAGTCTGTTCAAATATATGACATTTTTTCAATGTATATATTTTTTTCTTAAAACCCTTTTTTTAGGGATTTAAACTAAAAGAGGGTTTAATGAATACATTTGTAAATGATAGGTGTTGTTAATTACTGTAAAGTAAAAATAAAAAAGCGTGGTTTAAATGATTATTATTATAGGGACCTAAACGATACATTTGGGGCTTTAGGGCCATGGAGTGTCAAGGGGGTGAAAACATTTCTGTCTAATCTTTTGAAGGCAGCGGTATATTCAAGTGAGATAGCCACCTGTTTTCCAAACACTAAAACTAGCCTACGTGACTCCAAGATTGATGATTTTGCAAAAGTATCTTCCTATCTAATTATTATCGGCTTTCAGCACGCATATTCCTCAGGCTGATGTGTAAAATCAAATGGCTGCTATTCTCATGTTATACCATTAGAGGTCAGTAGCGCTCTATATACTTACCATCTCCTAGGCTAGCAGTCGGTCTAGGAATTCCTTAGTTAGAAAACATTAATGTGTAGTTTTTTCCCCAGAGAGTTTTCTAATAAAAGACACAGCGATTAAAGTTATACTCTGGCCTCCTGGATCTCGGGTTATTACATTATATATATATATATATATATATATATATATATATATATATA